>NC_064644.1:6395036-6698067 GCF_023864345.2 Schistocerca serialis cubense
AAACACAAAAAAATGCTTACCGAAGAAAGAAAATGTACCGTGCACGGCACCCTCCACCCTGCCCTGTGGTGCAACCGATGTCCCTCTCTCCAAACATGTACTCAATGGGACCGTAATGTTGCAACCACACACAAGTTGACCTGCTGTGAGGAAAAATTGAGTTAGTACATTTCAAACATGAAAAAGGTCAATTTATAACTAAAAAGGAAAAACCAAAGTTCCAAAAGTATAAAACACAAAAAAATGCTTACCGAAGAAAGAAAATGTACAGTGCACGGCACCCTCCACCCTGCCCTGTGGTGCAACCGATGTCCCTCTCTCCAAACATGTACTCAACGGGACCGTAATGCTGCAACACCACACAAGTTGACCTGCTGTGAGGAAAAACTGAGTTAGTACATTTCAAACATGAAAACGGTCATTTTATAATCAACATGAAAAACCAAAATTCCAAAAGTATAAAACACAAAAAAATGCTTACCGAAGAAAGAAAATGTATCGTGCACCGCACTCTTAACCCTGCCCTGTGGTGCAACTGATGTCCCTCTCTCCAAAAATGTACTCAATGGGACCGTAATGTTGCAACCACAGACAAGTTGACCTGCTGTGGGGAAAAATTGAGTTAGTACATTTCAAACATGAAAATGGTCATTTTATAATCAACATGAAAAACCAAAATTCCAAAAGTATAAAACAGAAAAAAATGCTTACCGAAGAAAGAAAATATATCGTGCACGGCACCCTCCACCATGCCCTGTGGTGCAACTGATGTCCCTCTCTCCAAAAACGTACTCAATGGGACCGTAATGTTGCAACCACACACAAGTTGACCTGCTGTGAGGAGAAATTGAGTTAGTACATTACAAACATGAAAATGGTCATTTGACAATCAACATGAAAAACCAAAATTCCAAAGGTATAAAAAACAAAAAAATGCTTATCAAAAAAAGAAAATGTATCGTGCACCGCACCTGTGGTGCAACTGATGTCCCTCTTTCCAAAAATGTACTCAATGGGACCGTAATGTTGCAACCACACACAAGTTGACCTGCTGTGAGGAAAAACTGAGTTAGTACATTTCAAATATGAAAAAGGTCATTTTATAATCAACATGTTGTTGTTGTTGCTGTGGTCTTCAGTCCTGAGACTGGTTTGATGCAGCTCTCCATGCTACTCTATCCTGTGCAAGTTTTTTCGTCTGCCAGTACCTACTGCAACCTACATCCTTCTGAATCTGCTTAGTGTATTGATCTCTTGGTCTCCCTCTACGATTTTTACCCTCCACGCTGCCCTCCAATACTAAATTGGTGATCCCTTGATGCCTCAGAACATGTCCTACCAACCAATCCCTTCTTCTGGTCAAGTTGTGCCACAAACTTCTCTTCTCCCCAATCCTATTCAATACTTCCTCATTAGTTATGTGATCTACCCATCTAATCTTCAGCATTTTTCTGTAGCACCACATTTCGAAAGCTTCTATTCTCTTCTTGTCCAAACTATTTATCGTCCATGTTTCACTTCCATACATGGCTACATTCCATACGAATACTTTCAGAAATGACTTCCTGACACTTAAATCAATACTGGATGTTAACAAATTTCTCTTCTTCAGAAACGCTTTCCTTGCCATTGCCAGCCTACATTTTATATCCTCTCTACTTCGACCATCATCAGTTATTTTGCTCCCCAAATAGCAAAACTCCTTTACTTCTTTAAGTGCCTCACTTCCTAATCTAATTCCCTCAGCATCACCCGACTTAATTCGACTACATTCCATTATCCTTGTTTTCCTTTTGTTGATGTTCATCTTATATCCTCCTTTCAAGACACTGTCCATTCCATTCAACTGCTCTTCCAAGTCCTTTGCTGTCTCTGACAGAATTACAATGTCATCGGCGAACCTCAAAGTTTTTATTTCTTCTCCATGAATTTTAATACCTACTCCGAATTTTTCTTTTGTTTCCTTTACTGCTTGGTCGATATACAGATTGAACAACGTCGGGGAGAGGCTACAACCCTGTCTTACTCCCTTCCCGACCACTGCCTCCCTTTCATGTCCCTCGACTCTTATAACTGCCATCTGGTTTCTGTACAAATTGTAAATAGCCTTTCGCTCCCTGTATTTTACCCCTGCCACCTTTAGAATTTGAAAGAGAGTATTCCAATCAACATTGTCAAAAGCTTTCTCTAAGTCTACAAATGCTAGAAACGTAGGTTTGCCTTTCCCTAATCTTTCTTCTAAGATAAGTTGTAAGGTCAGTATTGCCTCACATGTTCCAGTGTTTCTACGGAATCCTAACTGATCTTCCCCGAGGTTGGCTTCTACTAGTTTTTCCATTCGTCTGTAAAGAATTTGTGTCAGTATTTTGCAGCTGTGACTTATTAAGCTGATAGTTCGGTAATTTTCACATCTGTCAACGCCTGCTTCCTTTGGGATTGAAATTTTTACATTCTTCTTGAAGTCTGAGGGTATTTCGCCTGTTTCATACATCTTGCTCACCAGAAGGTAGATTTTTGTCAGGACTGGCTCTACCACGGCCGTCAGTAGTTCCAATGGAATATTGTCTACTCCGGGGGCCTTGTTTCGACTCAGGTCTTTCAGTGCTCTGTCATACCCCTCACGCAGTATCATATCTCCCATTTCATCTTCATCTACATCCTCTTCCATTTCCATAATATTGTCCTCAAGTACATCGCCCTTGTATAGACCCTCTATATACTCCTTCCACCTTTCTGCTTTCCCTTCTTTGCTTAGAACTGAGTTTCCATCTGAGCTCTTGATATTTATACAAGTCGTTCTCTTATCTCCAAAGGTCTCTTTAATTTTCCTGTAGGCGGTATCTATCTTACCCCTAGTGAGATAGGCCTCTACATCCTTACATTTATCCTCTAGCCATCCCTGCTTAGCCATTTTGCACTTCCTGTCGATCTCATTTTTGAGACGTTTGTATTCCTTTTTGCCTGCTTCATTTCAATCAACTTGAAAAACAAAAATTCCAAAAGTATAAAACACAAAAAAATGCTTACCGAAGAAAGAAAATGTACCGTGCACGGCACCCTCCACCCTGCCCTGTGGTGCAACCGATGTCCCTCTCTCCAAACATGTACTCAATGGGACCGTAATGTTGCAACCACACACAAGTTGACCTGCTGTGAGGAAAAATTGAGTTAGTACATTTCAAACATAAAAATGGTCATTTTATAATCAGTATGAAAAACCAAAATTCCAAAAGTATAAAACACAAAAAATGCTTACCGAAGAAAGAAAATGTATCATACACGGCACCCTCCACCCTGCCCTGTGGTGCAACTGATGTCCCTCTATCCAAAAATGTATTCAATTGGGACCGTAATGTTGCAACCACACACAAGTTGACCTGCTGCGAGGAAAAATTAAGTTAGTACATTTCTAACATGAAAAAGGTCATTTTATAATCAACATGAAAAACCAAAATTCCAAAAGTATAAAACACAAAAAAATGCTTACCGAAGAAAGAAAATGTATCGTGCACCGCACCCTCCACCCTGCCCTGAGGTGCAACTGATGTCCCTCTCTCCAAATATGTACTCAATTGGGACCGTAATGTTAAAACCACACACAAGTTGACCTGCTGTGAGGAAAAATTGAGTTAGTCATTTCAAACATGAAAATGGTCTCTTTATAATCAGTATGAAAAACCAAAATTCCAAAAGTATAAAACACAAAAAAATGCTTACCGAAGAAAGAAAATGTATCGTGCACCGCAGCATCCATGCTGCCCTGTGGTGCAACTGATGTCCCTCTCTCAAAAAATGTACTCAATTGGACCGTAATGTTGCAACCACACACAAGTTGACCTGCTGTGAGGAAAAATTGAGTTAGTACATGTCAAACATGAAAAAGGTCATTTTATAATCAACATGAAAAACCAAAATTCCAAAAGTATAAAACACAAAAAAATGCTTACCGAAGAAATAAAATGTACCGTGCATGGCACCCTCCACCCTGCCCTGTGGTGCAACCGATGTCCCTCTCTCCAAACATGTACTCAATGGGACCGTAATGTTGTAACCACACACAAGTTCACCTGCTGTGAGGAAAAATTGAGTTAGTACATTTCAAACATGAAAATGGTCATTTTATAATCAGTATCAAAAACCAAAATTCCAAAAGTATAAAACACAAAAAAATGCTTACCGAAGAAAGAAAATGTATCGTGCACCGCACCCTCCATTCTGCCCTGTGGTGCAACTGATGTCCCTCTCTTCAAAAATGTACTCAATTGGGACCGTAATATTGCAACCACACACAAGTTGACCTGCTGTGAGGAAAAATTGAGTTAGTACATTTCAAACATGAAAATGGTCATTTTATAATCAACATGAAAAACCAAAATCCCAAAAGTATAAAACACAAAAAAAAAATTACCGAAGAAAGAAAAGGTAACGTGCATGGCACCCTCCACCCTGCCCTGTGGTGCAACTAATGTCCCTCTCTCCAAACATGTACTCAATGGGACCGTAATGTTGCAACCACACACAAATTGACCTGCTGTGAGGAAAAATTGAGTTATTACATTTCAAACATGAGAAAGGTCATTTTATAATCATCATGAAAAACCAAAATTCCAAAAGTATAAAACACAAAAAAATGCTTACCGAAGAAAGAAAATGTATCGTGCACTGCACCCTCCACCCTGCCCTGTGGTGCAACTTAAGTCCCTCTCTCCAAAAATGTACTCAATTGGACCGTAATGTTGCAACCACACACAAGTTGACCTGCTGTGAGGAAAAATTGAGTTAGTACATTTCAAACATGAAAATGATCATTTTATAATCAACACGAAAATCCAAAATTCCAAAAGTATAAAACACAAAAAAATGCTTACCGAAGAAAGAAAATGTATCGTGCACCGCACCCTCCACTCTGCCCCGTGGTGCAACTGATGTCCCTCTCTTCAAAAATGTACTCAATTGGGACCGTAATGTTGCAACCACACACAAGTTGACCTGCTGTGAGGAAAAATTGAGTTAGTACATTTCAAACATGAAAACGGTCATTTTATAATCAACATGAAAAACCAAAATTCCAAAAGTATAAAACACAAAAAAATGCTTACCGAAGAAAGAAAATGTATCGTTCACTGCACCCTCCACCCTGCCCTGTGGTGCAACTGATGTCCCTCTCTCCAAAAATCTACTCAATGGGATTGTAATGTTGCAACCACACACTAGTTGACCTGCTGTGATGAAAAATTGAGTTAGTACATTTCAAACATGAAAATGGTCATTTTATAATCAACATGAGAAACCAAAATTACAAAAGTATAAAATACAAAAAAATGCTTACCAAAGAAAGAAAATGTATCGTGCACGGCACCCTCCACCATGCCCTGTGGTGCAACTTATGTCCCTCTCTCCAAAATCGTACTCAATGGGTCCGTAATGTTGCAACCACACACAAGTTGACCTGCTGTGAGGAGAAATTGAGTTAGTACATTACAAACATGAAAATGGTCATTTGACAATCAACATGAAAAACCAAAATTCCAAAAGTATAAAAAACAAAAAAATGCTTATCGAAGAAAGAAAATGTATCGTGCACCGCACCTGTGGTGCAACTGATGTCCCTCTTTCCAAAAATGTACTCAATGGGACCGTAATGTTGCAGCCACACTCAAGTTGACCTGCTGTGAGGAAAAACTGAGTTAGTACATTTCAAACATGAAAAATGTCATTTTATAATCAACATGTTGTTGTTGTTGTTGTGGTCTTCAGTTCTGAGACTGGTTTGATGCAGCTCTCCATGCTACTCTATCCTGTGCAAGCTTTTTCATCTCCCAGTACCTACTGCAACCTACATCCTTCTGAATCTGCTTAGTGTATTGATCTCTTGGTCTCCCTCTACGATTTTTACCCTCCACGCTGCCCTCCAATACTAAATTGGTGATCCCTTGATGCCTCAGAACATGTCCTACCAACCGATCCCTTCTTCTGGTCAAGTTGTGCCACAAACTTCTCTTCTCCCCAATCCTATTCAATACTTCCTCATTAGTTATGTGATCTACCCATCTAATCTTCAGCATTCTTCTGTAGCACCACATTTCGAAAGCTTCTATTCTCTTCTTGTCCAAACTATTTATCGTCCATGTTTCACTTCCATACATGGCTACACTCCATACGAATACTTTCAGAAATGACTTCCTGACACTTAAATCAATACTGGATGTTAACAAATTTCTCTTCTTCAGAAACGCTTTCCTTGCCATTGCCAGCCTACATTTTATATCCTCTCTACTTCGACCATCATCAGTTATTTTGCTCCCCAAATAGCAAAACTCCTTTACTACTTTAAGTGCCTCATTTCCTAATCTAATTCCCTCAGCATCACCCGACTTAATTCGACTACATTCCATTATCCTTGTTTTCCTTTTGTTGATGTTCATCTTATATCCTCCTTTCAAGACACTGTCCATTCCATTCAACTGCTCTTCCAAGTCCTTTGCTGTCTCTGACAGAATTACAATGTCATCGGCGAACCTCAAAGTTTTTATTTCTTCTCCATGAATTTTAATACCTACTCCGAATTTTTCTTTTGTTTCCTTTACTGCTTGGTCAATATACAGATTGAACAACATCGGGGAGAGGCTACAACCCTGTCTTACTCCCTTCCCAACCACTGCTTCCCTTTCATGTCCCTCGACTCTTATAACTGCCATCTGGTTTCTGTACAAATTGTAAATAGCCTTTCGCTCCCTGTATTTTACCCCTGCCACCTTTAGAATTTGAAAGAGAGTATTCCAGTCAACATTGTCAAAAGCTTTCTCTAAGTCTACAAATGCTACAAACGTAGGTTTGCCTTTCCTTAATCTTTCTTCTAAGATAAGTTGTAAGGTCAGTATTGCCTCACATGTTCCAGTGTTTCTACGGAATCCAAACTGATCTTCCCCGAGGTTGGCTTCTACTAGTTTTTCCATTCGTCTGTAAAGAATTCGTGTATTTTGCAGCTATGACTTATTAAGCTGATAGTTCGGTAATTTTCACATCTGTCAACACCTGCTTTCTTTGGGATTGGAATTATTACATTCTTCTTGAAGTCTGAGGGTATTTCGCCTGTTTCATACATCTTGCTCACCAGATGGTAGATTTTTGTCAGGACTGGCTCTCCCACGGCCGTCAGTAGTTCCAATGGAATATTGTCTACTCCGGGGGCCTTGTTTCGACTCAGGTCTTTCAATGCTCTGTCATACCCCTCACGCAGTATCATATCTCCCATTTCATCTTCATCTACATCCTCTTCCATTTCCATAATATTGTCCTCAAGTACATCGCCCTTGTATAGACCCTCTATATACTCCTTCCACCTGTGTGCTTTCCCTTCTTTGCTTAGAACTGGGTTTCCATCTGAGCTCTTGATATTTATACAAGTCGTTCTCTTATCTCCAAAGGTCTCTTTAATTTTCCTGTAGGCGGTATCTATCTTACCCCTAGTGAGATAGGCCTCTACATCCTTACATTTATCCTCTAGCCATCCCTGCTTAGCCATTTTGCACTTCCTGTCGATCTCATTTTTGAGACATTTGTATTCCTTTTTGCCTGCTTCATTTCAATCAACATGAAAAACAAAAATTCCAAAAGTATAAAACACAAAAAAATGCTTACCGAAGAAAGAAAATGTACCGTGCACGGCACCCTCCACCCTGCCCTGTGGTGCAACCGATGTCCCTCTCTCCAAACATGTACTCAATGGGACCGTAATGTTGCAACCACACACAAGTTCACCTGCTGTGAGGAAAAATTGAGTTAGTACATTTCAAACATGAAAATGGTCATTTTATAATCAGTATGAAAAACCAAAATTCCAAAAGTATAAAACACAAAAAATGCTTACCGAAGAAAGAAAATGTATCGTGCACGGCACCCTCCACCCTGCCCTGTGGTGCAACTGATGTCCCTCTCTCCAAAAATGTATTCAATTGGGACCGTAATGTTGCAACCACACACAAGTTGACCTGCTGTGAGGAAAAATTAAGTTAGTACATTTCAAACATGAATAAGGTCATTTTACAATCAACATGAAAAACCAAAATTCCAAAAGTATAAAACACAAAAAAATGCTTACCGAAGAAAGAAAATGTATCGTGCACCGCACCCTCCACCCTGCCCTGTGGTGCAACTGATGTCCCTCTCTCCAAATATGTACTCAATTGGGACCGTAATGTTGCAACCACACACAAGTTGACCTGCTGTGAGGAAAAATTGAGTTAGTACATTTCAAACATGAAAATGGTCTTTTTATAATCAACATGAAAAACCAAAATTCCAAAAGTATAAAACACAAAAAAATGCTTACCGAAGAAAGAAAATGTATCGTGCAACGCACCATCCACCCTGCCCTGTGGTGCAACTGATGTCCCTCTCTCAAAAAATGTACTCAATTGGACCGTAATGTTGCAACCACACACAAGTTGACCTGCTGTGAGGAAAAATTGAGTTACTACATTTAAAACGTGAAAATGGTCATTTTATAATCAACACGAATATCCAAAATTCCAAAAGTATAAAACACAAAAAAATGCTTACCGAAGAAAGAAAATGTATCGTGCACCGCACCCTCCACTCTGCCCTGTGGTGCAACTGACGTCCCTCTCTTCAAAAATGTACTCAATTGGGACCGTAATGTTGCAACCACACGCAAGTTGACCTGCTGTGAGGAAAAATTGAGTTAGTACATTTCAAACATGAAAATGGTCATTTTATAATCAACATGAAAAACCAAAATAAGTATAAAACACAAAAAAAAAATTACCGAAGTAAGAAAAAGTAACTTGCATGGCACCCTCCACCCTGCCCTGTGGTGCAACTGATGTCCCTCTCTCCAAAAATGTACTCAATGGGACCGTAATGTTGCAACCACACACAAATTGACCTGCTGTGAGGAAAAATTGAGTTATTACATTTCAAACATGAAAAAGGTCATTTTATAATCATCATGAAAAACCAAAATTCCAAAAGTATAAAACACAAAAAAATGCTTACCGAAGAAAGAAAATGTATGTGCACTGCACCCTCCACCCTGCCCTGTGGTGCAACTTAAGTCTCTCTCTCCAAAAATGTACTCAATGGGACCGTAATGTTGCAACCACACACAAGTTGACCTGCTGTGAGGAAAAATTGAGTTAGTACATTTCAAACATGAAAATGGTCATTTTATAATCGACACAAAAATCCAAAATTCCAAAAGTATAAAACACAAAAAAATGCTTACCGAAGAAAGAAAATGTATCGTGCACCGCACCCTCCACTCTGCCCTGTGCTGCAACTGATGTCCCTCTCTTCAAAAATGTACTCAATTGGGACCGTAATGTTGCAACCACACACAAGTTGACCTGCTGTGAGGAAAAATTGAGTTAGTACATTTCAAACATGAAAACTGTCATTTTATAATCAACATGAAAAACCAAAATTCCAAAAGTATAAAACACAAAAAAATGCTTACCGAAGAAAGAAAATGTATCGTGCACCGCACCCTCCACCCTGCCCTGTAGTGCAACTGATGTCCCTCTCTCCAAAAATCTACTCAATGGGACCGTAAAGTTGCAACCACACACTAGTTGACCTGCTGTGAGGAAAAATTGAGTTAGTACATTTCAAACATGAAAATGGTCATTTTATAATCAACATGAAAAACCAAAATTCCAAAAGTATAAAACACAAAAAAATGCTTACCAAAGAAAGAAAATGTATTGTGCACGGCACCCTCCACCATGCCCTGTGGTGCAACTGATGTCCCTCTCTCCAAAAACGTACTCAATGGGACCGTAATGTTGCAACCACACACAAGTTGACCTGCTGTGAGGAGAAATTGAGTTAGTACATTACAAACATGATAATGGTCATTTGACAATCAACATGAAAAACCAAAATTCCAAAAGTATAAAGAACAAAAAAATGCTAATCGAAAAAAGAAAATGTATCGTGCACCGCACCTGTGGTGCAACTGATGTCCGTGTTTCCAAAAATGTACTCAATAGGTCCGTAATGTTGCAACCACACTCAAGTTGACCTGCTGTGAGGAAAAACTGAGTTAGTACATTTCAAACATGAAAAAGGTCATTTTATAATCAACATGTTGTTGTTGTTGTTGTGGTCTTCAGTCCTGAGACTGGTTTGATGCAGCTCTCCATGCTACTCTATCCTGTGCAAGCTTTTTCATCTCCCAGTACCTACTGCAACCTACATCCTTCTGAATCTGCTTAGTGTATTGATCTCTTGGTCTCCCTCTACGATTTTTACCCTCCACGCTGCCCTCCAATACTAAATTGGTGATCCCTTGATGCCTCAGAACATGTCCTACCAACCGATCCCTTCTTCTGGTCAAGTTGTGCCACAAACTTCTCTTCTCCCCAATCCTATTCAATACTTCCTTTTTAGTTATGTGATCTACCCATCTAATATTCAGCATTCTTCTGTAGCACCACATTTCGAAAGCTTCTATTCTCTTCTTGTCCAAACTATTTATCGTCCATGTTTCACTTCCATACATGGCTACACTCCATACGAATACTTTCAGAAATGACTTCCTGACACTTAAATCAATACTGGATGTTAACAAATTTCTCTTCTTCAGAAACGCTTTCCTTGCCATTGCCAGCCTACATTTTATATCCTCTCTACTTCGACCATCATCAGTTATTTTGCTCCCCAAATAGCAAAACTCCTTTACTACTTTAAGTGCCTCATTTCCTAATCTAATTCCCTCAGCATCACCCGACTTAATTCGACTACATTCCATTATCCTTGTTTTCCTTTTGTTGATGTTCATCTTATATCCTCCTTTCAAGACACTGTCCATTCCATTCAACTGCTCTTCCAAGTCCTTTGCTGTCTCTGACAGAATTACAATGTCATCGGCGAACCTCAAAGTTTTTATTTCTTCTCCATGAATTTTAATACCTACTCCGAATTTTTCTTTTGTTTCCTTTACTGCTTGGTCAATATACAGATTGAACAACATCGGGGAGAGGCTACAACCCTGTCTTACTCCCTTCCCAACCACTGCTTCCCTTTCATGTCCCTCGACTCTTATAACTGCCATCTGGTTTCTGTACAAATTGTAAATAGCCTTTCGCTCCCTGTATTTTACCCCTGCCACCTTTAGAATTTGAAAGAGAGTATTCCAGTCAACATTGTCAAAAGCTTTCTCTAAGTCTACAAATGCTACAAACGTAGGTTTGCCTTTCCTTAATCTTTCTTCTAAGATAAGTTGTAAGGTCAGTATTGCCTCACGTGTTCCAGTGTTTCTACGGAATCCTAACTGATCTTCCCCGAGGTTGGCTTCTACTAGTTTTTCCATTCGTCTGTAAAGAATTCGTGTTAGTATTTTGCAGCTATGACTTATTAAGCTGATAGTTCGGTAATTTTCACATCTGTCAACACCAGCTCTCTTTGGGATTGGAATTATTACATTCTTCTTGAAGTCTGAGGGTATTTCGCCTGTTTCATACATCTTGCTCACCAGATGGTAGATTTTTGTCAGGACTGGCTCTCCCACGGCCGTCAGTAGTTCCAATGGAATATTGTCTACTCCGGGGGCCTTGTTTCGACTCAGGTCTTTCAGTGCTCTGTCATACCCCTCACGCAGTATCATATCTCCCATTTCATCTTCATCTACATCCTCTTCCATTTCCATAATATTGTCCTCAAGTACATCGCCCTTGTATAGACCCTCTATATACTCCTTCCACCTGTGTGCTTTCCCTTCTTTGCTTAGAACTGGGTTTCCATCTGAGCTCTTGATATTTATACAAGTCGTTCTCTTATCTCCAAAGGTCTCTTTAATTTTCCTGTAGGCGGTATCTATCTTACCCCTAGTGAGATAGGCCTCTACATCCTTACATTTATCCTCTAGCCATCCCTGCTTAGCCATTTTGCACTTCCTGTCGATCTCATTTTTGAGACGTTTGTATTCCTTTTTGCCTGCTTCATTTCAATCAACATGAAAAACAAAAATTCCAAAAGTATAAAACACAAAAAAATGCTTACCGAAGAAAGAAAATGTACCGTGCACGGCACCCTCCACCCTGCCCTGTGGTGCAACTGATGTCCCTCTCTTCAAACATGTACTCAATGGGACCGTAATGTTGCAACCACACACTAGTTGACCTGCTGTGAGGAAAAATTGAGTTAGTACATTTCAAACATGAAAAAGGTCATTTTATAATCAACGTCAAAAACCAAAACTTCAAAAGCATAAAACACAAAATATTGCTTACCGAAGAAAGAAAATGTATCGAGCTCCGCACCCTCCACCCTGCCCTGATGTCCCTCTCTCCGAAAATGTACTCAATGGGACCGTAATGTTGCAACCAAACACCAGTTGACCTGTTGTGATGGAAAATGGAGTTAGTACATTTCAAACATGAAAAAGATCATTTTATAATCAACGTCAAAAACCAAAATTCCAAAAGTATAAAACACAAAAAAATGCTTACCGAAGAAAGAAAATGTATCGTGCGCGGCACCCTCCACCCTGCCCTGTGGTGCAACTGATGTCCCTCTCTCCAAAAATGTACTCAATGGGTCCGTAATGTTGCAACCACACACCAGTTGACCTGCTGTGATGGAAAATGGAGTTAGTACATTTCAAACATGAAAAAGGTCATTTTATAATCAACATCAAAAACCAAAATTCCAAAAGTATTAAACACAAAAAAATGCTTACCGAAGAAAGAAAATGTATCGTGCACGGCACCTTCCACCCTGCCTTGTGGTGCAACTGATGTCATTCTCTGTCTCTCTCTCAGGCCGGCAGCCTGCGCCCTGCCCGCTGAGGACAACACACCACGCCGCCTCGCGCCAGGCGCCCCCGCAGTGACTCTTCAGTGGTGATATGTTTATATTTTCAACTTATTCAAACAAAAGCAAAAAAAAAAAGACATTTTTACCTCATCTTAGCGACAAGAACACTTAGCATGTTTACCTAATTCACACTGTTATGTTTTGTTCTAATTTTGTTTTGATATTCTATGATATTTTATGATGTTCTGATGTTTTACGATGTTTTGATGTTTTATGATGATTCTTGTATACACACAATATTATTGATGTAAGTCCCTTTGCGACCCCTAAGAGGTCTTCAGAGTCTCTATATCCTCCCGTAGGTTAAGACCCCTGCCGTCTTCCGTGAGGGCCATTCTTAACCAAGTAATGTTTACTTTGTTTTGCAAGCTAAATTTGTTTACATTTAAATGCTAATTACAATGAGTGAATTCACATACGTTCTCCGCTCCCACGGAAGGGGGAGGAATGTAAAGGATGAGCCAGACAATAGGAGATTTTACTTTATTATATGAGCCTCCAACTAGTAACTTCATTACTCCATTACGGCCAAGCCACGGCCGGCAGTGTTAGCTGCCTGTAAATTCTTTCGTCCCACGGTCTAGTAACAGGAAGTCAGCACCGAGAAAGGGCACCTTGTTCACGCGCCTCTCTCGTGTGCTGACGAGGTAACGCCGTCCCAGGCGTCGCTTAGCAGGCAACGCTCTGGAAAGTTCCATGCCGCCCGCACGGTTTGCTCGGTCCTGACCAATCAGGGTGGAGGAAGCCGCGTGGTGCGTCGAATATACCCGGCTGCCCGTTGCCGGGCCCGCTCTCTTGTATTCTTGCTCACCCGTGAGTCGGATGCGCGCCCTGTAACATTGATCATCTCCCGCTTCTCCCGGTGCTGCGGCACTGTGGACTTAGTTTTGGCAGACAACCACTTCCGGTAGCTTCGCGAACAATGTTCGCCAAATTGCAAGCTCTGGCTCACCCTCACCTCCCTAGGCATATGTAGCCCCTTTTCAACATGCTTTAGCCAATAAATGGCCTTTCTCTAAAAATTACTCTATTATTCCATAACGCCCACCGCCTGCCCATACCCGCCATCCTGTACAATTGGTGTCAGGTGTGTGGATGCGTTCCCGTAGTGACTTTGTCGCTACACAAAATTTTTCCCGGCGAGACGCCGTGAACTTCGCGCATGGAATGCGCCAACCGGCCGCCACGTTTGCTCCACGTGGGCCGTGGCTGCTCCACTAAACACGCACAAGGCGCGCGCTGCAGCGAGGCAGCCCACGCTAGTCAGCCACGTGGGCCGCACGCCGCCGCGCTGCCCTCTGCCTTTAGAAAAGAACATCCTCCACGCATAACTGTCGTGAACAACATAAGATAACTCTGGAAGGAAATTTTGTGACTGTACCGAGAGACAAACTCCATGCGTAGTAAGAGGACGGACCCAGCGTGAACGCCAGTTATGCAGCCGAGCCAGTGTAACCGGACGCAGCCGTACTGTCAGCTGTGCTGTCAGCAACTTACAATCTCACGAGCGCGACGCGTGTCGCACCTTAGCACCTCAAGCTGCACTGAATCTCAACACAGAAATTCTTAACCATGATATAACGAACCCTATGAATAACTTTATGCACATTTTCAATAGTCAGGAACTTACTTTGCTCCCTACACACTTTTTATATGTCAAATGAACTCTAATTTTATAAAAAACCAAAGAACCGACAGGTAAGTCATATCGACGTCTTCCGAGATGCAACTAGCTTCGTCGAGCCGCCAATATTGATTATATGGAAGCAGGTAAGTGAGAGAATGAACAAAAGGAACAACCAATACACACCGGAATGATTGATTGGGTGACTGATGATCGTCAATATTTGCAAATACAAATCAACACAGGAAACGGTTTATCGCACGTTTAATAATTTTTGGGCTGTTCATTGAAGGAGACATAAAATCATTTTTCATCAGAATCTAGTTACTGGAAGTATTAACGTGACATTACACTATTCCACAGCATTACACATAACATTGCCATGACTTAACGACAGTTTTCTTCTAGGTAAAAGTACCAAGGACTATTAGTTGGTATGAAGACACAAACGAGAGCATAAAGGAATACCAAGGGATGCTTACATTCATTTTGCTACGAAATGTAACTGGAGGATAAGGAAGTTTTGTTTGAAGGAAATAATATTTAAAACATTTGCTTTTGTTACGGTTTTGCCACCGCTTATATCACTATGACGAGTTGCCAATTACTTATGTCAAATTGCTTGTGTCTAATTGATTATGTCCAATTGCTTATGTCCAATTACTTACATCCAATTAGTTATGTCTAATTACTAATTCGATTTACTATTTTTACTATTGTTCATTCTGTCCAGGTCTTATTTATGCTATTATCAAATGTTTAGACAGTTTTAGCTAGAGTTTGCCAGCACCAGTAATTTAGTATTTGTATCAACCTAGTGTTTCCATGTGTCGCTGTGTTACTATACTGATGAAGATAATAATTTTGTAGGATATCAAGCATGCTAGAGTAAGTCCCCGAGTACTGCCAATTATTTGTTTAATAATAATGAAGTCTTAGGTGATAAATTGTTTTGGAAGAGTAGTTTAGGATTTAACCATGCTTTATTATCATTTTTATTTGAATGTTTGTCAGGAGGGACATACCACATGCCTACCCCCGTGATAGATGACGTAAACAGAGTGAATCATACCCCCAGAACGAGCAAGTTTTGGCTATATACCTGGTTTGTTGGATGAACAAGAGAACCACACCCGCAAGGGCACGTGCCTTACGTGACGCGGCTGGCACCCGCGCGGTCCCTTAGCTGTCTGTGTCGTTTCTTCACTTTTCCGTTTCGCGACATAGACCATCCTATCCACTTCCATCTTTCCTCTCTCAACACAACACATGAAGAGTCATACACCACCCGCAAGGGCACGTACCTTGCGTGACGCGGCTGGCACCCGCGCGGTCCCTTAGCTGTCTGTGTCGTTTCTTCATATTTCCGTTCCGCGACATAGTCTGTTCTACCCACATTCATCTTTCCACTATCAACAGAACAACCCTTGAAGAGTCAAGCTCCACCCGCAAGGGCACGTGCCTTACGTGACGCGGCTGGCACCCGCGCGGTCCCTTAGCTGTCTGTGTCGTTTCTTCATATTTCCGTTCCGCGACATAGTCTGTTCTACCCACATTCATCTTTCCACTATCAACAGAACAACCCTTGAAGAGTCATGCTCCACCCGCAAGGGCACGTGCCTTACGTGACGCGGCTGGCACCCGCGCGGTCCCTTAGCTGTCTGTGTCGTTTCTTCATAATCCGTTCCGCGACATAGTCTGTTCTACCCACATTCATCTTTCCACTATCAACAGAACAACCCTTGAAGAGTCATGCTCCACCCGCAAGGGCACGTGCCTTACGTGACGCGGCTGGCACCCGCGCGGTCCCTTAGCTGTCTGTGTCGTTCCTTCACTTTTCCGTTCCGCGACATAGTCCATCCTACCAACTTTCGTGTTTCTACTATCAACAGAACAACACTTGAAGAGTCATGTACAACCCACAAGGGCACGTGCCTTACGTGACGCGGCTGGCACCCGCGCGGTCCCTTAGCTGTCTGTGTCGTTTCTTCATATTTCCGTTCCGCGACATAATCTGTTCTACCCACATTCATCTTTCCACTATCAACAGAACAACCCTTGAAGAGTCATGCTCCACCCGCAAGGGCACGTGCCTTACGTGACGCGGCTGGCACCCGCGCGGTCCCTTAGCTGTCTGTGTCGTTCCTTCACTTTTCCGTTCCGCGACATAGTCCATCCTACCAACTTTCGTGTTTCTACTATCAACAGAACAACACTTGAAGAGTCATGTACAACCCACAAGGGCACGTGCCTTACGTGACGCGGCTGGCACCCGCGCGGTCCCTTAGCTGTCTGTGTCGTTTCTTCATATTTCCGTTCCGCGACATAATCTGTTCTACCCACATTCATCTTTCCACTATCAACAGAACAACCCTTGAAGAGTCATGCTCCACCCGCAAGGGCACGTGCCTTACGTGACGCGGCTGGCACCCGCGCGGTCCCTTAGCTGTCTGTGTCGTTCCTTCACTTTTCCGTTCCGCGACATAGTCCATCCTACCAACTTTCGTCTTTCTACTATCAACAGAACAACACTTGAAGAGTCATGTACAACCCACAAGGGCACGTGCCTCACGTGACGCGGCTGGCACCCGCGCGGTCCCTTAGCTGTCTGTGTCGTTTCTTCATATTTCCGTTCCGCGACATAATCTGTTCTACCCACATTCATCTTTCCACTATCAACAGAACAACCCTTGAAGAGTCATGCTCCACCCGCAAGGGCACGTGCCTTACGTGACGCGGCTGGCACCCGCGCGGTCCCTTAGCTGTCTGTGTCGTTCCTTCACTTTTCCGTTCCGCGACATAGTCTGTTCTACCCACTTTCATCTTTCCACTATCAACAGAACAACCCTTGAAGAGTCATGCTCCACCCGCAAGGGCACGTGCCTTACGTGACACGGCTGGCACCCGCGTGGTCCCTTAGCTGTCTGTGTCGTTCCTTCACTTTTCAGTTCCGCGACATAGTCTGTTCTACCCACATTCATCTTTCCACTATCAACAGAACAACCCTTGAAGAGTCATGCTCCACCCGCAAGGGCACGTGCCTTACGTGACGCGGCTGGCACCCGCGCGGTCCCTTAGCTGTCTGTGTCGTTCCTTCACTTTTCCGTTCCGCGACATAGTCCATCCTACCAACTTTCGTGTTTCTACTATCAACAGAACAACACTTGAAGAGTCATGTACAACCCACAAGGGCACGTGCCTTACGTGACGCGGCTGGCACCCGCGCGGTCCCTTAGCTGTCTGTGTCGTTCCTTCACTTTTCCGTTCCGCGACATAGTCCATCCTACCAACTTTCGTGTTTCTACTATCAACAGAACAACACTTGAAGAGTCATGTACAACCCACAAGGGCACGTGCCTTACGTGACGCGGCTGGCACCCGCGCGGTCCCTTAGCTGTCTGTGTCGTTTCTTCATATTTCCGTTCCGCGACATAATCTGTTCTACCCACATTCATCTTTCCACTATCAACAGAACAACCCTTGAAGAGTCATGCTCCACCCGCAAGGGCACGTGCCTTACGTGACGCGGCGAGCACCCGCGCGGTCCCTTAGCTGTCTGTGTCGTTCCTTCACTTTTCCGTTCCGCGACATAGTCTGTTCTACCCACTTTCATCTTTCCACTATCAACAGAACAACCCTTGAAGAGTCATGCTCCACCCGCAAGGGCACGTGCCTTACGTGACACGGCTGGCACCCGCGTGGTCCCTTAGCTGTCTGTGTCGTTCCTTCACTTTTCAGTTCCGCGACATAGTCTGTTCTACCCACATTCATCTTTCCACTATCAACAGAACAACCCTTGAAGAGTCATGCTCCACCCGCAAGGGCACGTGCCTTACGTGACGCGGCTGGCACCCGCGCGGTCCCTTAGCTGTCTGTGTCGTTCCTTCACTTTTCCGTTCCGCGACATAGTCCATCCTACCAACTTTCGTGTTTCTACTATCAACAGAACAACACTTGAAGAGTCATGTACAACCCACAAGGGCACGTGCCTTACGTGACGCGGCTGGCACCCGCGCGGTCCCTTAGCTGTCTGTGTCGTTCCTTCACTTTTCCGTTCCGCGACATAGTCCATCCTACCAACTTTCGTGTTTCTACTATCAACAGAACAACACTTGAAGAGTCATGTACAACCCACAAGGGCACGTGCCTTACGTGACGCGGCTGGCACCCGCGCGGTCCCTTAGCTGTCTGTGTCGTTTCTTCATATTTCCGTTCCGCGACATAATCTGTTCTACCCACATTCATCTTTCCACTATCAACAGAACAACCCTTGAAGAGTCATGCTCCACCCGCAAGGGCACGTGCCTTACGTGACGCGGCTGGCACCCGCGCGGTCCCTTAGCTGTCTGTGTCGTTCCTTCACTTTTCCGTTCCGCGACATAGTCCATCCTACCAACTTTCGTCTTTCTACTATCAACAGAACAACACTTGAAGAGTCATGTACAACCCACAAGGGCACGTGCCTTACGTGACGCGGCTGGCACCCGCGCGGTCCCTTAGCTGTCTGTGTCGTTTCTTCATATTTCCGTTCCGCGACATAATCTGTTCTACCCACATTCATCTTTCCACTATCAACAGAACAACCCTTGAAGAGTCATGCTCCACCCGCAAGGGCACGTGCCTTACGTGACGCGGCTGGCACCCGCGCGGTCCCTTAGCTGTCTGTGTCGTTCCTTCACTTTTCCGTTCCGCGACATAGTCTGTTCTACCCACTTTCATCTTTCCACTATCAACAGAACAACCCTTGAAGAGTCATGCTCCACCCGCAAGGGCACGTGCCTTACGTGACGCGGCTGGCACCCGCGCGGTCCCTTAGCTGTCTGTGTCGTTCCTTCACTTTTCCGTTCCGCGACATAGTCCATCCTACCAACTTTCGTGTTTCTACTATCAACAGAACAACACTTGAAGAGTCATGTACAACCCACAAGGGCACGTGCCTTACGTGACGCGGCTGGCACCCGCGCGGTCCCTTAGCTGTCTGTGTCGTTCCTTCACTTTTCCGTTCCGCGACATAGTCCATCCTACCAACTTTCGTGTTTCTACTATCAACAGAACAACACTTGAAGAGTCATGTACAACCCACAAGGGCACGTGCCTTACGTGACGCGGCTGGCACCCGCGCGGTCCCTTAGCTGTCTGTGTCGTTTCTTCATATTTCCGTTCCGCGACATAATCTGTTCTACCCACATTCATCTTTCCACTATCAACAGAACAACCCTTGAAGAGTCATGCTCCACCCGCAAGGGCACGTGCCTTACGTGACGCGGCTGGCACCCGCGCGGTCCCTTAGCTGTCTGTGTCGTTCCTTCACTTTTCCGTTCCGCGACATAGTCCATCCTACCAACTTTCGTCTTTCTACTATCAACAGAACAACACTTGAAGAGTCATGTACAACCCACAAGGGCACGTGCCTTACGTGACGCGGCTGGCACCCGCGCGGTCCCTTAGCTGTCTGTGTCGTTTCTTCATATTTCCGTTCCGCGACATAATCTGTTCTACCCACATTCATCTTTCCACTATCAACAGAACAACCCTTGAAGAGTCATGCTCCACCCGCAAGGGCACGTGCCTTACGTGACGCGGCTGGCACCCGCGCGGTCCCTTAGCTGTCTGTGTCGTTCCTTCACTTTTCCGTTCCGCGACATAGTCCATCCTACCAACTTTCGTGTTTCTACTATCAACAGAACAACACTTGAAGAGTCATGTACAACCCACAAGGGCACGTGCCTTACGTGACGCGGCTGGCACCCGCGCGGTCCCTTAGCTGTCTGTGTCGTTTCTTCATATTTCCGTTCCGCGACATAATCTGTTCTACCCACATTCATCTTTCCACTATCAACAGAACAACCCTTGAAGAGTCATGCTCCACCCGCAAGGGCACGTGCCTTACGTGACGCGGCTGGCACCCGCGCGGTCCCTTAGCTGTCTGTGTCGTTCCTTCACTTTTCCGTTCCGCGACATAGTCCATCCTACCAACTTTCGTGTTTCTACTATCAACAGAACAACACTTGAAGAGTCATGTACAACCCACAAGGGCACGTGCCTTACGTGACGCGGCTGGCACCCGCGCGGTCCCTTAGCTGTCTGTGTCGTTCCTTCACTTTTCCGTTCCGCGACATAGTCCATCCTACCAACTTTCGTCTTTCTACTATCAACAGAACAACACTTGAAGAGTCATGTACAACCCACAAGGGCACGTGCCTTACGTGACGCGGCTGGCACCCGCGCGGTCCCTTAGCTGTCTGTGTCGTTTCTTCATATTTCCGTTCCGCGACATAATCTGTTCTACCCACATTCATCTTTCCACTATCAACAGAACAACCCTTGAAGAGTCATGCTCCACCCGCAAGGGCACGTGCCTTACGTGACGCGGCTGGCACCCGCGCGGTCCCTTAGCTGTCTGTGTCGTTCCTTCACTTTTCCGTTCCGCGACATAGTCCATCCTACCAACTTTCGTCTTTCTACTATCAACAGAACAACACTTGAAGAGTCATGTACAACCCACAAGGGCACGTGCCTTACGTGACGCGGCTGGCCCCCGCGCGGTCCCTTAGCTGTCTGTGTCGTTTCTTCATATTTCCGTTCCGCGACATAATCTGTTCTACCCACATTCATCTTTCCACTATCAACAGAACAACCCTTGAAGAGTCATGCTCCACCCGCAAGGGCACGTGCCTTACGTGACGCGGCTGGCACCCGCGCGGTCCCTTAGCTGTCTGTGTCGTTCCTTCACTTTTCCGTTCCGCGACATAGTCTGTTCTACCCACTTTCATCTTTCCACTATCAACAGAACAACCCTTGAAGAGTCATGCTCCACCCGCAAGAGCACGTGCCTTACGTGACACGGCTGTCACCCGCGTGGTCCCTTAGCTGTCTGTGTCGTTCCTTCACTTTTCAGTTCCGCGACATAGTCTGTTCTACCCACATTCATCTTTCCACTATCAACAGAACAACCCTTGAAGAGTCATGCTCCACCCGCAAGGGCACGTGCCTTACGTGACGCGGCTGGCACCCGCGCGGTCCCTTAGCTGTCTGTGTCGTTCCTTCACTTTTCCGTTCCGCGACATAGTCTGTTCTACCCACTTTCATCTTTCCACTATCAACAGAACAACCCTTGAAGAGTCATGCTCCACCCGCAAGGGCACGTGCCTTACGTGACACGGCTGGCACCCGCGTGGTCCCTTAGCTGTCTGTGTCGTTCCTTCACTTTTCAGTTCCGCGACATAGTCTGTTCTACCCACATTCATCTTTCCACTATCAACAGAACAACCCTTGAAGAGTCATGCTCCACCCGCAAGGGCACGTGCCTTACGTGACGCGGCTGGCACCCGCGCGGTCCCTTAGCTGTCTGTGTCGTTCCTTCACTTTTCCGTTCCGCGACATAGTCCATCCTACCAACTTTCGTCTTTCTACTATCAACAGAACAACACTTGAAGAGTCATGTACAACCCACAAGGGCACGTGCCTTACGTGACGCGGCTGGCACCCGCGCGGTCCCTTAGCTGTCTGTGTCGTTCCTTCACTTTTCAGTTCCGCGACATAGTCTGTTCTACCCACATTCATCTTTCCACTATCAACAGAACAACCCTTGAAGAGTCATGCTCCACCCGCAAGGGCACGTGCCTTACGTGACGCGGCTGGCACCCGCGCGGTCCCTTAGCTGTCTGTGTCGTTCCTTCACTTTTCCGTTCCGCGACATAGTCCATCCTACCAACTTTCGTCTTTCTACTATCAACAGAACAACCCTTGAAGAGTCATGCTCCACCCACAAGGGCACGTGCCTTACGTGACGCGGCTGGCACCCGCGCGGTCCCTTAGCTGTCTGTGTCGTTCCTTCACTTTTCCGTTCCGCGACATAGTCCATCCTACCAACTTTCGTCTTTCTACTATCAACAGAACAACACTTGAAGAGTCATGTACAACCCACAAGGGCACGTGCCTTACGTGACGCGGCTGGCACCCGCGCGGTCCCTTAGCTGTCTGTGTCGTTTCTTCATATTTCCGTTCCGCGACATAATCTGTTCTACCCACATTCATCTTTCCACTATCAACAGAACAACCCTTGAAGAGTCATGCTCCACCCGCAAGGGCACGTGCCTTACGTGACGCGGCTGGCACCCGCGCGGTCCCTTAGCTGTCTGTGTCGTTCCTTCACTTTTCCGTTCCGCGACATAGTCTGTTCTACCCACTTTCATCTTTCCACTATCAACAGAACAACCCTTGAAGAGTCATGCTCCACCCGCAAGGGCACGTGCCTTACGTGACACGGCTGGCACCCGCGTGGTCCCTTAGCTGTCTGTGTCGTTCCTTCACTTTTCAGTTCCGCGACATAGTCTGTTCTACCCACATTCATCTTTCCACTATCAACAGAACAACCCTTGAAGAGTCATGCTCCACCCGCAAGGGCACGTGCTATACGTGACGCGGCTGGCACCCGCGCGGTCCCTTAGCTGTCTGTGTCGTTCCTTCACTTCTCCGTTCCGCGACATAGTCCATCCTACCAACTTTCGTGTTTCTACTATCAACAGAACAACACTTGAAGAGTCATGTACAACCCACAAGGGCACGTGCCTTACGTGACGCGGCTGGCACCCGCGCGGTCCCTTAGCTGTCTGTGTCGTTCCTTCACTTTTCCGTTCCGCGACATAGTCCTTCCTACCAACTTTCGTGTTTCTACTATCAACAGAACAACACTTGAAGAGTCATGTACAACCCACAAGGGCACGTGCCTTACGTGACGCGGCTGGCACCCGCGCGGTCCCTTAGCTGTCTGTGTCGTTTCTTCATATTTCCGTTCCGCGACATAATCTGTTCTACCCACATTCATCTTTCCACTATCAACAGAACAACCCTTGAAGAGTCATGCTCCACCCGCAAGGGCACGTGCCTTACGTGACGCGGCTGGCACCCGCGCGGTCCCTTAGCTGTCTGTGTCGTTCCTTCACTTTTCCGTTCCGCGACATAGTCCATCCTACCAACTTTCGTCTTTCTACTATCAACAGAACAACACTTGAAGAGTCATGTACAACCCACAAGGGCACGTGCCTTACGTGACGCGGCTGGCACCCGCGCGGTCCCTTAGCTGTCTGTGTCGTTTCTTCATATTTCCGTTCCGCGACATAATCTGTTCTACCCACATTCATCTTTCCACTATCAACAGAACAACCCTTGAAGAGTCATGCTCAACCCGCAAGGGCACGTGCCTTACGTGACGCGGCTGGCACCCGCGCGGTCCCTTAGCTGTCTGTGTCGTTCCTTCACTTTTCCGTTCCGCGACATAGTCTGTTCTACCCACTTTCATCTTTCCACTATCAACAGAACAACCCTTGAAGAGTCATGCTCCACCCGCAAGGGCACGTGCCTTACGTGACACGGCTGGCACCCGCGTGGTCCCTTAGCTGTCTGTGTCGTTCCTTCACTTTTCAGTTCCGCGACATAGTCTGTTCTACCCACATTCATCTTTCCACTATCAACAGAACAACCCTTGAAGAGTCATGCTCCACCCGCAAGGGCACGTGCTATACGTGACGCGGCTGGCACCCGCGCGGTCCCTTAGCTGTCTGTGTCGTTCCTTCACTTCTCCGTTCCGCGACATAGTCCATCCTACCAACTTTCGTGTTTCTACTATCAACAGAACAACACTTGAAGAGTCATGTACAACCCACAAGGGCACGTGCCTTACGTGACGCGGCTGGCACCCGCGCGGTCCCTTAGCTGTTTGTGTCGTTTCTTCATATTTCCGTTCCGCGACATAATCTGTTCTACCCACATTCATCTTTCCACTATCAACAGAACAACCCTTGAAGAGTCATGCTCCAACCGCAAGGGCACGTGCCTTACGTGACGCGGCTGGCACCCGCGCGGTCCCTTAGCTGTCTGTGTCGTTCCTTCACTTTTCCGTTCCGCGACATAGTCCATCCTACCAACTTTCGTGTTTCTACTATCAACAGAACAACACTTGAAGAGTCATGTACAACCCACAAGGGCACGTGCCTTACGTGACGCGGCTGGCACCCGCGCGGTCCCTTAGCTGTCTGTGTCGTTTCTTCATATTTCCGTTCCGCGACATAATCTGTTCTACCCACATTCATCTTTCCACTATCAACAGAACAACCCTTGAAGAGTCATGCTCCACCCGCAAGGGCACGTGCCTTACGTGACGCGGCTGGCACCCGCGCGGTCCCTTAGCTGTCTGTGTCGTTCCTTCACTTTTCCGTTCCGCGACATAGTCTGTTCTACCCACTTTCATCTTTCCACTATCAACAGAACAACACTTGAAGAGTCATGTACAACCCACAAGGGCACGTGCCTTACGTGACGCGGCTGGCACCCGCGCGGTCCCTTAGCTGTCTGTGTCGTTCCTTCACTTTTCCGTTCCCCGACATAGTCCATCCTACCAACTTTCGTGTTTCTACTATCAACAGAACAACACTTGAAGAGTCATGTACAACCCACAAGGGCACGTGCCTTACGTGACGCGGCTGGCACCCGCGCGGTCCCTTAGCTGTCTGTGTCGTTTCTTCATATTTCCGTTCCGCGACATAATCTGTTCTACCCACATTCATCTTTCCACTATCAACAGAACAACCCTTGAAGAGTCATGCTCCACCCGCAAGGGCACGTGCCTTACGTGACGCGGCTGGCACCCGCGCGGTCCCTTAGCTGTCTGTGTCGTTCCTTCACTTTTCCGTTCCGCGACATAGTCCATCCTACCAACTTTCGTCTTTCTACTATCAACAGAACAACACTTGAAGAGTCATGTACAACCCACAAGGGCACGTGCCTTACGTGACGCGGCTGGCACCCGCGCGGTCCCTTAGCTGTCTGTGTCGTTTCTTCATATTTCCGTTCCGCGACATAGTCTGTTCTACCCACTTTCATCTTTCCACTATCAACAGAACAACCCTTGAAGAGTCATGCTCCACCCGCAAGGGCACGTGCCTTACGTGACGCGGCTGGCACCCGCGCGGTCCCTTAGCTGTCTGTGTCGTTCCTTCACTTTTCCGTTCCGCGACATAGTCTGTTCTACCCACTTTCATCTTTCCACTATCAACAGAACAACCCTTGAAGAGTCATGCTCCACCCGCAAGGGCACGTGCCTTACGTGACACGGCTGGCACCCGCGTGGTCCCTTAGCTGTCTGTGTCGTTCCTTCACTTTTCAGTTCCGCGACATAGTCTGTTCTACCCACATTCATCTTTCCACTATCAACAGAACAACCCTTGAAGAGTCATGCTCCACCCGCAAGGGCACGTGCCTTACGTGACGCGGCTGGCACCCGCGCGGTCCCTTAGCTGTCTGTGTCGTTCCTTCACTTTTCCGTTCCGCGACATAGTCCATCCTACCAACTTTCGTGTTTCTACTATCAACAGAACAACACTTGAAGAGTCATGTACAACCCACAAGGGCACGTGCCTTACGTGACGCGGCTGGCACCCGCGCGGTCCCTTAGCTGTCTGTGTCGTTTCTTCATATTTCCGTTCCGCGACATAATCTGTTCTACCCTCATTCATCTTTCCACTATCAACAGAACAACCCTTGAAGAGTCATGCTCCACCCGCAAGGGCACGTGCCTTACGTGACGCGGCTGGCACCCGCGCGGTCCCTTAGCTGTCTGTGTCGTTTCTTCATAATCCGTTCCGCGACATAGTCTGTTCTACCCACATTCATCTTTCCACTATCAACAGAACAACCCTTGAAGAGTCATGCTCCACCCGCAAGGGCACGTGCCTTACGTGACGCGGCTGGCACCCGCGCGGTCCCTTAGCTGTCTGTGTCGTTCCTTCACTTTTCCGTTCCGCGACATAGTCCATCCTACCAACTTTCGTCTTTCTACTATCAACAGAACAACACTTGAAGAGTCATGTACAACCCACAAGGGCACGTGCCTTACGTGACGCGGCTGGCACCCGCGCGGTCCCTTAGCTGTCTGTGTCGTTTCTTCATATTTCCGTTCCGCGACATAATCTGTTCTACCCACATTCATCTTTCCACTATCAACAGAACAACCCTTGAAGAGTCATGCTCCACCCGCAAGGGCACGTGCCTTACGTGACGCGGCTGGCACCCGCGCGGTCCCTTAGCTGTCTGTGTCGTTCCTTCACTTTTCCGTTCCGCGACATAGTCTGTTCTACCCACTTTCATCTTTCCACTATCAACAGAACAACCCTTGAAGAGTCATGCTCCACCCGCAAGGGCACGTGCCTTACGTGACGCGGCTGGCACCCGCGCGGTCCCTTAGCTGTCTGTGTCGTTTCTTCATATTTCCGTTCCGCGACATAATCTGTTCTACCCACATTCATCTTTCCACTATCAACAGAACAACCCTTGAAGAGTCATGCTCCACCCGCAAGGGCACGTGCCTTACGTGACGCGGCTGGCAACCGCGCGGTCCCTTAGCTGTCTGTGTCGTTTCTTCATATTTCCGTTCCGCGACATAGTCTGTTGTACCCACTATCATCTTTCCACTATCAACAGAACAACCCTTGAAGAGTCATGCTCCACCCGCAAGGGCACGTGCCTTACGTGACACGGCTGGCACCCGCGTGGTCCCTTAGCTGTCTGTGTCGTTCCTTCACTTTTCAGTTCCGCGACATAGTCTGTTCTACCCACATTCATCTTTCCACTATCAACAGAACAACCCTTGAAGAGTCATGCTCCACCCGCAAGGGCACGTGCCTTACGTGACGCGGCTGGCACCCGCGCGGTCCCTTAGCTGTCTGTGTCGTTCCTTCACTTTTCCGTTCCGCGACATAGTCTGTTCTACCCACTTTCATCTTTCCACTATCAACAGAACAACCCTTGAAGAGTCATGCTCCATCCGCAAGGGCACGTGCCTTACGTGACGCGGCTGGCACCCGCGCGGTCCCTTAGCTGTCTGTGTCGTTTCTTCACTTTTCAGTTTCGCGACATAGTCCATCCTACCCACTTTCGTCTTTCTACTATCAACAGAACAACACTTGAAGAGTCATGTACAACCCACAAGGGCACGTGCCTTACGTGACGCGGCTGGCACCCGCGCGGTCCCTTAGCTGTCTGTGTCGTTTCTTCATATTTCCGTTCCGCGACATAGTCTGTTCTACCCACATTCATCTTTCCACTATCAACAGAACAACCCTTGAAGAGTCATGCTCCACCCGCAAGGGCACGTGCCTTACGTGACGCGGCTGGCACCCGCGCGGTCCCTTAGCTGTCTGTGTCGTTTCTTCATATTTCCGTTCCGCGACATAGTCTGTTCTACCCACATTCATCTTTCCACTATCAACAGAACAACCCTTGAAGAGTCATGCTCCACCCGCAAGGGCACGTGCCTTATGTGACGCGGCTGGCACCCGCGCGGTCCCTTAGCTGTCTGTGTCGTTTCTTCATATTTCCGTTCCGCGACATAGTCTGTTCTACCCACATTCATCTTTCCACTATCAACAGAACAACCCTTGAAGAGTCATGCTCCACCCGCAAGGGCACGTGCCTTACGTGACGCGGCTGGCACCCGCGCGGTCCCTTAGCTGTCTGTGTCGTTCCTTCACTTTTCCGTTCCGCGACATAGTCTGTTCTACCCACTTTCATCTTTCCACTATCAACAGAACAACCCTTGAAGAGTCATGCTCCATCCGCAAGGGCACGTGCCTTACGTGACGCGGCTGGCACCCGCGCGGTCCCTTAGCTGTCTGTGTCGTTTCTTCACTTTTCAGTTTCGCGACATAGTCCATCTTACCCACTTTCGTCTTTCTACTATCAACAGAACAACACTTGAAGAGTCATGTACAACCCGCAAGGGCACGTACCTTACGTGACGCGGCTGGCACCCGTGCTGTCCCTTAGCTGTCTGTGTCGTTTCTTCACTTTTCCGTTCCGCGACATAGTCCATCCTACCCACTTTCGTCTTTCTACTATCAACAGAACAACACTTGAAGAGTCATGTACAACCCACAAGGGCACGTACCTTACGTGACGCGTCTGGCACCCGCGCGGTCCCTTAGCTGTCTGTGTCGTTTCTTCATATTTCCGTTCCGCGACATAATCTGTTCTACCCACATTCATCTTTCCACTATCAACAGAACAACCCTTGAAGAGTCATGCTCCACCCGCAAGGGCACGTGCCTTACGTGACGCGGCTGGCAACCGCGCGGTCCCTTAGCTGTCTGTGTCGTTTCTTCACTTTTCAGTTTCGCGACATAGTCCATCTTACCCACTTTCGTCTTTCTACTATCAACAGAACAACACTTGAAGAGTCATGTACAACCCGCAAGGGCACGTACCTTACGTGACGCGGCTAGCACCCGTGCTGTCCCTTAGCTGTCTGTGTCGTTTCTTCACTTTTCCGTTCCGCGACATAGTCCATCCTACCCACTTTCGTCTTTCTACTATCAACAGAACTACACTTGAAGAGTCATGTACAACCCACAAGGGCACGTGCCTTACGTGACGCGGCTGGCACCCGCGCGGTCCCTTAGCTGTCTGTGTCGTTCCTTCACTTTTCCGTTCCGCGACATAGTCTGTTCTACCCACTTTCATCTTTCCACTATCAACAGAACAACCCTTGAAGAGTCATGCTCCATCCACAAGGGCACGTGCCTTACGTGACGCGGCTGGCACCCGCGCGGTCCCTTAGCTGTCTGTGTCGTTTCTTCACTTTTCAGTTTCGCGACATAGTCCATCTTACCCACTTTCGTCTTTCTACTATCAACAGAACAACACTTGAAGAGTCATGTACAACCCGCAAGGGCACGTACCTTACGTGACACGGCTAGCACCCGTGCTGTCCCTTAGCTGTCTGTGTCGTTTCTTCACTTTTCCGTTCCGCGACATAGTCCATCCTACCCACTTTCGTCTTTCTACTATCAGCAGAACAACACTTGAATAGTCATGTACAACCCACGAGGGCACGTACCTTACGTGACGCGGCTGACACCCGCGCGTTCCCTTAGCTGTCTGTGTCGTTTCTTCACTTTTCCGTTCCGCGACATAGTCTGTTCTACCCACTTTCATCTTTCCACTATCAATAGAACAACCCTTGAAGAGTCATGCTCCACCCGCAAGGGCACGTGCCTTACGTGACGCGGCTGGCACCCGCGCGGTCCCTTAGCTGTCTGTGTCGTTTCTTCACTTTTCAGTTTCGCGACATAGTCCATCTTACCCACTTTCGTCTTTCTACTATGAACAGAACAACACTTGAAGAGTCATGTACAACCCACAAGGGCACGTGCCTTACGTGACACGGCTGGCACCCGTGCTGTCCCTTAGCTGTCTGTGTCGTTTCTTCACTTTTCCGTTCCGCGACATAGTCCATCCTACCCACTTTCGTCTTTCTACTATCAACAGAACAACACTTGAAGAGTCATGTACAACCCACAAGGGCACGTACCTTACGTGACACGGCTAGCACCCGTGCTGTCCCTTAGCTGTCTGTGTCGTTTCTTCACTTTTCCGTTCCGCGACATAGTCCATCCAACCCACTTTCGTCTTTCTACTATCAACAGAACAACACTTGAAGAGTCATGTACAACCCACAAGGGCACGTACCTTACGTGACGCGGCTGACACCCGCGCGGTCCCTTAGCTGTCTGTGTCGTTTCTTCACTTTTCCGTTCCGCGACATAGTCTGTTCTACCCACTTTCATCTTTCCACTATCAACAGAACAACCCTTGAAGAGTCATGCTCCATCCGCAAGGGCACGTGCCTTACGTGACGCGGCTGGCACCCGCGCGGTCCCTTAGCTGTCTGTGTCGTTTCTTCACTTTTCAGTTTCGCGACATAGTCCATCTTACCCACTTTCGTCTTTCTACTATCAACAGAACAACACTTGAAGAGTCATGTACAACCCGCAAGGGCACGTACCTTACGTGACGCGGCAAGCACCCGTGCTGTCCCTTAGCTGTCTGTGTCGTTTCTTCACTTTTCCGTTCCGCGACATAGTCCATCCTACCCACTTTCGTCTTTCTACTATCAACAGAACAACACTTGAAGAGTCATGTACAACCCACAAGGGCACGTACCTTACGTGACGCGGCTGGCACCCGCGCGGTCCCTTAGCTGTCTGTGTCGTTTCTTCACTTTTCCGTTCCGCGACATAGCCTGTTCTACCCACTTTCATCTTTCCACTATCAATAGAACAACCCTTGAAGAGTCATGCTCCACCCGCAAGGGCACGTGCCTTACGTGACGCGGCTGGCACCCGCGCGGTCCCTTAGCTGTCTGTGTCGTTCCTTCACTTTTCCGTTCCGCGACATAGTCCATCCTACCAACTTTCGTCTTTCTACTATCAACAGAACAACACTTGAAGAGTCATGTACAACCCACAAGGGCACGTGCCTTACGTGACGCGGCTGGCACCCGCGCGGTCCCTTAGCTGTCTGTGTCGTTTCTTCATATTTCCGTTCCGCGACATAATCTGTTCTACCCACATTCATCTTTCCACTATCAACAGAACAACCCTTGAAGAGTCATGCTCCACCCGCAAGGGCACGTGCCTTACGTGACGCGGCTGGCAACCGCGCGGTCCCTTAGCTGTCTGTGTCGTTTCTTCATATTTCCGTTCCGCGACATAGTCTGTTGTACCCACTATCATCTTTCCACTATCAACAGAACAACCCTTGAAGAGTCATGCTCCACCCACAAGGGCACGTGCCTTACGTGACACGGCTGGCACCCGCGTGGTCCCTTAGCTGTCTGTGTCCTTCCTTCAATTTTCAGTTCCGCGACATAGTCTGTTCTACCCACATTCATCTTTCCACTATCAACAGAACAACCCTTGAAGAGTCATGCTCCACCCGCAAGGGCACGTGCCTTACGTGACGCGGCTGGCACCCGCGCGGTCCCTTAGCTGTCTGTGTCGTTCCTTCACTTTTCCGTTCCGCGACATAGTCTGTTCTACCCACTTTCATCTTTCTACTATCAACAGAACAACCCTTGAAGAGTCATGCTCCATCCGCAAGGGCACGTGCCTTACGTGACGCGGCTGGCACCCGCGCGGTCCCTTAGCTGTCTGTGTCGTTTCTTCACTTTTCAGTTTCGCGACATAGTCCATCCTACCCACTTTCGTCTTTCTACTATCAACAGAACAACACTTGAAGAGTCATGTACAACCCGCAAGGGCACGTACCTTACGTGACGCGGCTAGCACCCGTGCTGTCCCTTAGCTGTCTGTGTCGTTTCTTCACTTTTCCGTTCCGCGACATAGTCCATCCTACCAACTTTCGTCTTTCTACTATCAACAGAACAACACTTGAAGAGTCATGTACAACCCACAAGGGCACGTGCCTTACGTGACGCGGCTGGCACCCGCGCGGTCCCTTAGCTGTCTGTGTCGTTTCTTCATATTTCCGTTCCGCGACATAGTCTGTTCTACCCACATTCATCTTTCCACTATCAACAGAACAACCCTTGAAGAGTCATGCTCCACCCGCAAGGGCACGTGCCTTACGTGACGCGGCTGGCACCCGCGCGGTCCCTTAGCTGTCTGTGTCGTTTCTTCATATTTCCGTTCCGCGACATAGTCTGTTCTACCCACATTCATCTTTCCACTATCAACAGAACAACCCTTGAAGAGTCATGCTCCACCCGCAAGGCCACGTGCCTTACGTGACGCGGCTGGCACCCGCGCGGTCCCTTAGCTGTCTGTGTCGTTTCTTCATATTTCCGTTCCGCGACATAGTCTGTTCTACCCACATTCATCTTTCCACTATCAACAGAACAACCCTTGAAGAGTCATGCTCCACCCGCAAGGCCACGTGCCTTACGTGACGCGGCTGGCACCCGCGCGGTCCCTTAGCTGTCTGTGTCGTTTCTTCATATTTCCGTTCCGCGACATAGTCTGTTCTACCCACATTCATCTTTCCACTATCAACAGAACAACCCTTGAAGAGTCATGCTCCACCCGCAAGGGCACGTGCCTTACGTGACGCGGCTGGCACCCGCGCGGTCCCTTAGCTGTCTGTGTCGTTTCTTCATATTTCCGTTCCGCGACATAGTCTGTTCTACCCACATTCATCTTTCCACTATCAACAGAACAACCCTTGAAGAGTCATGCTCCACCCGCAAGGCCACGTGCCTTACGTGACGCGGCTGGCACCCGCGCGGTCCCTTAGCTGTCTGTGTCGTTTCTTCATATTTCCGTTCCGCGACATAGTCTGTTCTACCCACATTCATCTTTCCACTATCAACAGAACAACCCTTGAAGAGTCATGCTCCACCCGCAAGGCCACGTGCCTTACGTGACGCGGCTGGCACCCGCGCGGTCCCTTAGCTGTCTGTGTCGTATCTTCATATTTCCGTTCCGCGACATAGTCTGTTCTACCCACATTCATCTTTCCACTATCAACAGAACAACCCTTGAAGAGTCATGCTCCACCCGCAAGGGCACGTGCCTTACGTGACGCGGCTGGCACCCGCGCGGTCCCTTAGCTGTCTGTGTCGTTTCTTCACTTTTCAGTTTCGCGACATAGTCCATCTTACCCACTTTCGTCTTTCTACTATCAACAGAACAACACTTGAAGAGTCATGTACAACCCGCAAGGGCACGTACCTTACGTGACGCGGCTAGCACCCGTGCTGTCCCTTAGCTGTCTGTGTCGTTCCTTCACTTTTCCGTTCCGCGACATAGTCCATCCTACCCACTTTCGTCTTTCTACTATCAACAGAACAACACTTGAAGAGTCATGTACAACCCACAAGGGCACGTGCCTTACGTGACGCGGCTGGCACCCGCGCGGTCCCTTAGCTGTCTGTGTCGTTTCTTCACTTTTCAGTTTCGCGACATAGTCCATCCTACCCACTTTCGTCTTTCTACTATCAACAGAACAACACTTGAAGAGTCATGTACAACCCGCAAGGGCACGTACCTTACGCGACGCGGCTAGCACCCGCGCGGTCCCTTAGCTGTCTGTGTCGTTTCTTCACTTTTCCGTTCCGCGACATAGTCTGTTCTACCCACATTCATCTTTCCACTATCAATAGAACAACCGTTGAAGAGTCATGCTCCACCCGCAAGGGCACGTGCCTTACGTGACACGGCTGGCACCCGCGCGGTCCCTTAGCTGTCTGTGTCGTTTCTTCACTTTTCAGTTTCGCGACATAGTCCATCCTACCCACTTTCGTCTTTCTACTATCAACAGAACAACACTTGAAGAGTCATGTACAACCCGCAAGGGCACGTACCTTACGTGACGCGGCTAGCACCCGTGCTGTCCCTTAGCTGTCTGTGTCGTTTCTTCACTTTTCCGTTCCGCGACATAGTCCATCCTACCCACTTTCGTCTTTCTACTATCAACAGAACAACACTTGAAGAGTTATGTACAACCCACAAGGGCACGTGCCTTACGTGACGCGGCTGGCACCCGCGTGGTCCCTTAGCTGTCTGTGTCGTTTCTTCACTTTTCAGTTTCGCGACATAGTCCATCCTACCCACTTTCGTCTTTCTACTATCAACAGAACAACACTTGAAGAGTCATGTACAACCCGCAAGGGCACGTACCTTACGTGACGCGGCTAGCACCCGCGCGGTCCCTTAGCTGTCTGTGTCGTTTCTTCACTTTTCAGTTTCGCGACATAGTCCGTCCTACCCACTTTCGTCTTTCTACTATCAACAGAACAACACTTGAAGAGTCATGTACAACCCGCAAGGGCACGTGCCTTACGTGACGCAGCTAGCACCCGTGCTGTCCCTTAGCTGTCTGTGTCGTTTCTTCACTTTTCCGTTCCGCGACATAGTCCATCCTACCCACTTTCGTCTTTCTACTATCAACAGAACAACACTTGAAGAGTCATGTACAACCCACAAGGGCACGTACCTTACGTGACGCGGCTGGCACCCGCGCGGTCCCTTAGCTGTCTGTGTCGTTTCTTCACTTTTCCGTTCCGCGACAAAGTCTGTTCTACCCACTTTCATCTTTCCACTATCAACAGAACAACCCTTGAAGAGTCATGCTCCATCCGCAAGGGCACGTGCCTTACGTGACGCGGCTGGCACCCGCGCGGTCCCTTAGCTGTCTGTGTCGTTTCTTCACTTTTCAGTTTCGCGACATAGTCCATCTTACCCACTTTCGTCTTTCTACTATCAACAGAACAACACTTGAAGAGACATGTACAACCCGCAAGGGCACGTACCTTACGTGACGCGGCTAGCACCCGTGCTGTCCCTTAGCTGTCTGTGCCGTTTCTTCACTTTTCCGTTCCGCGACATAGTCCATCCTACCCACTTTCGTCTTTCTACTATCAACAGAACAACACTTGAAGAGTCATGTACAACCCACAAGGGCACGTACCTTACGTGACGCGGCTGGCACCCGCGCGGTCCCTTAGCTGTCTGTGTCGTTTCTTCACTTTTCCGTTCCGCGACATAGTCTGTTCTACCCACTTTCATCTTTCCACTATCAATAGAACAACCCTTGAAGAGTCATGCTCCACCCGCAAGGGCACGTGCCTTACGTGACGCGGCTGGCACCCGCGCGGTCCCTTAGCTGTCTGTGTCGTTCCTTCACTTTTCCGTTCCGCGACATAGTCCATCCTACCAACTTTCGTCTTTCTACTATCAACAGAACAACACTTGAAGAGTCATGTACAACCCACAAGGGCACGTGCCTTACGTGACGCGGCTGGCACCCGCGCGGTCCCTTAGCTGTCTGTGTCGTTTCTTCATATTTCCGTTCCGCGACATAATCTGTTCTACCCACATTCATCTTTCCACTATCAACAGAACAACCCTTGAAGAGTCATGCTCCACCCGCAAGAGCACGTGCCTTACGTGACGCGGCTGGCAACCGCGCGGTCCCTTAGCTGTCTGTGTCGTTTCTTCATATTTCCGTTCCGCGACATAGTCTGTTGTACCCACTATCATCTTTCCACTATCAACAGAACAACCCTTGAAGAGTCATGCTCCACCCGCAAGGGCACGTGCCTTACGTGACACGGCTGGCACCCGCGTGGTCCCTTAGCTGTCTGTGTCCTTCCTTCACTTTTCAGTTCCGCGACATAGTCTGTTCTACCCACATTCATCTTTCCACTATCAACAGAACAACCCTTGAAGAGTCATGCTCCACCCGCAAGGGCACGTGCCTTACGTGACGCGGCTGGCACCCGCGCGGTCCCTTAGCTGTCTGTGTCGTTCCTTCACTTTTCCGTTCCGCGACATAGTCTGTTCTACCCACTTTCATCTTTCCACTATCAACAGAACAACCCTTGAAGAGTCATGCTCCATCCGCAAGGGCACGTGCCTTACGTGACGCGGCTGGCACCCGCGCGGTCCCTTAGCTGTCTGTGTCGTTTCTTCACTTTTCAGTTTCGCGACATAGTCCATCCTACCCACTTTCGTCTTTCTACTATCAACAGAACAACACTTGAAGAGTCATGTACAACCCGCAAGGGCACGTACCTTACGTGACGCGGCTAGCACCCGTGCTGTCCCTTAGCTGTCTGTGTCGTTTCTTCACTTTTCCGTTCCGCGACATAGTCCATCCTACCAACTTTCGTCTTTCTACTATCAACAGAACAACACTTGAAGAGTCATGTACAACCCACAAGGGCACGTGCCTTACGTGACGCGGCTGGCACCCGCGCGGTCCCTTAGCTGTCTGTGTCGTTTCTTCATATTTCCGTTCCGCGACATAGTCTGTTCTACCCACATTCATCTTTCCACTATCAACAGAACAACCCTTGAAGAGTCATGCTCCACCCGCAAGGGCACGTGCCTTACGTGACGCGGCTGGCACCCGCGCGGTCCCTTAGCTGTCTGTGTCGTTTCTTCATATTTCCGTTCCGCGACATAGTCTGTTCTACCCACATTCATCTTTCCACTATCAACAGAACAACCCTTGAAGAGTTATGCTCCACCCGCAAGGGCACGTGCCTTACGTGACGCGGCTGGCACCCGCGCGGTCCCTTAGCTGTCTGTGTCGTTCCTTCACTTTTCCGTTCCGCGACATAGTCCGTTCTACCCACTTTCATCTTTCCACTATCAACAGAACAACCCTTGAAGAGTCATGCTCCATCCGCAAGGGCACGTGCCTTACGTGACGCGGCTGGCACCCGCGCGGTCCCTTAGCTGTCTGTGTCGTTTCTTCACTTTTCAGTTTCGCGACATAGTCCATCTTACCCACTTTCGTCTTTCTACTATCAACAGAACAACACTTGAAGAGTCATGTACAACCCGCAAGGGCACGTACCTTACGTGACGCGGCTAGCACCCGTGCTGTCCCTTAGCTGTCTGTGTCGTTTCTTCACTTTTCCGTTCCGCGACATAGTCCATCCTACCCACTTTCGTCTTTCTACTATCAACAGAACAACACTTGAAGAGTCATGTACAACCCACAAGGGCACGTACCTTACGTGACGCGGCTGGCACCCGCGCGGTCCCTTAGCTGTCTGTGTCGTTCCTTCACTTTTCCGTTCCGCGACATAGTCCGTTCTACCCACTTTCATCTTTCCACTATCAACAGAACAACCCTTGAAGAGTCATGCTCCATCCGCAAGGGCACGTGCCTTACGTGACGCGGCTGGCACCCGCGCGGTCCCTTAGCTGTCTGTGTCGTTTCTTCACTTTTCAGTTTCGCGACATAGTCCATCTTACCCACTTTCGTCTTTCTACTATCAACAGAACAACACTTGAAGAGTCATGTACAACCCGCAAGGGCACGTACCTTACGTGACGCGGCTAGCACCCGTGCTGTCCCTTAGCTGTCTGTGTCGTTTCTTCACTTTTCCGTTCCGCGACATAGTCCATCCTACCCACTTTCGTCTTTCTACTATCAACAGAACAACACTTGAAGAGTCATGTACAACCCACAAGGGCACGTACCTTACGTGACGCGGCTGGCACCCGCGCGGTCCCTTAGCTGTCTGTGTCGTTTCTTCACTTTTCCGTTCCGCGACATAGTCTGTTCTACCCACTTTCATCTTTCCACTATCAATAGAACAACCCTTGAAGAGTCATGCTCCACCCGCAAGGGCACGTGCCTTACGTGACGCGGCTGGCACCCGCGCGGTCCCTTAGCTGTCTGTGTCGTTCCTTCACTTTTCCGTTCCGCGACATAGTCCATCCTACCAACTTTCGTCTTTCTACTATCAACAGAACAACACTTGAAGAGTCATGTACAACCCACAAGGGCACGTGCCTTACGTGACGCGGCTGGCACCCGCGCGGTCCCTTAGCTGTCTGTGTCGTTTCTTCATATTTCCGTTCCGCGACATAATCTGTTCTACCCACATTCATCTTTCCACTATCAACAGAACAACCCTTGAAGAGTCATGCTCCACCCGCAAGAGCACGTGCCTTACGTGACGCGGCTGGCAACCGCGCGGTCCCTTAGCTGTCTGTGTCGTTTCTTCATATTTCCGTTCCGCGACATAGTCTGTTGTACCCACTATCATCTTTCCACTATCAACAGAACAACCCTTGAAGAGTCATGCTCCACCCGCAAGGGCACGTGCCTTACGTGACACGGCTGGCACCCGCGTGGTCCCTTAGCTGTCTGTGTCCTTCCTTCACTTTTCAGTTCCGCGACATAGTCTGTTCTACCCACATTCATCTTTCCACTATCAACAGAACAACCCTTGAAGAGTCATGCTCCACCCGCAAGGGCACGTGCCTTACGTGACGCGGCTGGCACCCGCGCGGTCCCTTAGCTGTCTGTGTCGTTCCTTCACTTTTCCGTTCCGCGACATAGTCTGTTCTACCCACTTTCATCTTTCCACTATCAACAGAACAACCCTTGAAGAGTCATGCTCCATCCGCAAGGGCACGTGCCTTACGTGACGCGGCTGGCACCCGCGCGGTCCCTTAGCTGTCTGTGTCGTTTCTTCACTTTTCAGTTTCGCGACATAGTCCATCCTACCCACTTTCGTCTTTCTACTATCAACAGAACAACACTTGAAGAGTCATGTACAACCCGCAAGGGCACGTACCTTACGTGACGCGGCTAGCACCCGTGCTGTCCCTTAGCTGTCTGTGTCGTTTCTTCACTTTTCCGTTCCGCGACATAGTCCATCCTACCAACTTTCGTCTTTCTACTATCAACAGAACAACACTTGAAGAGTCATGTACAACCCACAAGGGCACGTGCCTTACGTGACGCGGCTGGCACCCGCGCGGTCCCTTAGCTGTCTGTGTCGTTTCTTCATATTTCCGTTCCGCGACATAGTCTGTTCTACCCACATTCATCTTTCCACTATCAACAGAACAACCCTTGAAGAGTCATGCTCCACCCGCAAGGGCACGTGCCTTACGTGACGCGGCTGGCACCCGCGCGGTCCCTTAGCTGTCTGTGTCGTTTCTTCATATTTCCGTTCCGCGACATAGTCTGTTCTACCCACATTCATCTTTCCACTATCAACAGAACAACCCTTGAAGAGTTATGCTCCACCCGCAAGGGCACGTGCCTTACGTGACGCGGCTGGCACCCGCGCGGTCCCTTAGCTGTCTGTGTCGTTCCTTCACTTTTCCGTTCCGCGACATAGTCCGTTCTACCCACTTTCATCTTTCCACTATCAACAGAACAACCCTTGAAGAGTCATGCTCCATCCGCAAGGGCACGTGCCTTACGTGACGCGGCTGGCACCCGCGCGGTCCCTTAGCTGTCTGTGTCGTTTCTTCACTTTTCAGTTTCGCGACATAGTCCATCTTACCCACTTTCGTCTTTCTACTATCAACAGAACAACACTTGAAGAGTCATGTACAACCCGCAAGGGCACGTACCTTACGTGACGCGGCTAGCACCCGTGCTGTCCCTTAGCTGTCTGTGTCGTTTCTTCACTTTTCCGTTCCGCGACATAGTCCATCCTACCCACTTTCGTCTTTCTACTATCAACAGAACAACACTTGAAGAGTCATGTACAACCCACAAGGGCACGTACCTTACGTGACGCGGCTGGCACCCGCGCGGTCCCTTAGCTGTCTGTGTCGTTTCTTCACTTTTCAGTTCCGCGACATAGTCTGTTCTACCCACATTCATCTTTCCACTATCAACAGAACAACCCTTGAAGAGTCATGCTCCACCCGCAAGGGCACGTGCCTTACGTGACGCGGCTGGCACCCGCGCGGTCCCTCAGCTGTCTCTGTCGTTTCTTCACTTTTCAGTTTCGCGACATAGTCCATCCTACCCACTTTCGTCTTTCTACTATCAACAGAACAACACTTGAAGAGTCATGTACAACCCGCAAGGGCACGTGCCTTACGTGACGCGGCTAGCACCCGTGCTGTCCCTTAGCTGTCTGTGTCGTTTCTTCACTTTTCCGTTCCGCGACATAGTCCATCCTACCCACTTTCGTCTTTCTACTATCAACAGAACAACACTTGAAGAGTCATGTACAACCCACAAGTGCACGTGCCTTACGTGACGCGGCTGGCACCCGCGCGGTCCCTTAGCTGTCTGTGTCGTTTCTTCACTTTTCAGTTTCGCGACATAGTCCATCCTACCCACTTTCGTCTTTCTACTATCAACAGAACAACACTTGAAGAGTCATGTACAACCCGCAAGGGCACGTACCTTACGTGACGCGGCTAGCACCCGTGCTGTCCCTTAGCTGTCTGTGTCGTTTCTTCACTTTTCCGTTCCGCGACATAGTCCATCCTACCCACTTTCGTCTTTCTACTATCAACAGAACAACACTTGAAGAGTCATGTACAACCCACAAGGGCACGTGCCTTACGTGACGCGGCTGGCACCCGCGCGGTCCCTTAGCTGTCTGTGTCGTTTCTTCACTTTTCAGTTTCGCGACATAGTCCATCCTACCCACTTTCGTCTTTCTACTATCAACAGAACAACACTTGAAGAGTCATGTACAACCCGCAAGGGCACGTACCTTACGCGACGCGGCTAGCACCCGCGCGGTCCCTTAGCTGTCTGTGTCGTTTCTTCACTTTTCCGTTCCGCGACATAGTCTGTTCTACCCACATTCATCTTTCCACTATCAATAGAACAACCCTTGAAGAGTCATGCTCCACCCGCAAGGGCACGTGCCTTACGTGACACGGCTGGCACCCGCGCGGTCCCTTAGCTGTCTGTGTCGTTTCTTCACTTTTCAGTTTCGCGACATAGTCCATCCTACCCACTTTCGTCTTTCTACTATCAACAGAACAACACTTGAAGAGTCATGTACAACCCGCAAGGGCACGTACCTTACGTGACGCGGCTAGCACCCGTGCTGTCCCTTAGCTGTCTGTGTCGTTTCTTCACTTTTCCGTTCCGCGACATAGTCCATCCTACCCACTTTCGTCTTTCTACTATCAACAGAACAACACTTGAAGAGTCATGTACAACCCACAAGGGCACGTGCCTTACGTGACGCGGCTGGCACCCGCGTGGTCCCTTAGCTGTCTGTGTCGTTTCTTCACTTTTCAGTTTCGCGACATAGTCCATCCTACCCACTTTCGTCTTTCTACTATCAACAGAACAACACTTGAAGAGTCATGTACAACCCGCAAGGGCACGTACCTTACGTGACGCGGCTAGCACCCGCGCGGTCCCTTAGCTGTCTGTGTCGTTTCTTCACTTTTCAGTTTCGCGACATAGTCCGTCCTACCCACTTTCGTCTTTCTACTATCAACAGAACAACACTTGAAGAGTCATGTACAACCCGCAAGGGCACGTGCCTTACGTGACGCGGCTAGCACCCGTGCTGTCGCTTAGCTGTCTGTGTCGTTTCTTCACTTTTCCGTTCCGCGACATAGTCCATCCTACCCACTTTCGTCTTTCTACTATCAACAGAACAACACTTGAAGAGTCATGTACAACCCACAAGGGCACGTACCTTACGTGACGCGGCTGGCACCCGCGCGGTCCCTTAGCTGTCTGTGTCGTTTCTTCACTTTTCCGTTCCGCGACATAGTCTGTTCTACCCACTTTCATCTTTCCACTATCAACAGAACTACCCCTGAAGAGTCATGCTCCACCCGCAAGGGTACGTGCCTTACGTGACGCGGCTAGCACCCGTGCTGTCCCTTAGCTGTTTGTGTCGTTTCTTCACTTTTCAGTTTCGCGACATAGTCCATCCTACCCACTTTTGTCTTTCTACTATCAACAGAACAACACTTGAAGAGTCATGTACAACCCACAAGGGCACGTGCCTTACGTGACGCGGCTGGCACCCGCGCGGTCCCTTAGCTGTCCGTGTCGTTTCTTCACTTTTCCGTTCTGCGACATAGTCTCTTCTACCCACTTTCATCTTTCCACTATCAACAGAACAACCCTTGAAGAGTCATGCTCCACCCGCAAGGGTACGTGCCTTACGTGACGCGGCTGGCACCCGCGCGGTCCCTTAGCTGTCTGTGTCGTTTCTTCACTTTTCCGTTCCGCGACATAGTCTGTTCTACCCACTTTCATCTTTCCACTATCAACAGAACTACCCTTGAAGAGTCATGCTCCACCCGCAAGGGCACGTGCCTTACGTGACGCGGCTGGCACCCGCGCGGTCCCTTAGCTGTCTGTGTCGTTTCTTCACTTTTCCGTTCCGCGACATAGTCTGATTAGATTATTAGATTAGATTAGATTTACTTCATTCCAATTGATCCATAGTGAGGAGGTCCTCCTGGATGTGGAACATGTCAGGAAAACAACAATACATGACAAATATTTACAACTAAAACAAATAAACTAATGTACCATTCCACAGGTCCCAAGTGGAATGATCGTCATTTTTATTGAACACTAAGAGTCATTTTACAAATACTATTGCACTGAATTTAAAGTAAAAAACGTTTTTTATTTATTTATAAGGTAATAAACATGTAATACAACTACTGTAATTCTTATTTACAATGAACACATTACTGCACTGAAATGGTGCAGAAGTTAGGTTATACTTACACACACACACACACACACACACACACACACACACACACACACACACACACACACAAATTTACATTGAACACATTACTGCACTGAAATTGTGCAGAAGTTATGTTGTACTTATATACAAATCAGTTGGTTTTACTAAGAAATTCATCAATGGAGTAGAAGGAGTTGGCCACCAATAAATCCTTTAGGCTTCTCTTAAACTGAATTTCATTGGTTGTTAAGCTTTTTATGGCTGCTGGCAAGTTATTGAAAATGTGTGTTCCTGAATAATGCACACCTTTTTGTACAAGACTAAGTGACTTTAAATTCTTGTGAAGATTATTCTTATTTCTAGTATTGATTCCATGAATTGAGCTGTTGGTTTGAAAAAGTGATATATTTTTAATGACAAATTTCATTAAGGAATAAATATACTGGGAAGCTGTAGTTAGTATCCCTAGTTCCCTAAACAGGCTTCTGCAGGATGTTCTTGAGTTCACACCACATATAATTCTTACTGCACGTTTTTGTGCCCGGAAAACTTTAGCTTGGCTTGATGAATTACCCCAAAAAATAATCCCATATGACATTATGGAATGAAAGTAAGCATAGTCTGCCAGCTTTTTCATTTTTATATCCCCTACGTCTGACAAAATTCGCATTGCAAACAGAGATTTGTTAAGACGCTTCAGCAGTTCTGTGGTGTGCTCCTCCCAATTGAATTTATTATCAAGCTGTAATCCCAAGAATTTAACACTGTCCACTTCTTCTATCTTCTTGTCATCATATGTTAGACATATACTCTTGGGACACCCCTTACAAGTTCTGAACTGCATGTAGTGTGTTTTCTCAAAGTTTAGTGACAAAGAATTGGCTAGGAACCAGTGATTAATGTCCACAAATATTTTATTGGCTGATCTTTCTAAGACTACACTTGATTTGCTATTTATTGCAATGTTTGTATCATCGGCAAACAAAACAAACTTGGCATCTGGTAATGTTACTGATGAAAGGTCATTGATATACACAAGAATAAGTAAGGGACCCAAAATGGAACCTAGTGGGACCCAACATGTAACTAGTTCCCAGTTGGATGATGCCTGATAGACATGTATCAAGCTCTTTCCTAATAACACCCTTTGTTTCCTGCCAGAGATATAAGATTTGAACCATTTTGCAGCATTTCCTGTTACACTATAATATTCTAGTTTACTTAAAAGGATATTGTGATTTACACAGTCAAATGCCTTTGATAGATCACAAAATATACCAGTTGCCTGCAATTTTTTGTCTAATGAATTAAGCACATTTTCACTGTAAGTGAAGATAGCCTTCTCAATATCAGAACCTTTTAGAAATCCAAACTGTGACTTTGACAGTATGTTATTTGAGATAAGATGGTTATAACGACGACAGTACATTACTTTTTCGAAAATTTTTGAGAATGCTGGTAACAGTGAAATTGGACGGAAATTTGATGCTATTTCTTTATCTCCCTTCTTAAACAGTGGCTTAACTTCAGCATATTTCAGCCATTCAGGAAATATTCCACTGATAAACGACTGGTTACACAGATAGCTTAATATGTTACTTAGCTCAGAATCACATTCTTTAATTAACTTTGTTGATATTTCATCATACCCACTAGATGTTTTTGATTTTAAAGATTTTATGATGGACATTATTTCTGTTGGGGTAGTGAGGGTCAAATTCATATTATGGAAATTACTTGAAATGTCTGGTCCAAGGTAATCCATAGCAACATCTACCGAACCTGACAACCCCATCTTTTCAGTAACAGTTATAAAATGTTTGTTAAAAAGTTCTGCAACACTATACACATCTGTCACCAATGTATCATTTACTCTTAATGCTATTTGTTCCTCTTCATGTCTGGTCCTACCGGTCTCCTCCTTCACTATATCCCATATTGTCTTTATTTTGTTATCTGATATGACTATCTTTTCCTTGTAATATATTTGCTTTGACATCCATATTACAGTCTTTAATATTTTGCAGTATTTCTTATAATGTGCTATAGCATCAACATTGGAAATGTTTCGGATTGACAGATACAGTTTTCTTTTTGTTTTACAAGATACCCTTATTCCTCGAGTAATCCATGGCTTCTTTGTAGATTTTCCTCTAACCTTGGTAAGTTTTGGGGGAAAGCAGTGTTCAAATAAGGTAAGCACTTTATTAGCAAAAATGTTATATTTTTCATTCATGCCATGAGCACTGTAAACATCAGTCCAGTGAATGTCTCTGAGGAGTGTCCTAAAATAATCAATTTTTGGCTTACTGATTACCCTCTTGAGCTCAGATTTAACAGATTTTATATCCTGTTCAGTATTAACATTTAACAGAAGCAACTGCATGTCATGGTCTGAGAGGCCATTGGCTATTGGTTTTGTAATATAATTTTGTTCATTGGACTTTTCTATAAAGATATTATCAATGGCTGTTTGTGAGCAAGTGGCTATCCTAGTGGGGAACTTTACTGTGGGAATTAAGTTGAATGATAGTGTTAATAACTCAAATAAGTTCTTATTCGGAGAGTCTTTAAGGAAATCTACATTGAAATCACCAGCAACCACTATTTCTTTGTTTTTGGTTATTAAATGGGCCAGTACAGCTTCAAGGTGGTTTACAAACAGATTAAAGTTACCTGCGGGTGCTCGATATACACTTAATATTATGAAAGATTTTTTGTGAAAATCTAATTCTGTTGCACATGCTTCCATATGCTGTTCTAGGCAAAATTTATGAATGTCTATGTTCTTAAATTTATGACAGTTCCTGATGAATGTGGCAACTCCTCCTTTCTCCATTTCTGATCTACAAAAGTGAGATGCTAACCTAAACCCTGTAACACTTAAAAGTTCTATACCAGTGGTCACATGATGTTCAGAGAGGCAGATTATGTCAGCTGGGTTTGAAGACTCTAATTCATCTATGCATATAGTTAATTCATTAATTTTATTTCTCAGTCCTCGAATATTTTGATGCAATAAAGATAGCTGACATTTCACATTGTCTGAGTTAAAATTGGGTGGAGTTAAAATATCTGCTGACAGTTGAAAATTCTTAACCAATGGCTGTTTACGCTGATGTAATAAGCTGGAATTATGTTTTTTGATTTCTTTTTCAAACTGAAGGTTTGTCTCAGTTCTAACCTCTCTTAAAATTTGCTTTCTTTCTGTCCTCCCTACCCTAAAAAAGGGTCTTTTCTGAATCCTATAACCACTGGTATTTTACCACTCATGACAGTGCCTCCCCCCTTTAACTTTCCTGCTATTTCCCCAGCCAATTTACCCTTCTACCCACTTTCATCTTTCCACTATCAACAGAACTACCCTTGAAGAGACATGCTCCACCCGCAAGGGCACGTGCCTTACGTGACGCGGCTGGCACCCGCGTGGTCCCTTAGCTGTCTGTGTCGTTTCTTCACTTTTCAGTTTCGCGACATAGTCCATCCTACCCACTTTTGTCTTTCTACTATCAACAGAACAACACTTGAAGAGTCATGTACAACCCACAAGGGCATGTGCCTTACGTGACGCGGGTGGCACCCGCGCGGTCCCTTAGCTGTCTGTGTCGTTTCTTCACTTTTCCGTTCCGCGACATAGTCTCTTCTACCCACTTTCATCTTTCCACTATCAACAGAACAACCCTTGAAGAGTCATGCTCCACCCGCAAGGGTACGTGCCGTACGTGACGCGGCTGGCACCCGCGCGGTCCCTTAGCTGTCTGTGTCGTTTCTTCACTTTTCCGTTCCGCGACATAGTCTGTTCTACCCACTTTCATCTTTCCACTATCAACAGAACTACCCTTGAAGAGTCATGCTCCACCCACAAGGGCACGTGCCTTACGTGACGCGGCTGGCACCCGCGCGGTCCCTTAGCTGTCTGTGTCGTTTCTTCACTTTTCCGTTCCGCGACATAGTCTGTTCTACCCACTTTCATCTTTCCACTATCAACAGAACAACCCTTGAAGAGTCATGCTCCATCCGCAAGGGCACGTGCCTTACGTGACGCGGCTGGCACCCGCGCGGTCCCTTAGCTGTCTGTGTCGTTTCTTCACTTTTCCGTTCCGCGACATAGTCTCTTCTACCCACTTTCATCTTTCCACTATCAACAGAACAACCCTTGAAGAGTCATGCTCCACCCGCAAGGGTACGTGCCTAACGTGACGCGGCTGGCACCCGCGCGGTCCCTTAGCTGTCTGTGTCGTTTCTTCACTTTTCCGTTCCGCGACATAGTCTGTTCTACCCACTTTCATCTTTCCACTATCAACAGAACTACCCTTGAAGAGTCATGCTCCACCCGCAAGGGCACGTGCCTTACGTGACGCGGCCGGCACCCGCGCGGTCCCTTAGCTGTCTGTGTCGTTTCTTCACTTTTCCGTTCCGCGACATAGTCTGTTCTACCCACTTTCATCTTTCCACTATCAACAGAACTACCCTTGAAGAGTCATGCTCCACCCGCAAGGGCACGTGCCTTACGTGACGCGGCTGGCACCCGCGCGGTCCCTTAGCTGTCTGTGTCGTTTCTTCACTTTTCAGTTTCGCGACATAGTCCATCCTACCTACGTTCGTCTTTCTACTATCAACATAACTACCCTTGAAGAGTCATGCTCCACCCGCAAGGGCACGTACCTTACGTGTCGCGGCTGGCACCCGCGTGGTCCCTTAGCTGTCTGTGTCGTTTCTTCACTTTTCCGTTCCGCGACATAGTCTGTTCTACCCACTTTCATCTTTCCACTATCAACAGAACAACCCTTGATGAGTCATGCTCCACCCGCAAGGGCACGTGCCTTACGTGACGCGGTTGGCACACACGCGGTCGCTTAGCTGTCTGTGTCGTTTCTTCACTTTTCAATTTCGCGACATAGTCCATCCTACCCACTTTCGTCTTTCTACTAGTAACAGAACAACACTTGAAGAGTCATGTACAACCCGCAAGGGCACGTGCCTTACGTGACGCGGCTGGCACCCGTGCGGTCCCTTGACTGTCTGTGTCGATTCTTCACTTTTCCGTTCCGCGACATAGTCTGTTCTACCCACATTCATCTTTCCACTATCAACAGAACAACCCTTGAAGAGTCATGCTCCACCCGCAAGGGCACGTGCCTTACGTAAACGCGGCTGGCACCCGCGCGGTCCCTTAGCTGTCTGTGTCGTTTCTTCACTTTTCCGTTCCGCGACATAGTCTGTTCTACCCACTTTCATCTTTCTACTATCAACAGAACAACCCTTGAAGAGTCATGCTCCACCCGCAAGGGCACGTGCCTTACGTGACGCGGCTGGCACCCGCGCGGTCCCTTAGCTGTCTCTGTCGTTTCTTCACTTTTCATTTTCTCGACATAGTCCATCCTACCCACTTTCGTCTTTCTACTATCAACAGAACAACACTTGAAGAGTCATGTACAACCCGCAAGGGCACGTACCTTACGTGACGCGGCTGGCACCCGCGCGGTCCCTTAGCTGTCTGTGTCGTTTCTTCACTTTTCCGTTCCGCGACATAGTCTGTTCTACCCACTTTCATCTTTCCACTATCAACAGAACAACCCTTGAAGAGTCATGCTCCACCCGCAAGGGCACGTGCCTTACGTGATGCGGCTGGCACCCGCGCGGTCCCTTAGCTGTCTGTGTCGTTTCTTCACTTTTCAGTTTCGCGACATAGTCGATCCTACCCACTTTCGTCTTTCTACTATCAACAGAACAACCCTTGAAGAGTCATGTACAACCCGCAAGGGCACGTACCTTACGTGACGCGGCTGGCACCCGCGCGGTCCCTTAGCTGTCTGTGTCGTTTCTTCACTTTTCCGTTCCGCGACATAGTCTGTTCTACCCACTTTCATCTTTCCACTATCAACAGAACAACCCTTGAAGAGTCATGCTCCACCCGCAAGGGCACGTGCCTTACGTGATGCGGCTGGCACCCGCGCGGTCCCTTAGCTGTCTGTGTCGTTTCTTCACTTTTCAATTTCGCGACATAGTCCATCCTACCCACTTTCGTCTTTCTACTAGTAACAGAACAACACTTGAAGAGTCATGTACAACCCGCAAGGGCACGTGCCTTACGTGATGCGGCTGGCACCCGCGCGGTCCCTTAGCTGTCTGTGTCGTTTCTTCACTTTTCAGTTTCGCGACATAGTCGATCCTTCCCACTTTCGTCTTTCTACTAGTAACAGAACAACACTTGAAGAGTCATGTACAACCCGCAAGGGCACGTGCCTTACGTGACGCGGCTGGCACCCGTGCGGTCCCTTGACTGTCTGTGTCGTTTCTTCACTTTTCCGTTCCGCGACATAGTCTGTTCTACCCACTTTCGTCTTTCTACTATCAACAGAACAACACTTGAAGAGTCATGTACATCCCGCAAGGGCATGTGCCTTACGTGACGCGGCTGGCACCCGCGCGGTCCCTTAGCTGTCTGTGTCGTTTCTTCGCTTTTCCGTTCCGCGACATAGTCTGTTCTACCCACCTTCATCTTTCCACTATCAACAGAACAACCTTTGAATAGTCATGCTCCACCCGCAAGGGCACGTGCCTTACGTGACGCGGCTGGCACCCGCGCGGTCCCTTAGCTGTCTGTGTCGTTTCTTCACTTTTCCGTTCCGCGACATAGTCTGTTCTACCCACTTTCATCTTTCTACTATCAACAGAACAACCCTTGAAGAGTCATGCTCCACCCGCAAGGGCACGTGCCTTACGTGACGGGGCTGGCACCCGCGCGGTCCCTTAGCTGTCTCTGTCGTTTCTTCACTTTTCATTTTCTCGACATAGTCCATCCTACCCACTTTCGTCTTTCTACTATCAACAGAACAACACTTGAAGAGTCATGTACAACCCGCAAGGGCACGTACCTTACGTGACGCGGCTGGCACCCGCGCGGTCCCTTAGCTGTCTGTGTCGTTTCTTCACTTTTCCGTTCCGCGACATAGTCTGTTCTACCCACTTTCATCTTTCCACTATCAACAGAACAACCCTTGAAGAGTCATGCTCCACCCGCAAGGGCACGTGCCTTACGTGATGCGGCTGGCACCCGCGCGGTCCCTTAGCTGTCTGTGTCGTTTCTTCACTTTTCAGTTTCGCGACATAGTCGATCCTACCCACTTTCGTCTTTCTACTATCAACAGAACTGCCCTTGAAGAGTCATGTACATCCCACAAGGGCACGTGCCTTACGTGACGCGGCTGGCACCCGCGCGGTCCCTTAGCTGTCTGTGTCGTTTCTTCGCTTTTCCGTTCCGCGACATAGTCTGTTCTACCCACCTTCATCTTTCCACTATCAACAGAACAACCTTTGAAGAGTCATGCTCCACCCGCAAGGGCACGTGCCTTACGTGACGCGGCTGGCACGCGCGCGGTCCCTTAGCTGTCTGTGTCGTTTCTTCACTTTTCAATTTCGCGCCATAGTCCATCCTACCCACTTTCGTCTTTCTACTAGTAACAGAACAACACTTGAAGAGTCATGTACAACCCGCAAGGGCACGTGCCTTACGTGACGCGGTTGGCACACACGCGGTCCCTTAGCTGTCTGTGTCGTTTCTTCACTTTTCAATTTCGCGACATAGTCGATCCTACCCACTTTCGTCTTTCTACTAGTAACAGAACAACACTTGAAGAGTCATGTACAACCCGCAAGGGCACGTGCCTTACGTGATGCGGCTGGCACCCGCGCGGTCCCTTAGCTGTCTGTGTCGTTTCTTCACTTTTCAGTTTCGCGACATAGTCGATCCTTCCCACTTTCGTCTTTCTACTAGTAACAGAACAACACTTGAAGAGTCATGTACAACCCGCAAGGGCACGTGCCTTACGTGACGCGGCTGGCACCCGCGCGGTCCCTTAGCTGTCTGTGTCGTTTCTTCGCTTTTCCGTTCCGCGACATAGTCTGTTCTACCCACCTTCACTCTTTCCACTATCAACAGAACAACCTTTGAAGAGTTATGCTCCACCCGCAAGGGCACGTGCCTTACGTGACGCGGCTGGCACCCGCGCGGTCCCTTAGCTGTCTGTGTCGTTTCTTCACTTTTCAATTTCGCGACATAGTCCATCCTACCCACTTTCGTCTTTCTACTAGTAACAGAACAACACTTGAAGAGTCATGTACAACCCGCAAGGGCACGTGCCTTACGTGACGCGGTTGGCACACACGCGGTCCCTTAGCTGTCTGTGTCGTTTCTTCACTTTTCAATTTCGCGACATAGTCCATCCTACCCACTTTCGTCTTTCTACTAGTAACAGAACAACACTTGAAGAGTCATGTACATCCCGCAAGGGCATGTGCCTTACGTGACGCGGCTGGCATCCGCGCGGTCCCTTAGCTGTCTGTGTCGTTTCTTCACTTTTCGGTTTCGCGACATAGTCCATCCTACCCACTTTCGTCTCTCTACTATCAATCGAATTACCCTTGAAGAGTCATGCTCCACCCGCAAGGGCACGTGACTTACGTGACACGGCTGGCATCCGCGCGGTTCCTTAGCTGTCTGTGTCGTTTCTTCGCTTTTCCGTTCCGCGACATAGTCTGTTCTACCCACCTTCATCTTTCCACTATCAACAGAACAACCTTTGAAGAGTCATGCTCCACTCGCAAGGGCACGTGCCTTACGTGACGCGGCTGGCACCCGCGCGGTCCCTTAGCTGTCTGTGTCGTTTCTTCACTTTTCAGTTTCGCGACATAGTCCATCCTACCCACTTTCGTCTTTCTACTATCAATCGAACTACCCTTGAAGAGTCATGCTCCACCCGCAAGGGCACGTGACTTACGTGACACGGCTGGCATCCGCGCGGTCCCTTAGCTGTCTGTGTCGTTTCTTCACTTTTCCGTTCCGCGACATAGTCTGTTCTACCCACTTTCATCTTTCCACTATCAACAGAACAACCCTTGAAGAGTCATGCTCCACCCGCAAGGGCACGTGCCTTACGTGACGCGGCTGGCACCCGCGCGGTCCCTTAGCTGTCTGTGTCGTTTCTTCACTTTTCCGTTCCGCGACATAGTCTGTTCTACCCACTTTCGACTTTCTACTATCAACAGAACAACCTTTGAAGAGTCATGCTCCACCCGCAAGGGCACGTGCCTTACGTGACGCGGCTGGCACCCGCGCGGTCCCTTAGCTGTCTGTGTCGTTTCTTCACTTTTCCGTTCCGCGACATAGTCTGTTCTACCCACTTTCATCTTTCCACTATCAACAGAACAACCCTTGGAGAGTCATGCTCCACCCGCAAGGGCACGTGCCTTACGTGACGCCGCTGGCACACACGCGGTCCCTTAGCTGTCTGTGTCGTTTCTTCACTTTTCAATTTCGCGACATAGTCCATCCTACCCACTTTCGTCTTTCTACTAGTAACAGAACAACACTTGAAGAGTCATGTACAACCCGCAAGGGCACGTGCCTTACGTGACGCGGTTGGCACACACGCGGTCCCTTAGCTGTCTGTGTCGTTTCTTCACTTTTCAATTTCGCGACATAGTCCATCCTACCCACTTTCGTCTTTCTACTAGTAACAGAACAACACTTGAAGAGTCATGTACAACCCGCAAGGGCACGTGCCTTACGTGACGCGGCTGGCACCCGTGCGGTCCCTTGACTGTCTGTGTCGTTTCTTCACTTTTCCGTTCCGCGACATAGTCTGTTCTACCCACTTTCGTCTTTCTACTATCAACAGAACAACACTTGAAGAGTCATGTACATCCCGCAAGGGCATGTGCCTTACGTGACGCGGCTGGCACCCGCGCGGTCCCTTAGCTGTCTGTGTCGTTTCTTCGCTTTTCCGTTCCGCGACATAGTCTGTTCTACCCACCTTCATCTTTCCACTATCAACAGAACAACCTTTGAAGAGTCATGCTCCACCCGCAAGGGCACGTGCCTTACGTGACGCGGCTGGCACCCGCGCGGTCCCTTAGCTGTCTGTGTCGTTTCTTCACTTTTCAGTTTCGCGACATAGTCCATCCTACCCACTTTCGTCTTTCTACTATCAATCGAACTACCCTTGAAGATTCATGCTAAACCCGCAAGGGCACGTGACTTACGTGACACGGCTGGCATCCGCGCGGTCCCTTAGCTGTCTGTGTCGTTTCTTCACTTTTCCGTTCCGCGACATAGTCTGTTCTACCCACTTTCATCTTTCCACTGTCAACAGAACAACCCTTGAAGAGTCATGCTCCACCCGCAAGGGCACGTGCCTTACGTGACGCGGCTGGCACCCGCGCGGTCCCTTAGCTGTCTGTGTCGTTTCTTCACTTTTCCGTTCCGCGACATAGTCTGTTCTACCCACTTTCGACTTTCTACTATCAACAGAACTACCCTTGAAGAGTCATGTACAACCCACAAGGGCACGTACCTTACGTGACGCGGCTGGCACCCGCGCGGTCCCTTGGCTGTCTGTGTCGTTTCTTCACTTTTCCGTTCCGCGACATAGTCTGTTCTACCCACTTTCATCTTTCCACTATCAACAGAACAACACTTGAAGAGTCATGCTCCACCCGCAAGGGCACGTGCCTTACGTGACGCTGCTGGCACCCGCGCGGTCCCTTAGCTGTCTGTGTCGTTTCTTCACTTTTCAGTTTCGCGACATAGTCCATCCTACCCACTTTCGTCTTTCTACTATCAACAGAACTACCCTTGAAGAGACATGATCCACCCGCAAGGGCACGTGCCTTACGTGACGCGGCTGGCACCCGCGCGGTCCCTTAGCTGTCTGTGCCGTTTCTTCACTTTTCCGTTCCGCGACATAGTCTGTACTACCCACTTTCATCTTTCTACTATCAACAGAACAACCCTTGAAGAGTCATGCTCCACCCGCAAGGGCACGTGCCTTACGTGACGCGGCTGGCACCCGCGCGGTCCCTTAGCTGTCTGTGTCGTTTCTTCACTTTTCAGTTTCGCGACATAGTCCATCCTACCCACTTTCGTCTTTCTACTATCAATTGAACTACCCTTGAAGAGTCATGCTCCACCCGCAAGGGCACGTGACTTACGTGACGCGGCTGGCACCCGCGCGGTCCCTTAGCTGTCTGTGTCGTTTCTTCACTTTTCCGTTCCGCGACATAGTCTGTTCTACCCACTTTCATCTCTCCACTATCAACAGAACAACACTTGAAGAGTCATGCTCCACCCGCAACGGCACGTGCCTTACATGACGCTGCTGGCACCCGCGCGGTCCCTTAGCTGTCTGTGTCGTTTCTTCACTTTTCTGTTTCGCGACATAGTCCATCCTACCCACTTTCGTCTTTCTACTATCAACAGAACTACCCTTGAAGAGACATGCTCCACCCCAAGGGCACGTGCCTTACGTGACGCGGCTGGCACCCGCGCGGTCCCTTAGCTGTCTGTGTCGTTTCTTCACTTTTCCGTTCCGGGACATAGTCTGTTCTACCCACTTTCATCTTTCCACTATCAATAGAACAACCCTTGAAGGGTCATGCTCCACCCGCAAGGGCACGTGCCTTACGTGACGCGGCTGGCACCCGCGCGGTCCCTTAGCTGTCTGTGTCGTTTCTTCACTTTTCCGTTCCGCGACATAGTCTGTTCTACCCACTTCCATCTTTCCACTATCAACAGAACAACCCTTGAAGAGTCACGCTTCAATCGCAAGGGCACGTGCCTTACGTGTCGTGGCTGGCACCCGCGCGGTCCCTTAGCTGTCTGTGTCGTTTCTTCACTTTTCAGTTTCGCGACATAGTCCATCCTACCCACTTTCGTCTTTCTACTATCAACATAACAACACTTGAAGAGTCATGTACAACCCGCAAGGGCTTGTACCTTACGTGACGCGGCTGGCACCCGCACGGTCCCTTAGCTGTCTGTGTCGTTTCTTCACTTTTCCGTTCCGCGACATAGTCTGTTCTACCCACTTTCATCTTTCCACTATCAACAGAACAACCCTTGAAGAGTCATGCTCCACCCGCAAGGGCACGTGCCTTACGTGACGCGGCTGGCACCCGCGCGGTCCCTTAGCTGTCTGTGTCGTTTCTTCACTTTTCCGTTCCGCGACATAGTCTCTTCTACCCACTTTCATCTTTCCCCTATCAACAGAACAACCCTTGAAGAGTCATGCTCCACCCGCAAGGGCACGTGCCTTACGTGACGCGGCTGGCACCCGCGCGGTTCCTTAGCTGTCTGTGTCGTTTCTTCACTTTTCCGTTCCGCGACGTAGTCTGTTCTACCCACTTTCATCTTTCCACTATCAACAGAACAACCCTTGAAGAGTCATGTTCCACCCGCAAGGGCACGTGCCTTACGTGACGCGGCTGGCACCCGCGCGGTCCCTTAGCTGTCTGTGTCGTTTCTTCACTTTTCCGTTCCGCGACATAGTCTGTTCAACCCACTTTCATCTTTCCACTATCAACAGAACAACCCTTGAAGAGTCATGCTCCACCCGCAAGGGCACGTGCCTTACGTGACGCGGCTGGCACCCGCGCGGTTCCTTAGCTGTCTGTGTCGTTTCTTCACTTTTCCGTTCCGCGACATAGTCTGTTCTACCCACTTTCATCTTTCCACTATCAACAGAACAACCCTTGAAGAGTCATGTTCCACCCGCAAGGGCACGTGCCCTACGTGACGCGGCTGGCACCCGCGCGGTCCCTTAGCTGTCTGTGTCGTTTCTTCACTTTTCCGTTCCGCGACATAGTCTGTTCTACCCACTTTCATCTTTCCACTATCAATAGAACAACCCTTGAAGGGTCATGCCCCACCCGCAAGGGCACGTGCCTTACGTGACGCGGCTGGCACCCGCGCGGTCCCTTAGCTGTCTGTGTCGTTTCTTCACTTTTCCGTTCCGCGACATAGTCTGTTCTACCCACTTCCATCTTTCCACTATCAACAGAACAACCCTTGAAGAGTCACGCTTCAATCGCAAGGGCACGTGCCTTACGTGTCGTGGCTGGCACCCGCGCGGTCCCTTAGCTGTCTGTGTCGTTTCTTCACTTTTCAGTTTCGCGACATAGTCCATCCTACCCACTTTCGTCTTTCTACTATCAACATAACAACACTTGAAGAGTCATGTACAACCCGCAAGGGCTTGTACCTTACGTGACGCGGCTGGCACCCGCACGGTCCCTTAGCTGTCTGTGTCATTTCTTCACTTTTCCGTTCCGCGACATAGTCTGTTCTACCCACTTTCATCATTCCACTATCAACGGAACAACCCTTGAAGAGTCATGTTCCACCCGCAAGGGCACGTGCCTTACGTGACGCGGCTGGCACCCGCGCGGTTCCTTAGCTGTCTGTGTCGTTTCTTCACTTTTCCGTTCCGCGACATAGTCTGTTCTACCCACTTTCATCATTCCACTATCAACGGAACAACCCTTGAAGAGTCATGTTCCACCCGCAAGGGCACGTGCCTTACGTGACGCGGCTGGCACCCGCGCGGTCCCTTAGCTGTCTGTGTTGTTTCTTCACTTTTCCGTTCCGCGACATAGTCTGTTCTACCCACTTTCATCATTCCACTATCAACAGAACAACCCTTGAAGAGTCATGTTCCACCAGCAAGGGCACGTGCCTTACGTGACGCGGCTGGCAGCCGCGCGGTCCCTTAGCTGTCTGTGTCGTTTCTTCACTTTTCCGTTCCGCGACATAGTCTGTTCTACCCACTTTCATCTTTCCACTATCAACAGAACAACCCTTGAAGAGTCATGCTCCACCCGCAAGGGCACGTGCCTTACGTGACGCGGCTGGCACCCGCGCGGTTCCTTAGCTGTCTGTGTCGTTTCTTCACTTTTCCGTTCCGCGACATAGTCTGTTCTACCCACTTTCATCTTTCCACTATCAACAGAACAACCCTTGAAGAGTCATGCTCCACCCGCAAGGGCACGTGCCTTACGAGACGCGGCTGGCACCCGCGCGGTTCCTTAGCTGTCTGTGTCGTTTCTTCACTTTTCCGTTCCGCGACATAGTCTGTTCTACCCACTTTCATCTTTCCACTATCAACAGAACAACCCTTGAAGAGTCATGTTCCACCCGCAAGGGCACGTGCCTTACGTGACGCGGCTGGCACCCGCGCGGTCCCTTAGCTGTCTGTGTCGTTTCTTCACTTTTCCGTTCCGCGATATAGTCTGTTCTACCCACTTTCATCTTTCCACTATCAACAGAACAACCCTTGAAGAGTCATGCTCCACCCACAAGGGCACGTGCCTTACGTGACCCGGCTGGCTACCGCGCGGTCCCTTAGCTGTCTGTGTCGTTTCTTCACTTTTCCGTTCCGCGACATAGTCTGTTCTACCCACTTTCATCATTCCACCATCAACGGAACAACCCTTGAAGAGTCATGCTCCACCCGCAAGGGCACGTGCCTTACGTGACGCGGCTGGCACCCGCGCGGTCCCTTAGCTGTCTGTGTCGTTTCTTCACTTTTCCGTTCCGCGACATAGTCTGTTCTACCCGCTTTCATCTTTCCACTATCAACAGAAAAACCATTGAAGAGTCATGCTCCACCTGCAAGGGCACGTGCCTTACGTGACGCGGCTGGCACCCGCGCGGTCCGTTAGCTGTCTGTGTCGCTTCTTCACTTTTCAGTTTCGCGACATAGTCCATCCGACCCACTTTCGTCTTTCTACTATCAACAGAACTACCCTTGAAGAGTCATGTACAACCCGCAAGGGCACGTACCTTACGAGACGCGGCTGGCGCCCGCGCGGTCCCTTAGCTGTCTGTGTCGTTTCTTCACTTTTCCGTTCCGCGACATAGTCTGTTCTACCCACTTTCATCTTCCCACTATCAACAGAACAACCCTTGAAGAGTCATGCTCCACCCGCAAGGGCACGTGCCTTACGTGACGCGGCTGGCACCCGCGCGGTCCCTTAACTGTCTGTGTCGTTTCTTCACTTTTCCGTTCCGCGACATAGTCTGTTCTACCCACTTTCATCTTTCCACTATCAACAGAACAACCCTTGAAGAGTCATGCTCCACCCGCAAGGGCACGTGCCTTACGTGACGCGGCTGGCACCCGCGCGTTCCCTTAGCTGTCTGTGTCGTTTCTTCACTTTTCCGTTCCGCGACATAGTCTGTTCTACCCACTTTCGTCTTTCTACTATCAACAGAACTACCCCTGAAGAGTCATGTACAACCCGCAAGGGCACGTACCTTACGTGACGCGGCTGGCACCCACGCGGTCCCTTGCCTGTCTGTGTCGTTTCTTCACTTTTCCGTTCCGCGACATAGTCTGTTCTACCCACTTTCATCTTTCCACTATCAACAGAACAACACTTGAAGAGTCATGCTCCACCCGCAAGGGCACGTGCGTTACGTGTTGCGGCTGGCACCCGCGCGGTCCCTTTGCTGTCTGTGTCGTTTCTTCACTTTTCCGTTCCGCGACATAGTCCGTCCTTCCCACTTTCATCTTTCTACTATCAACAGAACAACACTTGAAGAGTCATGTACAACCCGCAAGGGCACGTACCTTACGTGACGCGGCTGGCACCCGCGCGGTCCCTTAGCTGTCTGTGTCGTTTCTTCACTTTTCCCTTCCGCGACATAGTCTGTTCTACCCACTTTCGTCTTTCTACTATCAACAGAACAACACTTAAAGAGTCATGTAAAACCCGCAAGGGCAAGTATCATACGTGACGCGGCTGGCACCCGCGTGGCCCCTTAGCTGTCTGTGTCGTTTCTTCACTTTTCCGTTCCGCGACATAGTCTGTTCTACCCACTTTCATCTTTCCACTATCAACAGAACAACCCTTGAAGAGTCATGCTCCACCCGCAAGGGCACGTGCCTTACGTGACGCGGCTGGCACCCGCGCGGTCCCTTAGCTGTCTGTGTCGTTTCTTCACTTTTCCGTTCCGCGACATAGTCCGTCCTACCCACTTTCGTCTTTCTACTATCAACAGAACTACCCTTGAAGAGTCATGTACAACCCGCAAGGGCACGTACCATACGTGACGCGGCTGGCACCCGCGCGGTCCCTTAGCTGTCTGTGTCGTTTCTTCACTTTTCCGTTCCGCGACATAGTCTGTTCTACCCACTTTCGTCTTTCTACTATCAACAGAACAACACTTGAAGAGTCATGTACAACCCGCAAGGGCACGTACCTTACGTGACGCGGCTGGCACCCGCGCGGTCCCTTAGCTGTCTGTATCGTTTCTTCACTTTTCCGTCCCGCGACATAGTCTGTTCTACCCACTTTCATCTTTCCACTATCAACAGAACAACCCTTGAAGAGTCATGCTCCACCCGCAAGGGCACGTGCCTTACGTGACGCGGCTGGCACCCGCGCGGTCCCTTAGCTGTCTGTGTCGTTTCTTCACTTTTCCGTTCCGCGACATAGTCTGTTCTACCCACTTTCATCTTTCCACTATCAACAGAACAACCCTTGAAGAGTCATGCCTCACCCGCAAGGGCACGTGCCTTACGTGTCGCGGCTGGCACCCGCGCGGTCCCTTAGCTGTCTGTGTCGTTTCTTCACTTTTCAGTTTCGCGACATAGTCCATCCTACCCACTTTCGTCTTTCTACTATCAACAGAACAACACTTGAAGAGTCATGTACAACCCACAAGGGCACGTACCATATGTGACGCGGCTGGCACCCGCGCGGTCCCTTAGCTGTCTGTGTCGTTTCTTCACTTTTCCATTCCGCGACATAGTCTGTTCTACCCACTTTCATCTTTCCACTATCAACAGAACAACCCTTGAAGAGTCATGCTCCATCCGCAAGGGCACGTGCCTTACGTGACGCGGCTGGCACCCGCGCGGTCCCTTAGCTGTCTGTGTCGTTTCTTCACTTTTCCGTTCCGCGCATAGTCTGTTCTACCCACTTTCATCTTTTTACTATCAACAGAAAAACCCTTGAAGAGTCATGCTCCACCCGCGAGGACACGTGCCTTACGTGACGCGGCTGGCACCCGCGCGGTCCCTTAGCTGTCTGTGTCGTTTCTTCACTTTTCCATTCCGCGACATAGTCTGTTCTACCCACTTTCATCTTTCCACTATCAACAGAACAACCCTTGAAGAGTCATGCTCCACCCGCAAGGGCACGTGCCTTACGTGACGCGGCTGGCACCCGCGCGGTCCCTTAGCTGTCTGTGTCGTTTCTTCACTTTTCCGTTCCGCGCATAGTCTGTTCTACCCACTTTCATCTTTTTACTATCAACAGAAAAACCCTTGAAGAGTCATGCTCCACCCGCAAGGACACGTGCCTTACGTGACGCGGCGAGCACCCGCGCGGTCCCTTAGCTGTCTGTGTCGTTTCTTCACTTTTCCATTCCGCGACATAGTCTGTTCTACCCACTTTCATCTTTCCACTATCAACAGAACAACCCTTGAAGAGTCATGCTCCACCCGCAAGGGCACGTGCCTTACGTGACGCGGCTGGCACCCGCGCGGTCCCTTAGCTGTCTGTGTCGTTTCTCCACTTCTCCGTACCGCGACATAGTCTCTTCTACCCACTTTCATCTTTCCACTATCAACAGAACAACCCTTGAAGAGTCATGCTCCACCCGCAAGGGCACATGCCTTACGAGACGCGGCTAGCACCCGCGCGGTCCCTTGGCTGTCTGTGTCGTTTCTTCACTTTTCCGTTCCGCGACATAGTCTGTTCTACCCACTTTCATCTTTCCACTATCAACAGAAGAACCCTTGAAGAGTCATGCTCCACCCGCAAGGGCACGTGCCTTACGTGACGCAGCTAACACCAGCGTGGTCCCTTAGCTGTCTGTGTCGTTTCTTCACTTTTCCGTTCCGCGCATAGTCTGTTCTACCCACTTTCATCTTTTTACTATCAACAGAAAAACCCTTGAAGAGTCATGCTCCACCCGCAAGGACACGTGCCTTACGTGACGCGGCTGGCACCCGCGCGGTCCCTTAGCTGTCTGTGTCGTTTCTTCACTTTTCCGTACCGCGACATAGTCTGTTCTACCCACTTTCATCTCTCCACTATCTACAGAACAACCCTTGAAGAGTCATGCTCCACCCGCAAGGGCACGTGCCTTGCGTGACGTGGCTGGCACCCGCGCGGTCCCTTAGCTGTCTGTGTTGTTTCTTCACTTTTCAGTTTCGCGACATAGTCCATCCTACCCACTTTCGTCTTTCTACTATCAACAGAACAACACTTGAAGAGTCATGTACAACCCGCAAGGGCACGTGCCTTACGTGACGCGGCTGGCACCCGCGCGGTCCCTTAGCTGTCTGTGTCGTTTCTTCACTTTTCCGTTCCGCAACATAGTCTGTTCTACCCACTTTCATCTTTCCACTATCTACAGAACAACCCTTGAAGAGTCATGCTCCACCCGCAAGGGCACGTGCCTTACGTGACGCGGCTAGCACCCGCGCGGTCCCTTAGCTGTCTGTGTCGTTCCTTCACTTTTCCGTTCCGCAACATAGTCTGTTCTAGCCACTTTCATCTTTCCACTATCAACAGAAAAACCCTTCAAGAGTCATGATCCACCCGCAAGGGCACGTGCCTTACGTGACGCGGCTGGCACCCGCGCGGTCCCTTAGCTGTCTGTGTCGTTTCTTCACTTTTCCGTACCGCGACATAGTCTCTTCTACCCACTTCCATCTTTACACTATCAACGGAACAACCCTTGAAGAGTCATGCTCCACCCGCAAGGGCACGTGCCTTACGGGACGCGGCTGGCACACGCGCGGTCCCTTAGCTGTCTGTGTCGTTTCTTCACTTTTCCGTTCCGCGACATAGTCTCTTCTACCCACTTCCATCTTTCCACTATCAACGGAACAACCCTTGAAGAGTCATGCTCCACCCGCAAGGGCACGTGCCTTTCGGGACGCGGCTGGCACACGCGCGGTCCCTTAGCTGTCTGTGTCGTTTCTTCACTTTTCCGTCCTGCGACATAGTCTGTTCTACCCACTTTCATCTTTCCACTGTCAAGAGAACAACCCTTGAAGAGTCATGCTCCACCCGCAAGGGCACGTACCTTACGTGACGCGGCTGGCACCCGCGCGGTCCCTTAGCAGTCTGTGTTGTTTCTTCACTTTTCCGTTCCGCAACATAGTCTGTTCTACCCACTTTCATCTTTCCACTATCTACAGAACAACCCTTGAAGAGTCATGCTCCACCCGCAAGGGCACGTGCCTTACGTGACGCGGCTGGCACCCGCGCGGTCCCTTAGCTGTCTGTGTCGTTCCTTCACTTTTCCGTTCCGCAACATAGTCTGTTCTAGCCACTTTCATCTTTCCACTATCAACAGAACAACCCTTCAAGAGTCATGATCCACCCGCAAGGGCACGTGCCTTACGTGACGCGGCTGGCACCCGCGCGGTCCCTTAGCTGTCTGTGTCGTTTCTTCACTTTTCCGTTCCGCGACATAGTCTCTTCTACCCACTTCCATCTTTCCACTATCAACGGAACAACCCTTGAAGAGTCATGCTCCACCCGCAAGGGCACGTGCCTTACGGGACGCGGCTGGCACACGCGCGGTCCCTTAGCTGTCTGTGTCGTTTCTTCACTTTTCCGTCCTGCGACATAGTCTGTTCTACCCACTTTCATCTTTCCACTGTCAAGAGAACAACCCTTGAAGAGTCATGCTCCACCCGCAAGGGCACGTACCTTACGTGACGCGGCTGGCACCCGCGCGGTCCCTTAGCAGTCTGTGTTGTTTCTTCACTTTTCCGTTCCGCGACATAGTCTGTTCTACCCACTTTCGTCTTTCTACTATCAACAGAACAACACTTGAAGAGTCATGTACAACCCGCAAGGGCACGTACCATACGTGACGCGGCTGGCACCCGCGCGGCCCCTTAGCTGTCTGTGTCGTTTCTTCACTTTTCCGTTCCGCGACATAGTCCGTCCTTCCCACTTTCATCTTTCTACTATCAACAGAACAACACTTGAAGAGTCATGTACAACCCGCAAGGGCACGTACCTTACGTGACGCGGCTGGCACCCGCGAGGTCCCTTAGCTGTCTGTGTCGTCTTTTCACTTTTCCGTTCCGCGACATAGTCTGTTCTACCCACTTTCGTCTTTCTACTATCAACAGAACAACACTTTAAGAGTCATGTACAACCCGCAAGGGCAAGTACCACACGTGACGCGGCTGGCACCCGCGCGGCCCCTTAGCTGTCTGTGTCGTTTCTTCACTTATCCGTTCCGCGACATTGTCTGTTCTACCCACTTTCATCTTTCCACTATCAACAGAACAACCCTTGAAGAGTCATGCTCCACCCGCAAGGGCACGTGCCTTACGTGACGCGGCTGGCACCCGCGCGGTCCCTTAGCTGTCTTTGTCGTTTCTTCACTTTTCCGTTCCGCGACATAGTCCGTCCTACCCACTTTCGTCTTTCAACTATCAACAGAACTACCCTTGAAGAGTCATGTACAACCCGCAAGGGCACGTACCTTACGTGACGCGGCTGGCACCCGCGCGGTCCCTTAGCTGTCTGTGTCGTTTCTTCACTTTTCCGTTCCGCGACATAGTCTGTTCTACCCACTTTCGTCTTTCTACTATCAACAGAACAACACTTGAGGAGTCATGTACAACCCGCAAGGGCACGTACCATACGTGACGCGGCAGGCACCCGCGCGGCCCCTTAGCTGTCTGTGTCGTTTCATCACTTTTCCGTTCCGCGACATGGTCTGTTCTACCCACTTTCATCTTTCCACTATCAACAGAACAACCCTTGAAGAGTCATGCCTCACCCGCAAGGGCACGTGCCTTACGTGTCGCGGCTGGCACCAGCGCGGCCCCTTAGCTGTCTGTGTTGCTTCTTTTCTTTTCAGTTTCGCGACATAGTCCATCCTACCCACTTTCGTCTTTCTACTATCAACAGAACAACACTTGAAGAGTCATGTACAACCCGCAAGGGCACGTACCATACGTGACGCGGCTGGCACCCGCGCGGTCCCTTAGCTGTCTGTGTCGTTTCTTCACTTTTCCATTCCGCGACATAGTCTGTTCTACCCACTTTCATCTTTCCACTATCAACAGAACAACCCTTGAAGAGTCATGCTCCACCCGCAAGGGCACGTGCCTTACGTGACGCGGCTGGCACCCGCGCGGTCCTTTAGCTGTCTGTGTCGTTTCTCCACTTCTCCGTACCGCGACATAGTCACTTCTACCCACTTTCATCTTTCCACTATCAACAGAACAACGCTTGAAGAGTCATGCTCCACCCGCAAGGGCACGTGCCTTACGTGACGCAGCTGGCACCCGCGCGGTCCCTTAGCTGTCTGTATCGTTTCTTCACTTTTCAGTTCCGCGACATAGTCTGTTCTACCCACTTTCATCTTTCCACTATCAACAGAACAACCCTTGAAGAGTCATGCTCCACCCGCAAGGGCACGTGCCTTACGTGACGCAGCTGGCACCCGCGCGGTCCCTTAGCTGTCTGTATCGTTTCTTCACTTTTCAGTTCCGCGACATAGTCTGTTCTACCCACTTTCATCTTTCCACTATCAACAGAACAACCCTTGAAGAGTCATGCTCCACCCGCAAGGGCACGTGCCTTACGTGACGCGGCTGGCACCCGCGCGGTCCTTCAGCTGTCTGTGTCGTTTCTCCACTTCTGCGTACCGCGACATAGTCTCTTCTACCCACTTTCATCTTTCCACTATCAACAAAACAACGCTTGAAGAGTCATGCTCCACCCGCAAGGGCACGTGCCTTACGTGACGCAGCTGGCACCCGCGCGGTCCCTTAGCTGTCTGTATCGTTTCTTCACTTTTCAGTTCCGCGACATAGTCTGTTCTACCCACTTTCATCTTTCCACTATCAACAGAACAACGCTTGAAGAGTCATGCTCCACTCGCAAGGGCACGTGCCTTACGTGACGCGGCTGGCACCCGCGCGGTCCCTTAGCTGTCTGTATTGTTTCTTCACTTTTCAGTTCCGCGACATAGTCACTTCTACCCACTTTCATCTTTCCACTATCAACAAAACAACGCTTGAAGAGTCATGCTCCACCCGCAAGGGCACGTGCCTTACGTGACGCAGCTGGCACCCGCGCGGTCCCTTAGCTGTCTGTATCGTTTCTTCACTTTTCAGTTCCGCGACATAGTCTGTTCTACCCACTTTCATCTTTCCACTATCAACAAAACAACGCTTGAAGAGTCATGCTCCACCCGCAAGGGCACGTGCCTTACGTGACGCGGCTGGCACCCGCGCGGTCCTTCAGCTGTCTGTGTCGTTTCTCCACTTCTGCGTACCGCGACATAGTCTCTTCTACCCACTTTCATCTTTCCACTATCAACAGAACAACCCTTGAAGAGTCATGCTCCACCCGCAAGGGCACGTGCCTTACGTGACGCAGCTGGCACCCGCGCGGTCCCTTAGCTGTCTGTATCGTTTCTTCACTTTTCAGTTCCGCGACATAGTCTGTTCTACCCACTTTCATCTTTCCACTATCAACAGAACAACCCTTGAAGAGTCATGCTCCACCCGCAAGGGCACGTGCCTTACGTGACGCGGCTGGCACCCGCGCGGTCCTTCAGCTGTCTGTGTCGTTTCTCCACTTCTGCGTACCGCGACATAGTCTCTTCTACCCACTTTCATCTTTCCACTATCAACAAAACAACGCTTGAAGAGTCATGCTCCACCCGCAAGGGCACGTGCCTTACGTGACGCAGCTGGCACCCGCGCGGTCCCTTAGCTGTCTGTATCGTTTCTTCACTTTTCAGTTCCGCGACATAGTCTGTTCTACCCACTTTCATCTTTCCACTATCAACAGAACAACGCTTGAAGAGTCATGCTCCACTCGCAAGGGCACGTGCCTTACGTGACGCAGCTGGCACCCGCGCGGTCCCTTAGCTGTCTGTATTGTTTCTTCACTTTTCAGTTCCGCGACATAGTCTGTTCTACCCACTTTCATCTTTCCACTATCAACAGAACAACCCTTGAAGAGTCATGCTCCACCCGCAAGGGCACGTGCCTTACGTGACGCGGCTGGCACCCGCGCGGTCCTTTAGCTGTCTGTGTCGTTTCTCCACTTCTCCGTACCGCGACATAGTCTCTTCTACCCACTTTCATCTTTCCACTATCAACAGAACAACGCTTGAAGAGTCATGCTCCACCCGCAAGGGCACGTGCCTTACGTGACGCAGCTGGCACCCGCGCGGTCCCTTAGCTGTCTTTATCGTTTCTTCACTTTTCAGTTCCGCGACATAGTCTGTTCTACCCACTTTCATCTTTCCACTATCAACAGAACAACGCTTGAAGAGTCATGCTCCACCCGCAAGGGCACGTGCCTTACGTGACGCAGCTGGCACCCGCGCGGTCCCTTAGCTGTCTGTATCGTTTCTTCACTTTTCAGTTCCGCGACATAGTCTGTTCTACCCACTTTCATCTTTCCACTATCAACAGAACAACCCTTGAAGAGTCATGCTCCACCCGCAAGGGCACGTGCCTTACGTGACGCGGCTGGCACCCGCGCGGTCCTTTAGCTGTCTGTGTCGTTTCTCCACTTCTCCGTACCGCGACATAGTCTCTTCTACCCACTTTCATCTTTCCACTATCAACAGAACAACGCTTGAAGAGTCATGCTCCACCCGCAAGGGCACGTGCCTTACGTGACGCAGCTGGCACCCGCGCGGTCCCTTAGCTGTCTGTATCGTTTCTTCACTTTTCAGTTCCGCGACATAGTCTGTTCTACCCACTTTCATCTTTCCACTATCAACAGAACAACCCTTGAAGAGTCATGCTCCACCCGCAAGGGCACGTGCCTTACGTGACGCAGCTGGCACCAGCGCGGTCCCTTAGCTGTCTGTGTCGTTTCTTCACTTTTCCGTTCCGCGCATAGTCTGTTCTACCCACTTTCATCTTTTTAACTATCAACAGAAAAACCCTTGAAGAGTCATGCTCCACCCGCAAAGGCACGTGCCTTACGTGATGCGGCTGGCACCCGCGCGGTCCCTTAGCTGTCTGTGTCGTTTCTTCACTTTTCCGTTCCGCGACATAGTCTGTTCTACCCACTTTCATCTTTCCACTATCTACAGAACAACCCTTGAAGAGTCATGCTCCACCCGCAAGGGCACGTGCCTTACGTGACGTGGCTGGCACCCGCGCAGTCCCTTAGCTGTCTGTGTCGTTTCTTCACTATTCCGTTCCGCAACATAGTCTGTTTTAGCCACTTTCATCTTTCCACTATCAACAGAACAACCCTTGAAGAGTCATGCTCCACCCGCAAGGGCACGTGCCTTACGTGACGCGGCTGGCACCCGCGCGGTCCCTTAGCTGTCTGTGTCGTTTCTTCACTTTTCCGTTCCGCGACATAGTCTCTTCTACCCACTTTCATCTTTCCACTATCAACAGAACAACCCTTGACGAGTCATGCTCCAACCGCAAGGGCACGTGCCTTAGGTGACGCGGCTGGCACCCGCGCGGTCCCTTAGCTGTCTGTGTCGTTTCTTCACTTTTCCGTTCCGCGACATAGTCTGTTCTACTCACTTTCATCTTTCCACTATCAACAGAAAAACCCATGAAGAGTCATGCTCCACCCGCAAGGGCACGTGCCTTACGTGACGCGGCTGGCACCCGCGCGGTCCCTTAGCTGTCTGTGTCGTTTCTTCACTTTTCCGTTCCGCGACATAGTCTGTTCTACCCACTTTCATCTTTCCACTGTCAACAGAACAACCCTTGACGAGTCATGCTTCACCCGCAAGGGCACGTGCCTTACGTGACGCGGCTGGCACCCGCGCGGTCCCTTAGCTGTCTGTGTCGTTTCTTCACTTTTCCGTTCCGCGACATAGTCTGTTCTACCCACTTTCATCTTTCCACTATCAACAGAACAACCCTTGAAGAGTCATGCTCCACCCGCAAGGGCACGTACCTTACGTGACGCGGCTGGCACCCGCGCGGTCCCTTAGCTGTCTGTGTTGTATCTTCACTTTTCCGTTCCGCGACATAGTCTGTTCTACCCACTTTCGTCTTTCTACTATCAACAGAACAACACTTGAAGAGTCATGTACAACCCGCAAGGGCACGTACCATACGTGATGCGGCTGGCACCCGCGCGGCCCTTTAGCTGTCTGTGTCGTTTCCTCACTTTTCCGTTCCGCGACATAGTCTGTTCTACCCACTTTCATCTTTCCACTATCAACAGAACAACCCTTGAAGAGTCATGCTCCACCCGCAAGGGCACGTGCCTTACGTGACGCGGCTGGCACCCACGCGGTCCCTTAGCTGTCTGTGTCGTTTCTTCACTTTTCAGTTTCGCGACATAGTCCATCCTACCCACTTTCGTCTTTCTACTATCAACAGAACAACACTTGAAGAGTCATGTACAACTCGCAAGGGCACGTACTCTACGTGACGCGGCTGGCACCCGCGCGGTCCCTTAGCTGCCTGTGTCGTTTCTTCACTTTTCCGTACCGCGACATAGTCCGTCCTACCCACTTTCATCTTTCTACTATCAACAGACCAACACTTGAAGAGTCATGTACAACCCGCAAGGGCACGTACCTTACGTGACGCGGCTGGCACCTGCGCAGTCCCTTAGCTGTCTGTGTCGTTTCTTCACTTTTCCGTTCCACGACATAGTCTGTTCTACCCACTTTCATCTTTCCACTATCAACAGAACAACCCTTAAAGAGTTATGCTCCACCCGCAAGGGCAGGTGCCTTACGTAACGCGGCTGGCACCCGCGCGGTCAATTAGCTGTCTGTATCGTTTCTTCACTTTTCCGTTCAGCGACATAGTCTCTTCTACCCACTTTCATCTTTCCACTATCAACAGAACAACCCTTGAAGAGTCATGCTCCACCCGCAAATGCACGTGCCTTACGTGACGCGGCTGGCACCCGCGCGGTCCCTTAGCTGTCTGTGTCGTTTCTTCACTTTTCCGTTCCGCGACATAGTCTGTTCTACCCACTTTCATCTTTCCACTATCAACGGAACAACCCTTGAAGAGTCATGCTCCACCCGCAAGGGCACGTGCCTTACGTGACGCGGCTGGCACCCGCGCGGTCCCTTAGCTGTCTGTGTAGTTTCTTCACTTTTCCGTTCCGCGACATAGTCTGTTCTACCCACTTTCATCTTTCCACTATCAACAGAACAACCCTTGAAAAGTCATGCTCCACGCACAAGGGCACAAGCCTTACGTGACGCGGCTGGCACCCGCGCGGTCCCTTAGCTGTCTGTGTCGTTTCTTCACTTTTCCGTTCCGCGACATAGTCTGTTCTACCCACTTTCATCTTTCCACTATCAACAGAACAACCCTTGAAGAGTCATTCTCCACCCGCAAGGGCACGTGCCTTTCGTGACGCGGCTGGCACCCGCGCGGTCCCTTAGCTGTCTGTGTCGTTTCTTCACTTTTCAGTTTCGCGACATAGTCCATCCTACCCACTTTCGTCTTTCTGCTATCAACAGAACAACACTTGAAGAGTCATGTACAACCCGCAAGGGCACGTACCTTACGTGACGCGGCTGGCACACGCGCGGTCCCTTAGCTGTCTGTGTCGTTTCTTCACTTTTCAGTTTCGCGACATAGTCCATCCTACCCACTTTCGTCTTTCTACTATCAACAGAACAACACTTGAAGAGTCATCTACAACCCGCAAGGGCACGTACCTTACGTGACGCGGCTGGCACCCGCGCGGTCCCATAGCTGTCTGTGTCGTTTCTTCACTTTCCAGTTTCGCGACATATTCCATCCTACCCACTTTCGTCTTTCTACTATCAACAGAACAACACTTGAAGAGTCATGTACAACCCGCATGGGCACGTGCCTTACGTGACGCGGCTGGCACCCGCGCGGTCCCTTAGCTGTCTGTGTCGTTTCTTCACTTTTCAGTTTCGCGACATAGTCTGTTCTACCCACTTCGTCTTTCTACTATCAACAGAACAACACTTCAAGAGTCATGTACAACCCGCAAGGGCACATATCTTACGTGACGCGACTGGCACCCGCGCCGTCCCTTAGCTGTCTGTGTCGTTTCTTCACTTTTCTGTTCCGCGACATAGTCTGTTCTACCCACTTTCATCTTTCCACTATCGACAGAACAACCCTTGAAGAGTCATGCTCCACCCACAAGGGCACGTGCCTTACGTGACCCGGCTGGCACCTGCGCGGTCCCTTAGCTGTCTGTGTCGTTTCTTCACTTTTCAGTTTCGCGACATAGTCTGTTCTACCCACTTTCGTCTTTCTACTATCAACAGAACAACACTTCAAGAGTCATGTACAACCCGCAAGGGCACATACCTTACATGACGCGGCTGGCACACGCGCGATCCCTTAGCTGTCTGTGTCGTTTCTTCACTTTTCTGTTCCGCGACATAGTCTGTTCTACCCACTTTCATCTTTCCACTATCAACAGAACAACCCTTGAAGAGTCATGCTCCACCCACAAGGGCACGTGCCTTACGTGACGCGGCTGGCACCTGCGCGGTCCCTTAGCTGTCTGTGTCGTTTCTTCACTTTTCAGTTTCGCGACATAGTCTGTTCTACCCACTTTCGTCTTTCTACTATCAACAGAACACTTCAAGAGTCATGTACAACCCGCAAGGGCACATACCTTACGTGACGCGGCTGGCACCCGCGCGTTCCCTTAGCTGTCTGTGTCGTTTCTTCACTTTTCTGTTCCGCGACATAGTCTGTTCTACCCACTTTCATCTTTCCACTATCAACAGAATAACCCTTGAAGAGTCATGCTCCACCCACAAGGGCACGTGCCTTACGTGACGCGGCTGGCACCTGCGCGGTCCCTTAGCTGTCTGTGTCGTTTCTTCACTTTTCAGTTTCGCGACATAGTCCATCCTACCCACTTTCGTCTTTCTACTATCAACAGAACAACACTTGAAGAGTCATGTACAACCCGCAAGGGCACGTGCCTTACGTGACGCGGCTGGCACCCGCGCGGTCCCTTAGCTGTCTGTGTCGTTTCTTCACTTTTCAGTTTCGCGACATATTCCATCCTACCCACTTTCGTCTTTCTACTATCAACAGAACTACCCTTGAAGAGTCATGCTCCACCCACAAGGGCACGTGCCTTACGTGACGCGGCTGGCACCCGCGCGGTCCCTTAGCTGTCTGTGTCGTTTTTTCACATTTCAGTTTCGCGACATAGTCCATCCTACCCACTTTCGTCTTTCTACTATCAACAGAACAACACTTGAACAGTCATGTACAACCCGCAAGGGCACGTGTCTTACGTGACGCGGCTGGCACGCGCGCGGTCCCTTAGCTGTCTGTGTCGTTTCTTCACTTTTCAGTTTCGCGACATATTCCATCCTACCCACTTTCGTCTTTCTACTATCAACAGAACAACCCTTGAAGAGTCATGCTCCACCCAGAAGGGCACATGCCTTACGTGACGCGGCTGGCACCCGCGCGGTACCTTAGCTGTCTGTGTCGTTTTTTCACTTTTCAGTTTCGCGACATAGTCCATCCTACCCACTTTCGTCTTTCTACTATCAACAGAACAACACTTGAAGAGTCATGTACAACCCGCAAGGGCACGTGCCTTACGTGACGCGGCTGGCACCCGCGCGGTCCCTTAGCTGTCTGTGTCGTTTCTTCACTTTTCAGTTTCGCGACATATTCCATCCTACCCACTTTCGTCTTTCTACTATCAACAGAACAACCCTTGAAGAGTCATGCTCCACCCACAAGGGCACGTGCCTTACGTGACGCGGCTGGCACCCGCGCGGTCCCTTAGCTGTCTGTGTCGTTTTTTCACTTTTCAGTTTCGCGACATAGTCCATCCTACCCACTTTCGTCTTTCTACTATCAACAGAACAACACTTGAAGAGTCATGTACAACCCGCAAGGGCACGTGCCTTACGTGACGAGGCTGGCACCCGCGCGGTCCCTTAGCTGTCTGTGTCGTTTCTTCACTTTTCTGTTCCGCGACATAGTCTGTTCTACCCACTTTCATCTTTCCACTATCGACAGAACAACCCTTGAAGAGTCATGCTCCACCCGCAAGGGCACGTGCCTTACGTGACGCGGCTGGCACCCGCGCGGTCCCTTAGCTGTCTGTGTCGTTTTTTCACTTTTCAGTTTCGCGACATAGTCCATCCTACCCACTTTCGTCTTTCTACTATCAACAGAACAACACTTGAAGAGTCATGTACAACCCGCAAGGGCACGTGCCTTACGTGACGCGGCTGGCACCCGCGCGGTCCCTTAGCTGTCTGTGTCGTTTCTTCACTTTTCAGTTTCGCGACGTATTCCATCCTACCCACTTTCGTCTTTCTACTATCAACAGAACAACCCTTGAAGAGTCATGCTCCACCCACAAGGGCACGTGCCTTACGTGACGCGGCTGGCACCTGCGCGGTCCCTTATCTGTCTGTGTCGTTTCTTCACTTTTCAGTTTCGCGACATAGTCTGTTCTACCCACTTTTGTCTTTCTACTATCAACAGAACAACCCTTGAAGAGTCATGCTCCACCCACAAGGGCACGTGCCTTACGTGACGCGGCTGGCACCTGCGCGGTCCCTTAGCTGTCTGTGTCGTTTCTTCACTTTTCAGTTTCGCGACATAGTCTGTTCTACCCACTTTTGTCTTTCTACTATCAACAGAACAACACTTCAAGAGTCATGTACAACCCGCAAGGGCACATACCTTACGTGACGCGGTTGGCACCCGCGCGGTCCCTTAGCTGTCTGTGTCGTTTCTTCACTTTTCAGTTTTTTTATTTATTTATTTATTTATTTATTGTTCCGTGGGACCACATTTAGGAGAAGTCTCCATGGTCATGGAACGAGTCAATACATGAAATTATAACACGATTGTAGAAACAGATAAAATGAAACAAGTCGTTAGTTTAAATAAAGAAAATCAAGAATGTAACACTGGAATTTGCTTAATTTTTTATCTCTTCCAGGAGCTCCTCGACAGAATAGAAGGAGTGAGCCATGAGGAAACTCTTCAGTTTAGACTTAAATGTGTTTGGGCTACTGCTAAGATTTTTGAGTTCTTGTGGTAGCTTATTGAAAATGGATGCAGCAGAATACTGCACTCCTTTCTGCACAAGAGTCAAGGAAGTGCATTCCACATGCAGATTTGATTTCTGCCTAGTATTAACTGAGTGAAAGCTGCTAACTCTTGGGAATAAGCTAATATTGCTAACAACAAACGACATTAAAGAAAATACATACTGTGAGGGCAATGTCAAAATTCCCAGACTATTGAATAGGGGTCGACAAGAGGTTTTCGAACTTACACCATACATAGCTCGAACAGCCCGTTTTTGAGCCAAAAATACCCTTTTTGAATCAGAAGAATTACCCCAAAAAATAATACCATATGACATAAGCGTATGAAAATATGCGAAGTATACTACTTTTCGTGTTGAAATGTCACTTATTTCAGATACTGTTCTAATGGTAAATAAAGCGGCATTTAGTTTCTGAACAAGATCCTGAACATGGGCTTTCCACAACAGCTTACTATCTATCCGTACGCCTAGGAACTTGAACTGTTCCGTCTCGCTTATAACATGCCCATTCTGTCTGATTAAAATGTCAGTTCTTGTTGAATTGTGGGTTAGAAACTGTAAAAACTGAGTCTTACTGTGATTTAGCATCAAATTATTTTCCACAAGCCATGAACTTACTTCATGAACTACATTATTTGATAATGTTTCAATATTACACACAAGATCCTTCACTACCAAGGTGGTGTCATCAGCAAACAGAAATATTTTTGAATCACCTGTAATACTAGAAGGCATATCATTTACATAAATAAGGAACAGCAGTGGCCCCAGCACCGACCCTTGGGGAACGCCCCATTTAACAGTGCCCCATTGGGACTGAACATCATTACCACTCTCAATATTGCGGAGGATTACCTTCTGCTTTCTGTTCTTAAAGTAGGAGGCGAACCAATTGTAAGCTACTCCCCTTACTCCATGATGGTCCAACTTCTGCAGTAATATTTTGTGGTCAACACAGTCAAAAGCCTTCGTTAAATCAAAGAAAACACCTAACGTTCTCAACCTTTTATTTAATCCGTCCAAAACCTCACAGAGAAAAGAGAATATGGCATTTTCAGTTGTTAAGCCATTTCTAAAACCAAACTGTACATTTGACAGCAAATTATGTGAATTTAAATGCTGCAGTAACCTTGTATATACAAGCCTCTCAATAACCTTAGCAAACACCGATGGCATAGAAATAGGTCTATAATTGTCAACATTATCCCTGTCTCCCTTTTTATAAAGTGGCTTCACTACCGAGTACTTTAATCGGTCAGGAAACCGACCACTGCTAAAGGAAAAGTTACAGATATGGCTAAGTACTGAGCTAATATACGTGGAACAATACTTCAGTATTCTGCTAGATACCCCGTCATATCCATGAGAGTTCTTGGTCTTTAGTGATTTAATTATTAACTCAATCTCCCTCTTGTCAGTATCATGGAGGAGCATTTCAGGTAACAGTCTCGGAACACTTTTTTCTAAGAGCGCTATATGATTCCCTGTTGGGACTAGGTTTCTATTTAGTTCACCTGCTATATTCAGAAAGTGATTATTAAGTACTGTACATATATGCGACTTATCAGCAACACGGACATCCCCACTACGCACTGATTCTATATCCTCGACCTGTCTCTGCAGACCAGCCACTTCCTTTACGAGTGACCATATGGTTTTAATTTTATCCTGAGACTTAGCTATTCTATCTGCATACCACATACTTTTTGCCTTCCTAATAACTTTTTTAAGCACCTTACAATACTGTTTGTAATGGGCTGCTGCATTTAGATTTTGACTGTTTCTAACGTTTTGATATAATTGCCACTTTGTTCTACAAGATATTCTTATCCCTTTAGTCAGCCACCCAGGCTGCCTGTTTGTGCTAGTACCCTGTTTTAAACGTTCTAACGGAAAGCAACTTTCAAAGAGCACGAGAAAAGTCTTGAGGAAAGCATTATATTTATCGTCTAATGTATCAGCACTATAAACATCTTGCCAATCTTGTTCCTTGATAAGGTTTACAAAAGTCTGTACAGCAACTGGATCAGCTTTCCTAAAAAGTTGGTAACTATATTTAACATGTGTTGAAGCACAAAAATCTTTTAGACTTAAAATTTGTGCATCATGATCTGAAAGGCCATTCACCTTTTTGCTAACAGAATGCCCTTCTAATAATGACGAATGAACAAAAATATTGTCTATTGTTGTTCTACTGTTCCCTTGCACTCTCGTTGGAAAGAATACGGTTTGCATAAGATTATATGAATTAAGGAGGTCTACCAGCATCCTTTTCCTTGCACAATCACTTATACAATTAATATTGAAGTCACCACATATAACTAACTTTTTGTATTTCCTATAAAGTGTTCGCGACATAGTCTGTTCTACCCACTTTCGTCTTTCTACTATCAACAGAACAACACTTCAAGAGTCATGTACAACCCGCAAGGGCACATACCTTACGTGACGCGGATGGCACCCGCGCGGTCCCTTAGCTGTCTGTGTCGTTTCTTCACTTTTCTGTTCCGCGACATAGTCTGTTCTACCCACTTTCATCTTTCCACTATCAACAGAACAACCCTTGAAGAGTCATGCTCCACCCACAAGGGCACGTGCCTTACGTGACGCGGCTGGCACCTGCGCGGTCACTTAGCTGTCTGTGTCGTTTCTTCACTTTTCAGTTTCGCGACATAGTCTGTTCTACCCACTTTTGTCTTTCTACTATCAACAGAACAACACTTCAAGAGTCATGTACAACCCGCAAGGGCACATACCTTACGTGACACGGCTGGCACCCGCGCGGTCCCTTAGCTGTCTGTGTCGTTTCTTCACTTTTCTGTTCCGCGACATAGTCTGTTCTACCCACTTTCATCTTTCCACTATCAACAGAACAACCCTTGAAGAGTCATGCTCCACCCACAAGGGCACGTGCCTTACGTGACGCGGCTGGCACCTGCGCGGTCCCTTAGCTGTCTGTGTCGTTTCTTCACTTTTCAGTTTCGCGACATAGTCCATCATACCCACTTTCGTCTTTCTACTATCAAACTGAACAACACTTGAAAAGTCATGCTCCACCCACAAGGGCACGTGCCTTACGTGACGCGGCTGGCACCTGCGCGGTCCCTTAGCTGTCTGTGTCGTTTCTTCACTTTTCAGTTTCGCGACATAGTCTGTTCTACCCACTTTCGTCTTTCTACTATCAACAGAACAACACTTGAAGAGTCATGTACAACCCGCAAGGGCACGTGCCTTACGTGACGCGGCTGGCACCCGCGCGGTCCCTTAGCTGTCTGTGTCGTTTCTTCACTTTTCAGTTTCGCGACATAGTCCATCCTACCCACTTTCGTCTTTCTACTATCAAACTGAACAACACTTGAAGAGTCATGTACAACCTGCAAGGGCACGTACCTTACGTGACGCGGCTGGCACCCGCGCGGTCCCTTAGCTGTCTGTGTCGTTTCTTCACTTTTCTGTTCCGCGACATAGTCTGTTCTACCCACTTTCATCTTTCCACTATCGACAGAGCAACCCTTGAAGAGTCATGCTCCACCCACAAGATCACGTGCCTTACGTGACGCGGCTGGCACCTGCGTGGTCCCTTAGCTGTCTGTGTCGTTTCTTCACTTTTCAGTTTCGCGACATAGTCTGTTCTACCCACTTTCGTCTTCCTACTATCAACAGAACAACACTTCAAGAGTCATGTACAACCCGCAAGGGCACATACCTTACATGACGCGGTTGGCACACGCGCGGTCCCTTAGCTGTCTGTGTCGTTTCTTCACTTTTCTGTTCCGCGACATAGTCTGTTCTACCCACTTTCATCTTTCCACTATCAACAGAACAACCCTTGAAGAGTCATGCTTCACCCACAAGGGCACGTGCCTTACGTGACGCGGCTGGCACCTGCGCGGTCCCTTAGCTGTCTGTGTCGTTTCTTCACTTTTCAGTTTCGCGACATAGTCTGTTCTACCCACTTTCGTCTTTCTACTATCAACAGAACAACACTTCAAGAGTCATGTACAACCCGCAAGGGCACATACCTTACGTGACGCGGCTGGCACCCGCGCGGTCCCTTAGCTGTCTGTGTCGTTTTTTCACTTTTCAGTTTCGCGACATAGTCCATCCTACCCACTTTCGTCTTTCTACTATCAACAGAACAACACTTGAAGAGTCATGTACAACCCGCAAGGGCACGTGCCTTACGTGTCGCGGCTGGTACCCGCGCGGTCCCTTAGCTGTCTGTGTCGTTTCTTCACTTTTCAGTTTCGCGACATATTCCATCCTACCCACTTTCGTCTTTCTACTATCAACAGAACAACCCTTGAAGAGTCATGCTCCACCCACAAGGGCACGTGCCTTACGTGACGCGGCTGGCACCCGCGCGGTCTCTTATCTGTCTGTGTCGTTTCTTCACTTTTCAGTTTCGCGACGTAGTCCATCCAACCCACTTTCGTCTTTCTACTATAAAACTGAACAACACTTGAAGAGTCATGTACAACCCGCAAGGGCACGTACCTTACGTGACGCGGCTGGCACCCGCGCGGTCCTTTAGCTGTCTGTGTCGTTTCTTCACTTTCCAGTTTCGCGACATATTCCATCCTACCCACTTTCGTCTTTCTACTATCAACAGAACAACACTTGAAGAGTCATGTACAACCCGCAAGGGCACGTGCCTTACGTGACGCGGCTGGCACCCGCGCGGTCCCTTAGCTGTCTGTGTCGTTTCTTCACTTTTCAGTTTCGCGACATAGTCCATCCTACCCACTTTCGTCTTTCTACTATCAACAGAACAACACTTGAAGAGTCATGTACAACCCGCAAGGGCACGTACCTTATGTGACGCGGCTGGCACCTGCGCGGTCCCTTAGCGGTCTGTGTCGTTTCTTCACTTTTCAGTTTCGCGACATAGTCCATCCTACCCTCTTTCGTCTTTCTACTATCAACAGAACAACACTTGAAGAGTCATGTACAACCCGCAAGGGCACGTGCCTTACGTGACGTGGCTGGCACCCGGGCGGTCCCTTAGCTGTCTGTGTCGTTTCTTCACTTTTCTGTTCCGCGACATAGTCTGTTCTACCCACTTTCATCTTTCCACTATCGACAGAACAACCCTTGAAGAGTCATGCTCCACCCGCAAGGGCATGTGCCTTACGTGACGCGGCTGGCACCCGCGCGGTCCCTTAGCTGTCTGTGGCGTTTTTTCACTTTTCAGTTTCGCGACATAGTCCATCCTACCCACTTTCGTCTTTCTACTATCAACAGAACAACACTTGAAGAGTCATGTACAACCCGCAAGGGCACGTGCCTTACGTGACGCGGCTGGCACCCGCGCGGTCCCTTAGCTGTCTGTGTCGTTTCTTCACTTCTCAGTTTCGCGACATAGTCCATCCTACCCACTTTCGTCTTTCTACTATCAACAGAACAACCCTTGAAGAGTCATGTACAACCCGCAAGGGCACGTACCTTATGTGACGCGGCTGGCACCTGCGCGGTCCCTTAGCGGTCTGTGCCGTTTCTTCACTTTTCAGTTTCGCGACATAGTCTGTTCTACCCACTTTCGTCTTTCTACTATCAACAGAACAACATTTCAAGAGTCATGTACAACCCGCAAGGGCACATACCTTACGTGACGCGGCTGGCATCCGCGCGGTCCCTTAGCTGTCTGTGTCGTTTCTTCACTTTTCTGTTCCGCGACATAGTCTGTTCTACCCACTTTCATCTTTCCACTATCGACAGAACAACCCTTGAAGAGTCATGCTCCACCCGCAAGAGCACGTGCCTTACGTGACGCGGCTGGCACCCGCGCGGTCCCTTAGCTGTCTGTGTCGTTTTTTCACTTTTCAGTTTCGCGACATAGACCATCCTACCCACTTTCGTCTTTCTACTATCAACAGAACAACACTTGAAGAGCCATGTACAACCCGCAAGGGCACGTGCCTTACTTGACGCGGCTGGCACCCGCGCGGTCCCTTAGCTGTCTGTGTCGTTTCTTCACATTTCAGTTTCGCGACATATTCCATCCTACCCACTTTCGTCTTTCTACTATCAACAGAACAACCCTTGAAGAGTCATGCTCCACCCACAAGGGCACGTGCCTTACGTGACGCGGCTGGCACCCGCGCGGACCCTTAGCTGTCTGTGTCGTTTCTTCACTTTTCAGTTTCGCGACATAGTCCATCCTACCCACTTTCGTCTTTCTACTATCAAACTGAACAACACTTGAAGAGTCATGTACAACCCGCAAGGGCACGTACCTTACGTGACGCGGCTGGCACCCGCGCGGTCCCTTAGCTGTCTGTGTCGTTTCTTCACTTTCCAGAATCGCGACATATTCCATCCTACCCACTTTCGTCTTTCTACTATCAACAGAACAACACTTGAAGAGTCATGTACAACCCGCAAGGGCACGTGCCTTACGTGACGCGGCTGGCACCCGCGCGGTCCCTTAGCTGTCTGTGTCATTTCTTCACTTTTCAGTTTCGCGACATACTCCATCCTACCCACTTTCGTCTTTCTACTATCAAAAGAACAACACTTGAAGAGTCATGTACAACCCGCAAGGGCACGGACCTTATGTGACGCGGCTGGCACCTGCGCGGTCCCTTAGCGGTCTGTGTCGTTTCTTCACTTTTCAGTTTCGCGACATAGTCTGTTCTACCCACTTTCGTCTTTCTACTATCAACAGAACAACACTTCAAGACTCATGTACAACCCGCAAGGGCACGTACCTTACGTGACGCGGCTGGCACCCGCGCGGTCCCTTAGCTGTCTGTGTCGTTTCTTCACTTTCCAGTTTCGCGACATATTCCATCCTACCCACTTTCGTCTTTCTACTATCAACAGAACAACCCTTGAAGAGTCATGCTCCACCCACAAGGGCACGTGCCTTACGTGACGCGGCTGGCACCCGCGCGGTCCCTTAGCTGTCTGTGTCGTTTCTTCACTTTTCAGTTTCGCGACATAGTCTGTTCTACCCACTTTCGTCTTTCTACTATCAACAGAACAACACTTCAAGAGTCATGTACAACCCGCAAGGGCACGTACCTTACGTGACGCGGCTGGCACCCGCGCGGTCCCTTAGCTGTCTGTGTCGTTTCTTCACTTTCCAGTTTCGCGACATATTCCATCCTACCCACTTTCGTCTTTCTACTATCAACAGAACAACCCTTGAAGAGTCATGCTCCTCCCACAAGGGCACGTGCCTTACGTGACGCGGCTGGCACGCGCGCGGTCCCTTAGCTGTCTGTGTCGTTTCTTCACTTTTCAGTTTCGCGACATAGTCCATCCTACCCACTTTCGTCTTTGTACTATCAAACTGAACAACACTTGAAGAGTCATGTACAACCCGCAAGGGCACATACCTTACGTGACGCGGCTGGCACCCGCGCGGTCCCTTAGCTGTCTGTGTCGTTTCTTCACTTTTCTGTTACGCGACATAGTCTGTTCTACCCACTTTCATCTTTCCACTATCGACAGAACAACCCTTGAAGAGTCATGCTCCAGCCGCAAGGGCACGTGCCTTACGTGACGCGGCTGGCACCCGCGCGGTCCCTTAGCTGTCTGTGTCGTTTCTTCACTTTTCAGTTTCGCGACATAGTCCATCCTACCCACATTCGTCTTTCTACTATCAACAGAACAACACTTGAAGAGTCATGTACAACCCGCAAGGGCACGTACCTTACGTGACGCGGCTGGCACCCGCGCGGTCCCATAGCTGTCTGTGTCGTTTCTTCACTTTCCAGTTTCGCGACATATTCCATCCTACCCACTTTCGTCTTTCTACTATCAACAGAACAACACTTGAAGAGTCATGTACAACCCGCAAGGGCACGTGCCTTACGTGACGCGGCTGGCACCCGCGCGGTCCCTTAGCTGTCTGTGTCGTTTCTTCACTTTTCCGTTCCGCGACTTAGTCTGTTCTACCCACTTTCATCTTTCCACTATCAACAGAACAACCCTTGAAGAGTCATGCTCCACCCGCAAGGGCACGTGCCTTACGTGACGCGGCTGGCACCCGCGCGGTCCCTTAGCTGTCTGTGTCGTTTCTTCACTTTTCAGTTTCGCGACATAGTCCATCCTACCCACTTTCGTCTTTCTACTATCAACAGAACAACACTTGAAGAGTCATGTAAAACCCGCAAGGGCACGTACCTTACGTGACGCGGCTGGCACACGCGCGGTCCCATAGCTGTCTGTGTCGTTTCTTCACTTTCCAGTTTCGCGACATATTCCATCCCACCCACTTTCGTCTTTCTACTATCAACAGAACAACACTTGAAGAGTTATGTACAACCCGCAAGGGCACGTACCTTACGTGACGCGGCTGGCACCCGCGCGGTCCCTTAGCTGTCTGTGTCGTTCCTTCACTTTTCCGTTCCGCGACATACTCTGTTCTACCCACATTCATCTTTCCACTATCAACAGAACAACCCTTGAAGAGTCATGCTCCAGCCGCAAGGGCACATGCCTTACGTGACGCGGCTGGCACCCGCGCGGTCCCTTAGCTGTCTGTGTCGTTTCTTCACTTTTCAGTTTCGCGACATAGTCCATCCTACCCACTTTCGTCTTTCTACTATCAACAGAACAACACTTGAAGAGTCATGTACATCCCGCAAGGGCACGTACCTTACGTGACGCGGCTGGCACCCGCGCGGTCCCATAGCTGTCTGTGTCGTTTCTTCACTTTCCAGTTTCGCGACATATTCCATCCTACCCACTTTCGTCTTTCTACTATCAACAGAACAACACTTGAAGAGTCTTGTACAACCCGCAAGGGCACTGCCTTACGTGGCGCGGCTGGCACCCGCGCGGTCCCTTAGCTGTCTGTGTCGTTTCTTCACTTTTCAGTTTCGCGACATAGTCCATCCTACCCACTTTCGTCTTTCTACTATCAACAGAACAACACTTGAAGAGTCATGTACAACCCGCAAGGGCACGTGCCTTACGTGGCGCGGCTGGAACCCGCGCGGTCCCTTAGCTGTCTGTGTCGTATCTTCACTTTTCAGTTTCGCGACATAGTCTGTTCTACCCACTTTCGTCTTTCTACTATCAACAGAACAACATTTCAAGAGTCATGTACAACCCGCAAGGGCACATACCTTACGTGACGCGGCTGGCACCCGCGCGGTCCCTTAGCTGTCTGTGTCGTTTCTTCACTTTTCTGTTACGCGACATAGTCTGTTCTACCCACTTTCATCTTTCCACCATCGACAGAACAACCCTTGAAGAGTCATGCTCCAGCCGCAAGGGCACGTGCCTTACGTGACGCGGCTGGCACCTGCGCGGTCCCTTAGCTGTCTGTGTCGTTTCTTCACTTTTCAGTTTCGCGACATAGTCTGTTCTACCCACTTTCGTCTTTCTACTATCAACAGAACAACACTTCAAGAGTCATGTACAACCCGCAAGGGCACGTACCTTACGTGACGCGGCTGGCACCCGCGCGGTCCCTTAGCTGAATGTGTCGTTTCTTCACTTTCCAGTTTCGCGACATATTCCATCCTACCCACTTTCGCCTTTCTACTATCAACAGAACAACCCTTGAAGAGTCATGCTCCTCCCACAAGGGCACGTGCCTTACGTGACGCGGCTGGCACCCGCGCGGTCCCTTAGCTGTCTGTGTCGTTTCTTCACTTTTCAGTTTCGCGACATAGTCCATCCTACCCACTTTCGTCTTTCTACTATCAAACTGAAAAACACTTGAAGAGTCATGTACAACCCGCAAGGTCACATACCTTACGTAACGCGGCTGGCACCCGCGCGGTCCCTTAGCTGTCTGTGTCGTTTCTTCACTTTTCTGTTACGCGACATAGTCTGTTCTACCCACTTTCATCTTTCCACTATCGACAGAACAACCCTTGAAGAGTCATGCTCCAGAAGAAAGGGCACGTGCCTTACGTGACGCGGCTGGCACCCGCGCGGTCCCTTAGCAGTCTGTGTCGTTTCTTCACTTTTCAGTTTCGCGACATAGTCCATCCTACCCACTTTCGTCTTTCTACTATCAACAGAACAACACTTGAAGAGTCATGTACAACCGCAAGGGCACGTACCTTACGTGACGCGGCTGGCACCCGCGCGGTCCCTTAGCTGTCTCTGTCGTTCCTTCACTTTTCCGTTCCGCGGCATACTCTGTTCTACCCACATTCATCTTTCCACTATGAACAGAACAACCCTTGAAGAGTCATGCTCCAGCCACAAGGGCACGTGCCTTACGTGACGCGGCTGGCACCCGCGCGGTCCCTTAGCTGTCTGTGTCGTTTCTTCACTTTTCTGTTACGCGACATAGTCTGTTCTACCCACTTTCATCTTTCCACTATCGACAGAACAACCCTTGAAGAGTCATGCTCCAGCCGCAAGGGCACGTGCCTGACGTGACGCGGCTGGCACCCGCGCGGTCCCTTAGCTGTCTGTGTCGTTTCTTCACTTTTCAGTTTCGCGACATAGTCCATCCTACCCACTTTCGTCTTTCTACTATCAACAGAACAACACTTGAAGAGTCATGTACAACCCGCAAGGGCACGTACCTTACGTGACGCGGCTGGCACCCGCGCGGTCCCATAGCTGTCTGTGTCGTTTCTTCACTTTATAGTTTCGCGACATATTCCATCCTACCCACTTTCGTCTTTCTACTATCAACAGAACAACACTTGAAGAGTCATGTACAACCCGCAAGGGCACATACCTTACGTGACGCGGCTGGCGCCCGCGCGGTCCCTTAGCTGTCTGTGTCGTTTCTTCACTTTTCTGTTCCGCGACATAGTCTGTTCTACCCACTTTCATCTTTCCACTATCGACAGAACAACCCTTGAAGAGTCATGCTCCACCCGCAAGGGCACGTGCCTTACGTGACGCGGCTGGCACCCGCGCGGTCCCTTAGCTGTCTGTGTCGTTTCTTCACTTATCAGTTTCGCGACATAGTCCATCCTACCCACTTTCGTCTTTCTACTATCACCAGAACAACACTTGAAGAGTCATGTACAACCCGCAAGGGCACGTACCTTACGTGACGCGGCTGGCACCCGCGCGGTCCCTTAGCTGTCTGTGTCGTTCCTTCACTTTTCCGTTCTGCGACATAGTCTGTTCTACCCACTTTCATCTTTCCACTATCAACAGAACAACCCTTGAAGAGTCATGCTCCACCCGCAAGGGCACGTGCCTTATGTGACACGGCTGGCACCCACGCCGTCCCTTAGCTGTCTGTGTCGTTTCTTCACTTTTCAGTTTCGCGGCATAGTCCATCCTATCCACTTTCGTCTTTCTACTATCAAAATGAACAACACTTGAAGAGTCATGTACAACCCGCAAGGGCACGTACCTTACGTGACGCGGCTGGCACCCGCGCGGTCCCTTAGCTGTCTGTGTCGTTCCTTCACTTTTCCGTTCCGCGACATACTCTGTTCTACCCACATTCATCTTTCCACTATGAACTGAACAACCCTTGAAGAGTCATGCTCCAGCCGCAAGGGCACGTGCCTTACGTGACGCGGCTGGCACCCGCGCGGTCCCTTAGCTGTCTGTGTCGTTTCTTCACTTTTCAGTTTCGCGACATAGTCCATCCTACCTACTTTCGTCTTTCTACTATCAACAGAACAACACTTGAAGAGTCATGTACAACCCGCAAGGGCACGTACCTTACGTGACGCGGCTGGCACCCGCGCGGTCTATTAGCTGTCTGTTCGTTTCTTCACTTTTCTGTTCCGCGACATAGTCTGTTCTACCCACTTTCATCTTTCCACTATCGACAGAACAACCATTGAAGAGTCATGCTCCAGCCGCAAGGGCACGTGCCTTACGTGACGCGGCTGGTACCCGCGCGGTCCCTTAGCTGTCTGTGTCGTTTCTTCACTTTTCAGTTTCGCGACATAGTCCATTTTACCCCCTTTCGTCTTCCTACAATCAAGAGAACAACACTTGAAGAGTCATGTACAACCCGCAAGGGCACGTACCTTACGTGACGCGGCTGGCACCCGCGCGGACCCTTAGCTGTCTGTGTCGTTCCTTCACTTTTCAGTTTCGCGACATAGTCCATCCTATCCACTTTCGTCTTTCTACTATCAAACTGAACAACACTTGAAGAGTCATGTACAACCCGCAAGGGCACGTACCTTACGTGACGCGGCTGGCACCCGCGCGGTCCCTTAGCTGTCTGTGTCGTTTGTTCACTTTTCAGTTTCGCGACATAGTCCATCCTACCCACTTTCGTCTTTCTACTATCAACAGAACAACACTTGAAGAGTCATGTACAACCCGCAAGGGCACGTACCTTACGTGACGCGGCTGGCACCCGCGCGGTCCCTTAGCTGTCTGTGTCGATTCTTCACTTTCCTGTTCCGCGACATAGTCTGTTCTACCCACTTTCATCTTTCCACTATCGACAGAACAACCCTTGAAGAGTCATGCTCCAGCCGCAAGGGCACGTGCCTTACGTGACGCGGCTGGCACCCGCGCGGTCCCTTAGCTGTCTGTGTCGTTTCTTCACTTTTCAGTTTCGCGACATAGTCCATCCTACCCACTTTCGTCTTTCTACTATCAACAGAACAACACTTGAAGAGTCATGTACAACCCGAAAGGGCACGTACCTTACGTGACGCGGCTGGCACCCGCGCGGTCCCTTAGCTGTCTGTGTCGTTTCTTCACTTTTCTGTTCCGCGACATAGTCTGTTCTACCCTCTTTCATCTTTCCACTATCGACAGAACAACCCTTGAAGGGTGATGCTCCACCCGCAAGGGCACGTGCCTTACGTGACGCGGCTGGCACCCACGCGGTCCCTTAGCTGTCTGTGTCGTTTCTTCACATTTCAGTTTCGCGACATAGTCCATCCTACCCACTTTCGTCTTCCTACTATCAAGAGAACAACACTTGAAGAGTCATGTACAACCCGCAAGGGCACGTACCTTACGTGACGCGGCTGGCAACCGCGCGGTCCCTTAGCTGTCTGTGTCGTTTCTTCACTTTTCTGTTCTGCGACATAGTCTGTTCTACCCACTTTCATCTTTCCACCATCAACAGAACAACCCTTGAAGAGTCATGCTCCAGCCGCAAGGGCACGTGCCTTACGTGACGCGGCTGGCACCCGCGTGGTCCCTTAGCTGTCTGTGTCGTTTCTTCACTTTTCAGTTTCGCGACATAGTCCATCCTATCCACTTTCGTCTTATACTATCAAACTGAACAACACTTGAAGAGTCATGTACAACCCGCAAGGGCACGTACCTTACGTGACGCGGCTGGCGCCCGCGCGGTCCCTTAGCTGTCTGTGTCGTTTCTTCACTTTTCTGTTCCGCGACATAGTCTGTTCTACCCAGTTTCATCTTTCCACTATCGACAGAACAACCCTTGAAGAGTCATGCTCCACCCGCAAGGGCACGTGCCTTACGTGACGCGGCTGGCACCCGCGTGGTCCCTTAGCTGTCTGTGTCGTTTCTTCACTTTCCAGTTTCGCGACATATTCCATCCTACCCACTTTCGTCTTTCTACTATCAACAGAACAACCCTTGAAGAGTCATGTACAACCCGCAAGGGCACGTGCCTTACGTGACGCGGCTGGCACCAGCGCGGTCACTTTGCTGTCTGTGTCGTTTCTTCACTTTTCAGTTTTGCGACATAGTCCATCCTACCCACTTTCGTCTTTCTACTATCAACAGAACAACACTTGGAGAGTCATGTACAACCCGCAAGGGCACGTACCTTACGTGACGCGGCTGGCAACTGCGCGGTCCCTTAGCTGTCTGTGTCGTTTCTTCACTTTTCAGTTTCGCGACATAGTCTGTTCTACCCACTTTCGTCTTTCTACTATCAACAGAACAACACTTGAAGAGTCATGTACATCCCGCAAGGGCACGTGCCTTACGTGTCGCGGCTGGCACCCGCGCGGTCCCTTAGCTGTCTGTGTCGTTCCTTCACTTTTCCGTTCTGCGACATAGTCTGTTCTACCCACTTTCATCTTTCCACTATCAACAGAACAACCCTTGAAGAGTCATGCTCCACCCGCAAGGGCACGTGCCTTACGTGACGCGGCTGGCACCCGCGCGGTCCCTTAGCTGTCTGTGTCGTTTCTTCACTTTCCAGATTCGCGACATAGTCCATCCTACCCATTTTCGTCTTTCTACTATCAACAGAACAACACTTGAAGAGTCATGTACAACCCCCAAGGGCACGTACCTTACCTGACGCGGCTGGCACCCGCGCGGTCCCTTAGCTGCCTGTGTCGTTTCTTCACTTTTCAGTTTCGCCACATAGTCCATCCTACCCACTTTCGTCTTTCTACTATCAACAGAACAACACTTGAAGAGTCATGTACAACCCGCAAGGGCACGTATCTTACGTGATGCGGCTGGCACCCGCGCGGTCCCATAGCTGTCTGTGTCGTTTCTTCACTTTCCAGTTTCGCGACATATTCCATCCTACCCACTTTCGTCTTTCTACTATCAACAGAACAACACTTGAAGAGTCATGTACAACCCGCAAGGGCACGTGCCTTACGTGACGCGGCTGGCACCCGCGCGGTCCCTTTGCTGTCCGTGTCGCTTCTTCACTTTTCAGTTTTGCGACATAGTCCATCCTACCCACTTTCGTCTTTCTACTATCAACAGAACAACACTTGAAGAGTCATGTACAACCCGCAAGGGCACGTGCCTTACGTGACGCGGCTGGCACCCGCGCGGTCCCTTAGCTGTCTGTGTCGTTCCTTCACTTTTCCGTTCTGCGACATAGTCTGTTCTACCCTCTTTCATCTTTCCACTATCAACAGAACAACCCTTGAAGAGTCATGCTCCACCCGCAAGGGCACGTGCCTTACGTGACGCGGCTGGCACCCGCGCGGTCCCTTAGCTGTCTGTGTCGTTTCTTCACTTTCCAGATTCGCGACATAGTCCATCCTACCCATTTTCGTCTTTCTACTATCAACAGAACAACACTTGAAGAGTCATGTACAACCCCCAAGGGCACGTACCTTACCTGACGCGGTTGGCACCCGCGCGGTCCCTTAGCTGTCTGTGTCGTTTCTTCACTTTTCAGTTTCGCGACATAGTCCATCCTACCCACTTTCGTCTTTCTACTATCAACAGAACCACACTTGAAGAGTCATGTACAACCCGCAAGGGCACGTACCTTACGTGACGCGGCTGGCGTCCGCGCGGTCCCATAGCTGTCTGTGTCGTTTCTTCACTTTCCAGTTTCGCGACATATTCCATCCTACCCACTTTCGTCTTTCTACTATCAACAGAACAGCATTTGAAGAGTCATGTACAACCTGCAAGGGCACGTGCCTTACGTGACGCGGCTGGCACCCGCGCGGTCCCTTTGCTGTCTGTGTCGTTTCTTCACTTTTCAGTTTTGCGACATAGTCCATCCTACCCACTTTCGTCTTTCTACTATCAACAGAACAACACTTGGAGAGTCATGTACAACCCGCAAGGGCACGTACCTTACGTGACGCGGCTGGCACCTGCGCGGTCCCTTAGCTGTCTGTGTCGTTTCTTCACTTTTCAGTTTCGCGACATAGTCTGTTCTACCCACTTTCCTCTTTCTACTATCAACAGAACAACACTTCAAGAGTCATGTACAACCCGCAAGGGCACATACCTTACGTGACGCGGCTGGCACCCGCGCGGTCCCTTAGCTGTCTGTGTCGTTTCTTCACGTTTCTGTTCCGCGACGTAGTCTGTTCTACCCACTTTCATCTTTCCACTATCGACAGAACAACCCTTGAAGAGTCATGCTCCATCGCAAGGGCACGTGCCTTACGTGACGCGGCTGGCACCCGCGCGGTCCCTTAGCTGTCTGTATCGTTTCTTCACTTTTCAGTTTCGCGACATAGTCCATCCTACCCACTTTCGTCTTTCTACTATCAACAGAACAACACTTGAAGAGTCATGTACAACCCGCAAGGGCACGTGCCTTACGTGACGCGGCTGGCACCCGCGCGGTCCCTTAGCTGTCTGTGTCGTTCCTTCACTTTTCCGTTCTGCGACATAGTCTGTTCTACCCACTTTCATCTTTCCACTATCAACAGAATAACCGTTGAAGAGTCATGCTCCACCCGCAAGGGCACGTGCCTTACGTGACGCGGCTGGCACCCTCGCGGTCCCTTAGCTGTCTGTGTCGTTTCTTCACTTTCCAGATTCGCGACATAGTCCATCCTACCCATTTTCGTCTTTCTACTATCAACAGAACAACACTTGAAGAGTCATGTACAACCCCCGAGGGCACGTACCTTACCTGACGCGGCTGGCACCCGCGCGGTCCATCAGCTGTCTGTGTCGTTTCTACACTTTCCAGGTTCGCGACATAGTCTGTTCTACCCACTTTCCTCTTTCTACTATCAACAGAACAACACTTCAAGAGTCATGTACAACCCGCAAGGGCACATACCTTACGTGACGCGGCTGGCACCCGCGCGGTCCCTTAGCTGTCTGTGTCGTTTCTTCACGTTTTTGTTCCGCGACGTAGTCTGTTCTACCCACTTTCATCTTTCCACTATCGACAGAACAACCCTTGAAGAGTCATGCTCCATCGCAAGGGCACGTGCCTTACGTGACGCGGCTGGCACCCGCGCGGTCCCTTAGCTGTCTGTATCGTTTCTTCACTTTTCAGTTTCGCGACATAGTTTATCCTACCCACTTTCGTCTTTCTACTATCAACAGAACAACACTTGAAGAGTCATGTACAACCCGCAAGGGCACGTGCCTTACGTGACGCGGCTGGCACCCGCGCGGTCCCTTAGCTGTCTGTGTCGTTCCTTCACTTTTCCGTTCTGCGACATAGTCTGTTCTACCCACTTTCATCTTTCCACTATCAACAGAACAACCGTTGAAGAGTCATGCTCCACCCGCAAGGGCACGTGCCTTACGTGACGCGGCTGGCACCCTCGCGGTCCCTTAGCTGTCTGTGTCGTTTCTTCACTTTCCAGATTCGCGACATAGTCCATCCTACCCACTTTCGTCTTTCTACTATCAACAGAACAACACTTGGAGAGTCATGTACAACCCGCAAGGGCACAAACCTTACGTGACGCGGCTGGCACCTGCGCGGTCCCTTAGCTGTCTGTGTCGTTTCTTCACTTTTCAGTTTCGCGACATAGTCTGTTCTACCCACTTTCCTCTTTCTACTATCAACAGAACAACACTTCAAGAGTCATGTACAACCCGCAAGGGCACATACCTTACGTGACGCGGCTGGCACCCGCGCGGTCCCTTAGCTGTCTGTGTCGTTTCTTCACGTTTCTGTTCCGCGACGTAGTCTGTTCTACCCACTTTCATCTTTCCACTATCGACAGAACAACCCTTGAAGAGTCATGCTCCATCGCAAGGGCACGTGCCTTACGTGACGCGGCTGGCACCCGCGCGGTCCCTTAGCTGTCTGTATCGTTTCTTCACTTTTCAGTTTCGCGACATAGTCCATCCTACCCACTTTCGTCTTTCTACTATCAACAGAACAACACTTGAAGAGTCATGTACAACCCGCAAGGGCACGTGCCTTACGTGACGCGGCTGGCACCCGCGCGGTCCCTTAGCTGTCTGTGTCGTTCCTTCACTTTTCCGTTCTGCGACATAGTCTGTTCTACCCACTTTCATCTTTCCACTATCAACAGAACAACCGTTGAAGAGTCATGCTCCACCCGCAAGGGCACATACCTTACGTGACGCGGCTGGCACCCGCGCGGTCCCTTAGCTGTCTGTGTCGTTTCTTCACTTTCCAGATTCGCGACATAGTCCATCCTACCCATTTTCGTCTTTCTACTATCAACAGAACAACACTTGAAGAGTCATGTACAACCCCCGAGGGCACGTACCTTACCTGACGCGGCTGGCACCCGCGCGGTCCCTCAGCTGTCTGTGTCGTTTCTTCACTTTCCAGGTTCGCGACATAGTCCATCCTACCCACATTCGCCTTTCTACTATCAACAGAACAACACTTGAAGAGTCATGTACAACCCGCAAGGGCACGTACCTTACCTGACGCAGCTGGCACCCGCGCAGTCCCTTAGCTGTCTGTGTCGTTTCTTCACTTTTCAGTTTCGCGACATAGTCCATCCCACCCACTTTCGTCTTTCTACTATCAACAGAACAACACTTGAAGAGTCATGTACAACCCGCAAAGGCACGTACCTTACGTGACGCGGCTGGCAACCGCGCGCTCCCTTAGCTGGCTGTGTCGTTTCTTCACTTTTCCGTTCCGCGACATAGTCTGTTCTACCCACTTTCATCTTTTTACTATCAACAGAACAACCCTTGAAGAGTCATGCTCCACCCGCAAGGGCACGTGCCTTACGTGACGCGGCTGGCACCCGCGCGGTCCCTTAGCTGTCTGTGTCGTTTCTTCACTTTTCAGTTTCGCGACATAGTCTGTTCTACCCACTTTCGTCTTTCTACTATCAACAGAACAACACTTCAAGAGTCATGTACAACCCGCAAGGCCACGTACCTTATGTGACGCGGCTGGCACCCGCGCGGTCCCTTGGCTGTCTGTGTCGTTTCTTCACTTTTCCGTTCCGCGACATAGTCTGTTCTACCCACTTTCATCTTTCCACTATCAACAGAACAACCCTTGAAGAGTCATGCTCCACCCGCAAGGGCACGTGCCTTACGTGACGCGGCTGGCACCCTCGCGGTCCCTTAGCTGTCTGTGTCGTTTCTTCACTTTTCAGTTTCGCGACATAGTCCATCCTACCCACTTTGGTCTTTCTACTATCAGCAGAACAACACTTGAAGAGTCATGTACAACCCGCAAGGGCACGTACCTTACGTGACGCGGCTGGCACCCGCGCGGTCCCTTGGCTGTCTGTGTCGTTTCTTCACTTTTCCGTTCCGCGACATAGTCTGTTCTACCCACTTTCATCTTTCCACTATCAACAGAACAACCCTTGAAGAGTCATGCTCCACCCGCAAGGGCACGTGCCTTACGTGACGCGGCTGGCACCCTCGCGGTCCCTTAGCTGTCTGTGTCGTTTCTTCACTTTCCAGTTTCGCGACATAGTCCATCCTACCCACTTTCGTCTTTCTACTATCAACAGAACAACACTTGAAGAGTCATGTACAACCCGCAAAAGCACGTACCTTACGTGACGCGGCTGGCACCCGCGCGGTCACTTAGCTGTCTGTGTCGTTCCTTCACTTTTCCATTCCGCGACATAGTCTGTTCTACCCACTTTCATCTTTCCACTATCAACAGAACAACCCTTGAAGAGTCATGCTCCACCCGCAAGGGCATGTGCCTTACGTGACGCGGCTGGCAACTGCGCGGTCCCTTAGCTGTCTGTGTCGTTTCTTCACTTTTCAGTTTCGCGTCATAGTCCATCCTACCCACTTTCGTCTTTCTACTATTAACAGAACAACACTTCAAGAGTCATGTACAACCCGCAAGGGCACGTACCTTACGTGACGCGGCTGGCACCCGCGCGGTCCCTTGGCTGTCTGTGTCGTTTCTTCACTTTTCCGTTCCGCGACATAGTCCATCCTACCCACTTTCGTCTTTCTACTATTAACAGAACAACACTTGAAGAGTCATGTACAACCCGCAAGGGCACGTACCTTACGTGACGCGGCAGGCACCCGCGCGGTCCCTTAGCTGTCTGTGTCGTTCCTTCACATTTCCGTTCTGCGACTTAGTCTTTTCTACCCACTTTCATCTTTCCACTATCAACAGAACAACCCTTGAAGAGTCATGCTCCACCCGCAAGGGCACGTGCCTTACGTGACGCGGCTGGCACCCTCGCGGTCCCTTAGCTGTCTGTGTCGTTTCTTCACTTTTTAGTTTCGCGACATAGTCCATCCTACCAACTTTGGTCTTTCTACTATCAGCAGAACAACACTTGAAGAGTCATGTACAACCCGCAAGGGCACGTACCTTACGTGACGCGGCTGGCACAAGCGCGGTCCCTTAGCTGTCTGTGTCGTTTCTTCACTTTCCAGTTTCGCGACATAGTCCATCCTACCCACTTTCGTCTTTCTACTATCAACAGAACAACACTTGAAGAGTCATGTACAACACGCAAAAGCACGTACCTTACGTGACGCGGCTGGCACCCGCGCAGTCACTTAGCTGTCTGTGTCGTTCCTTCACTTTTCCGTTCCGCGACATAGTCTGTTCTACCCACTTTCATCTTTCCACTATCAACAGAACAACCCTTGAAGAGTCATGATCCACACACAGGGGCACGTGCCTTTCGTGACGCAGCTAGCACCCGCGCCGTCCCTTAGCTGTCTGTGTCGTTTCTTCACTTTTCAGTTTCGCGACATAGTACATCATACCCACTTTCGTCTTTCTACTATCAACAGAACAACACTTGAAGAGTCATGTACAACCCGCAAGGGCAGGTACCTTACGTGACGCGGCTGGCACCCGCGAAGTCCCTTAGCTCTCTGTGTCGTTCCTTCGCTTTTCCGTTCCGCGACATAGTCTGTTCTACCCACTTTCATCTTTCCACTATCAACAGAACAACCCTTGAAGAGTCATGCTCCACCCGCAAGGGCACGTACCTTACGTGACGCGGCTGGCATCCGCGCGGTCCCTTAGCTGTCTGTGTCGTTTCTTCACTTTTCCGTTCCGCGACATAGTCTGTTCTACCCACTTTCATCTTTCCACTATCAACAGAACAACCCTTGAAGAGTCATGATCCACCCACAAGGGCACGTGCCTTACGTGGCGCGGCTGGCACCTGCGTGGTCCCTTAGCTGTCTGTGTCGTTTCTTCACTTTTCCGTTCCGCGACATAGTCTGTTCTACCCACTTTCATCTTTCCACTATCAACAGAACAACCCTTGAAGAGTCATGCTCCACCCGCAAGGGCACGTGCCTTACGTGACGCGGCTGGCACCCGCGCGGTCCCTTAGCTGTCTGTGTCGTTTCTTCACTTTTCAGTTTCGCGACATAGTCCATCCTACCCACTTCGTCTTTCTACTATCAACAGAACTACCCTTGAAGAGTCATGTACAACCCGCAAGGGCACGTGCCATACGTGACGCGGCTGGCACCCACGCGGTCCCGTAGCTGTCTGTGTCGTTTCCTCACTTTTCTGTTCCGCGACATAGTCTGTTCTACTCACTTACATCTTTCCACTATCAACAGAACAACCCTTGAAGAGTCATCCTCCACCCGCAAGGGCACGTGCCTTACGTGACGCGGCTGGCACCCACGCGGTCCCTTAGCTGTCTGTGTCGTTTCTTCACTTTTCAGTTTCGCGACATAGTCCATCCTACCCACTTTCGTCTTTCTACTATCAACAGAACAACACTTGAAGAGTCATGTACAACCGGCAAGGGCACGTACCTTACGTGACGCGGCTGGCACCCGCGCGGTCCCTTATCTGTCTGTGTCGTTTCTTCACATTTCCGTTCCGCGACATAGTCTGTTCTACCCACTTTCATCTTTCCACTATCAACAGAACAACCCTTGAAGAGTCATGCTCCACCCGCAAGGGCACGTGCCTTACGTGACGCGGCTGGCACCCGAGCGGTCCCTTACCTCTCTATGTCGTTTCTTCACTTTTCAGTTTCGCGACATAGTCCATCCTACCCACTTTCGTCTTTCTACTATCAACAGAACTACAATTGAGGAGTCATGTACAACCCGCAAGGGCACGTACCTTACGTGACGCGGCTGGCACCCGCGCGGTCCCTTGGCTGTCTGTGTCGTTTCTTCACTTTTCCGTTCCGCGACATAGTCTGTTCTACCCACTTTCATCTTTCCACTATCAACAGAACAACCCTTGAAGAGTCATGCTCCACCCGCAAGGGCACGTGCCTTACGTGACGCGACTGGCACCCGCGCGGTCCCTTAGCTGTCTGTGTCGTTTCTTCACTTTTCAGTTTCGCGACATAGTCCATCCTACCCACTTTCGTCTTTCTACTATCAACAGGACTACCCTTGAAGAGACATGCTCCACCCGCAGGGGCACGTGCCTTACATGCCGCGGCTGGCACCCGCGCGGTCCCTTAGCTGTCTGTGTCGTTTCTTCACTTTCCGTTCCGCGACATAGTCTGTTCTACCCACTTTCATCTTTCCACTATCAACAGAACAACCCTTGAAGAGTCATGCTCCACCCGCAAGGGCACGTGCCTTACGTGACGCGGCTGGCACCCGAGCGGTCCCTTACCTGTCTGTGTCGTTTCTTCACTTTTCAGTTTCGCGACATAGTCCATCCTACCCACTTTCGTCTTTCTACTATCAACAGAACTACAATTGAGGAGTCATGTACAACCCGCAAGGGCACGTACCTTACGTGACGCGGCTGGCACCCGCGCGGTCCCTTGGCTGTCTGTGTCGTTTCTTCACTTTTCCGTTCCGCGACATAGTCTGTTCTACCCACTTTCATCTTTCCACTATCAGCAGAACAACCCTTGAAAAGTCATGCTCCACCCGCAAGGGCACGTGCCTTACGTGACGCTGCTGGCACCCGCGCGGTCCCTTAGCTGTCTGTGTCGTTTCTTCACTTTTCAGTTTCGCGACATAGTCCATCCTACCCACTTTCGTCTTTCTACTATCAACAGGACTACCCTTGAAGAGACATGCTCCACCCGCAGGGGCACGTGCCTTACATGCCGCGGCTGGCACCCGCGGGGTCCCTTAGCTGTCTGTGTCGTTTCTTCACTTTCCGTTCCGCGACATAGTCTGTTCTACCCACTTTCATCTTTCCACTATCAACAGAACAACCCTTGAAGAGTCATGCTCCACCCGCAAGGGCACGTGCCTTACGTGACGCGACTGGCACCCGCACGGTCCCTTAGCTGTCTGTGTCGTTTCTTCACTTTTCAGTTTCGCGACATAGTCCATCCTACCACTTTCGTCTTTCTACTATCAACAGAACAACACTTGAAGAGTCATGTACAACCCGCAAGGGCACGTACCTTACGTGACGCGGTTGGCACCCGCGCGGTCCCTTAGCTGTCTGTGTCGTTTCTTCACTTTTCCGTTCCGCGACATAGTCCGTCCTACCCACTTTCATCTTTCTACTATCAACAGAACAACACTTGAAGAGTCATGTACAACCCGCAGGGGCACGTACCTTACGTGACGCTGCTGGCACCCGCGCGGTCCCTTAGCTGTCTGTGTCGTTTCTTCACTTTTCAGTTTCGCGACATAGTCCATCCTACCACTTTCATCTTTCCACTATCAACAGAACAACACTTGAAGAGTCATGTACAACCCGCAAGGGCACGTACCTTACGTGACGCGGTTGGCACCCGCGCGGGCCCTTAGCTGTCTGTGTCGTTTCTTCACTTTTCCGTTCCGCGACATAGTCCGTCCTACCCACTTTCATCTTTCTACTATCAACAGAACAACCCTTGAAGAGTCATGTACAACCCGCAGGGGCACGTGCCTTACATGCCGCGGCTGGCACCCGCGCGGTCCCTTAGCTGTCTGTGTCGTTTCTTCACTTTCCGTTCCGCGACATATTCTGTTCTACCCACTTTCATCTTTCCACTATCAACAGAACAACCCTTGAAGAGTCATGCTCCACCCGCAAGGGCACGTGCCTTACGTGACGCGACTGGCACCCGCGCGGTCCCTTAGCTGTCTGTGTCGTTTCTTCACATTTCAGTTTCGCGACATAGTCCATCCTACCACTTTCGTCTTTCTACTATCAACAGAACAACACTTGGAGAGTCATGTACAACCCGCAAGGGCACGTACCTTACGTGACGCGGTTGGCACCCGCGCGGTCCCTTAGCTGTCTGTGTCGTTTCTTCACTTTTCAGTTTCGCGTCATAGTCCATCCTACCCACTTTCGTCTTTCTACTATTAACAGAACAACACTTGAAGAGTCATGTACAACCCGCAAGGGCACGTACCTTACGTGACGCGGCTGGCACCCGCGCGGTCCCTTGGCTGTCTGTGTCGTTTCTTCACTTTTCCGTTCCGCGACATAGTCCATCCTACCCACTTTCGTCTTTCTACTATTAACAGAACAACACTTGAAGAGTCATGTACAACCCGCAAGGGCACGTACCTTACGTGACGCGGCAGGCACCCGCGCGGTCCCTTAGCTGTCTGTGTCGTTCCTTCACATTTCCGTTCTGCGACATAGTCTTTTCTACCCACTTTCATCTTTCCACTATCAACAGAACAACCCTTGAAGAGTCATGCTCCACCCGCAAGGGCACGTGCCTTACGTGACGCGGCTGGCACCCTCGCGGTCCCTTAGCTGTCTGTGTCGTTTCTTCACTTTTCAGTTTCGCGACATAGTCCATCCTACCCACTTTGGTCTTTCTACTATCAGCAGAACAACACTTGAAGAGTCATGTATAACCCGCAAGGGCACGTACCTTACGTGACGCGGCTGGCACAAGCACGGTCCCTTAGCTGTCTGTGTCGTTTCTTCACTTTCCAGTTTCGCGACATAGTCCATCCTACCCACTTTCGTATTTCTACTATCAACAGAACAACACTTGAAGAGTCATGTACAACCCGCAAAAGCACGTACCTTACGTGACGCGGCTGGCACCCGCGCGGTCACTTAGCTGTCTGTGTCGTTCCTTCACTTTTCCGTTCCGCGACATAGTCTGTTCTACCCACTTTCATCTTTCCACTATCAACAGAACAACCCTTGAAGAGTCATGATCCACACACAGGGGCACGTGCCTTTCGTGACGCGGCTAGCACCCGCGCGGTCCCTTAGCTGTCTGTGTCGTTTCTTCACTTTTCAGTTTCGCGACATAGTACATCATACCCACTTTCGTCTTTCTACTATCAACAGAACAACACTTGAAGAGTCATGTACAACCCGCAAGGGCAGGTACCTTACGTGACCCGGCTGGCACCCGCGAAGTCCCTTAGCTCTCTGTGTCGTTCCTTCACTTTTCCGTTCCGCGACATAGTCTGTTCTACCCACTTTCATCTTTCCACTATCAACAGAACAACCCTTGAAGAGTCATGCTCCACCCGCAAGGGCACGTACCTTACGTGACGCGGCTGGCATCCGCGCGGTCCCTTAGCTGTCTGTGTCGTTTCTTCACTTTTCCGTTCCGCGACATAGTCTGTTCTACCCACTTTCATCTTTCCACTATCAACAGAACAACCCTTGAAGAGTCATGATCCACCCACAAGGGCACGTGCCTTACGTGACGCGGCTGGCACCTGCGTGGTCCCTTAGCTGTCTGTGTCGTTTCTTCACTTTTCCGTTCCGCGACATAGTCTGTTCTACCCACTTTCATCTTTCCACTATCAACAGAACAACCCTTGAAGAGTCATGCTCCACCCGCAAGGGCACGTGCCTTACATGCCGCGGCTGGCACCCGCGCGGTCCCTTGGCTGTCTGTGTCGTTTCTTCACTTTTCTGTTCCGCGACATAGTCTGTTCTACCCACTTTCATCTTTCCACTGTCAACAGAAGAACCCTTGAAGAGTCATGCTCCACCCGCAAGGGCACGTGCCTTACGTGACGCTGCTGGCACCCGCGCGGTCCCTTAGCTGTCTGTGTCGTTTCTTCACTTTTTCGTTCCGCGACATAGTCTGTTCTACCCACTTTCGTCTTTCTACTATCAACAGAACAACACTTGGAGAGTCAAGTACAACCCGCAAGGGCACGTACCATACGTGACGCGGCTGGCACTCGCGCGGTCCCTTAGCTGTCTGTGTCGTTTCTTCACTTTTCCGTTCCGCGACACAGTCTGTTCTACCCACTTTCATCTTTCCACTATCAACAGAGCAACCCTTGAAGAGTCATGCTCCACCCGCAAGGGCACGTGCCTTACGTGACGCGGCTGGCACCCACGCGGTTCCTTAGCTGTCTGTGTCGTTTCTTCACTTTTCAGTTTCGCGACATAGTCCATCCTACCCACTTTCGTCTTTCTACTATCAACAGAACAACACTTGAAGAGTCATGTACAACCCGCAAGGGCACGTACCTTACGTGACGCGGTTGGCACCCGCACGGTCCCTTAGCTGTCTGTGTCGTTTCTTTACTTTTCCGTTCCACGACATAGTCTGTTCTATCCACTTTCGTCTTTCTACTATCAACAGAACAACACTTGAAGAGTCATGTACAACCCGCAAGGGCACGTACCATACGTGACGCGGCTGGCACCCGCGCTATCCCTTAGCTGTCTGTGTCGTTTCTTCACTTTTCTGTTCCGCGACATAGTCTGTTCTACCCACTTTCATCTTTCCACTGTCAACAGAACAACCCTTGAAGAGTCATGCTCCACCCGCAAGGGCACGTGCCTTACGTGACGCTGCAGGCACCCGCGCGGTCCCTTAGCTGTCTGTGTCGTTTCTTCACTTTTCCGCTCCGCGACATAGTCTGTTATTCCCACTTTCGTCTTTCTACTATCAACAGAACAACACTTGAAGAGTCATGTACAACACGCAAGGGCACATACCATACGTGACGCGGCTGTCACCCGCGCGGTCCCTTAGCTGTCTGTGTCGTTTCTTCACTTTTCCGTTCCGCGACATAGTCTGTTCTACCCACTTTCATCTTTCCACTATCAACAGAACAACCCTTGAAGAGTTATGCTCCACCCGCAAGGGCACGTGCCTTACGTGACGCGGCTGGCACCCGCGCGGTCCCTTAGCTGTCTGTGTCATTTCTTCACTTTTCCGTTCCGTGACATAGTCTGTTCTACCCACTTTCATCTTTCCACTATCAACAGAACAACCCTTGACGAGTCATGCTTCACCCGCAAGGGCACGTGCCTTACGTGTCGCGGCTGGCACCCGCGCGGTCCCTTAGCTGTCTGTGTCGTTTCTTCACTTTTCAGTTTCGCGACATAGTCCATCCTACCCACTTTCGTCTTTCTAATTTCAACAGAACAACACTTGAAGAGTCATGTACAACCCGCAATGGCACGTACCTTACGTGACGCAGCTGGCACCCGCACGGTCCCTTAGCTGTCTGTGTCGTTTCTTCACTTTTCCGTTCCGCGACATAGTCTGTTCTACCCACTTTCATCTTTCCACTATCAACAGAACAACCCTTGAAGAGTCATGCTCCACCCGCAAGGGCACGTGCCTTACGTGACGCGGCTGGCACCCGCGCGGTCCCTTACCTGTCTGTGTCGTTTCTTCACTTTTCAGTTTCGCGACATAGTCCATCCTACCCACTTTCGTCTTTCTACTATCAACAGAACAACACTTGAAGAGTCATGTACAACCCGCAAGGGCACGTACCATACGTGACGCGGCTGGCACTTGCGCGGTCCCTTAGCTGTCTGTGTCGTTTCTTCACTTTTCCGTTCCGCGACATAGTCTGTTCTACCTACTTTCATCTTTCCACTATCAACAGAACAACCCTTGAAGAGTCATGCTCCACCCGCAAGGGCACGTGCCTTACGTGACGCGGCTGGCACCCGCGCGGTCCCTTAGCTGTCTGTGTCGTTTCTTCACTTTTCCGTTCCGCGACATAGTCTCTTCGACCCACTTTCATCTTTCCACTATCAACAGAACAACCCTTGAAGAGTCATGCTCCACCCGCAAGGGCACGTGCCTTTCGTGGCGCGGCTGGCACCCGCGCGGTCCCTTCACTGCCTGGTCGTTTCTTCACTTTTCCGTTCCGCGACATAGTCTGTTCTACCCACTTTCATCTTTCCACTAACAACAGAACAACCCTTGAAGAGTCATGCTCCACCCGCAAGGGCACGTGCCTTACGTGACGCGGCTGGCACCCGCGGGGTCCCTTAGCTGTCTGTGTCGCCTTTTCACTTTTCAGTTTCGCGACATAGTCCATCCTACCCACTTTCATCTTTCTACTATCAACAGAACAACACTTGAAGAGTCATGTACAACCCGCAAGGGCACGTACCTTACGTGACGCGGCTGGCACCCGCGCGGTCCCTTAGCTGTCTGTGTCGTTCCTTCACTTTTCCGTTCCGCGACATAGTCTGTTCTACCCACTTTCATCTTTCAAATATCAACAGAACAACCCTTGAAGAGTCATGCTCCACCCGCAAGGGCACGTGCGTTACGTGACGCGGCTGGCACCCGCGCGGTCCCTTAGCTGTCTGTGTCGTTTCTTCACTTTCCAGTTTCGCGACATAGTCCATCCTACCCACTTTCGTCTTTCTACTATCAACAGAACAACACTTGAAGAGTCATGTACAACCCGCAAGGGCACGTACCTTACGTGACGCGGCTGGCACCCGCGCGGTCCCTTAGCTGTCTGTGTCGTTTCTTCACTTTTCAGTTTCGCGACATAGTCCATCCTACCCACTTTCGTCTTTCTACTATCAACAGAACAACACTTGAAGAGTCATGTACAACCCGCAAGGGCACGTACCTTACGTGACGCGGCTGGCACCCGCGCGGTCCCTTAGCTGTCTGTGTCGTTCCTTCACTTTTCCGTTCCGCGACATAGTCTGTTCTACCCACTTTCATCTTTCAAATATCAACAGAACAACCCTTGAAGAGTCATGCTCCACCCGCAAGGGCACGTGCGTTACGTGACGCGGCTGGCACCCGCGCGGTCCCTTAGCTGTCTGTGTCGTTCCTTCACTTTCCAGTTTCGCGACATAGTCCATCCTACCCACTCTCGTCTTTCTACTATCAACAGAACAACACTTGAAGAGTCATGTACAACCCGCAAGGGCACGTACCTTACGTGACGCGGCTGGCACCCGCGCGATCCCTTAGCTGTCTGTGTCGTTCCTTCACTTTTCCGTTCCGCGACATAGTCTGTTCTACCCACTTTCGTCTTTCAAATATCAACAGAACAACCCTTGAAGGGTCATGCTCCACCCGCAAGGGCACGTGCGTTACGTGACGCGGCTGGCACCCGCGCGGTCCCTTAGCTGTCTGTGTCGTTTCTTCACTTTCCAGTTTCGCGACATAGTCCATCCTACCCACTTTCGTCTTTCTACTATCAACAGAACAACACTTGAAGAGTCATGTAGAACCCGCAAGGGCACGCACCTTACGTGACGCCGCTGGCACCCGCGCGGTCCCTTAGCTGTCTGTGTCGTTTCTTCACTTTTCCGTTCCGCGACATAGTCTGTTCTACCCACTTTCATCTTTCCACTATCAACAGAACAACCCTTGAAGAGTCATGCTCCACCCGCAAGGGCACGTGCCTTACGTGACACGGCTGGCACCCGCGCGGTCCCTTAGCTGTCTGTGTCGTTTCTTCACTTTTCAGTTTCGCGACATAGTCCATCCTACCCACTTTCGTCTTTCTACTATCAACAGAACAACACTTGAAGAGTCATGTACAACCCGCAAGGGCACGTACCTTAAGTGACGCGGCTGGCACCCGCGCGGTCCCATAGCTGTCTGTGTCGTTCCTTCACTTTTCCGTTCTGCGACATAGCCTGTCCTACCCACTTTCATCTTTCCACTATCAACAGAACAACCCTTGAAGAGTCATGCTCCACCCGCAAGGGCACGTGCCTTACGTGACGCGGCTGGCACCCGCGCGGTCCCTTAGCTGTCTGTGTCGTTTCTTCACTTTTCAGTTTCGCGACATAGTCCATCCTACCCACTTTCGTCTTTCTACTAACAACAGAACAACACTTGGAGAGTCATTTACAACCCGCAAGAGCACGTACCTTACGTGACTCGGCTGGCACCCGCGCGGTCCCTTAGCTGACTGTGTCATTTCTTCACTTTTCCGTTCCGCGACATAGTCTGTTCTACCCACTTTCATCTTTCCACTATCAACAGAACAACCCTTGAAGAGTCATGCTCCACCCGCAAGGGCACGTGCCTTACGTGACGCGGCTGGCACCTGCGCGGTCCCTTAGCTGTCTGTGTCGTTTCTTCACTTTTCAGTTTTGCGACATAGTCCATCCTACCCACTTTCGTCTTTCTACTATCAACAGAACAATACTTGAAGAGTCATGTACAACCCGCAAGGGCACGTACCTTACGTGACGCGGCTGGCACCCGCGCGGTCCCTTAGCTGTCTGTGTCGTTTCTTCACTTTCTAGTTTCGCGACATAGTCCATCCTACCCACTTTCGTCTTTCTACTATCAACAGAACAACACTTGAAGAGTCATGTACAACCCGCAAGGGCAGGTACCTTACGTGACGCGGCTGGCACCCGCGCGGTTCCTTAGCTGTCTGTGTCGTTTCTTCACTTTTCAGTTTCGCGACATGGTCCATCCTACCCACTTTCGTCTTTCTACTATCAACAGAACATCACTTGAAGAGTCATGTACAACCCGCAACGGCACGTACCTTACGTGACGAGGCTGGCACCCGCGCGGTCCCTTAGCTGTCTGTGTCGTTTCTTCACTTTTCAGTTTCGCGACATAGTCCATCCTACCCACTTTCGTCTTTCTACTATCAACAGAACAACACTTGAAGAGACATGTACAACCCGCAAGGGCACGTACCTTATGTGACGCGGCTGGCAACCGCGCGGTCCCTTAGCTGTCTGTGTCGTTTCTTCACTTTTCCGTTCCGCGACATAGTCTGTTCTACCCACTGTCATCTTTCCACTATCAACAGAACAACCCTTGAAGAGTCATGCTCCACCCGAAAGGGCACGTGCCTTACGTGACGCGGCTGGAACCCGCGCGGTCCCTTAACTGTCTGTGTCGTTCCTTCACCTTTCAGTTTCGCGACATAGTCGATCCTACCCACTTTCGTCTTTCTACTATCAACAGAACAACACTTGAAGAGTCATGTACAACCCGCAAGGGCACGTACCTTACGTGACGCGGCTGGCACCCGCGCTGTCCCATAGCTGTCTGTGTCGTTCCTTCACTTTTCCGTTCTGCAACATAGTCTGTTCTACCCACTTTCATCTTTCCACTATCAACAGAACAACCCTTGAAGAGTCATGCTCCACCCGCAAGGGCACTTGCCTTACGTGACGCGGCTGGCACCCGCGCAGTCCCTTAGCTGTCTGTGTCGTTTCTTCACTTTCCAGTTTCGCGACATAGTCCATTCTACCCACTTTCGCCTTTCTACTATCAACAGAACAACACTTGAAGAGTCATGTACAACCCGCAAGGGCACGTACCTTACGTGACGCGGCTGGCACCTGCGCGGTCCCTTATCTGTCTGTGTCGTTTCTTCACTTTTCAGTTTCGCGACATAGTCTGTTCTACCCACATTCGTCTTTCTACTATCAACAGAACAACACTTCAAGAGTCATGTACAACCTGCAAGAGCACGTACCTTACGTGACACGGCTGGCACCCGCGCGGTCCCTTAGCTGTCTGTGTCGTTTCTTCACTTTTCCGTTCCGCGACATAGTCTGTTCTACCCACTTTCATCTTTCCACTATCAACAGAACAACCCTTGAAGAGTCATGCTCCACCCGCAAGGGCACGTGCCTTACGTGACGGGGCTGGCACCCGCGCGGTCCCTTAGCTGTCTGTGTCGTTCCTTCACTTTTCCGTTCTGCGACATAGTTTGTTCTACCCACTTTCATCTTTCCACTATCAACAGAACATCCCTTGAAGAGTCATGCTCCACCCGCAAGGGCACTTGCCTTACGTGACGCGACTGGCACCCGCGCAGTCCCTTAGCTGTCTGTGTCGTTTCTTCACTTTTCAGTTTCGCGACGTAGTCCATTCTACCCACTTTCGTCTTTCTACTATCAACAGAACAACACTTGAAGAGTCATGTACAACCCGCAAGGGCACGTACCTTACGTGACGCGGCTGGCACCCGCGCGGTCCCTTAGCTGTCTGTGTCGTTTCTTCACTTTTCAGTTTCGCGACATAGTCTTTTCTACCCACATTCGTCTTTCTACTATCAACAGAACAACACTTCAAGAGTCATGTACACCCCGCAAGGGCACGTACCTTACGTGACGCGGCTGGCACCTGCGCGGTCCCTTAGCTGTCTGTGTCGTTTCTTCACTTTTCAGTTTCGCGACATAGTCCATTCTACCCACTTTCGTCTTTCTACTATCAACAGAACAACACTTGAAGAGTCATGTACAACCCGCAAGGGCACGTACCTTACGTGACGCGGCTGGCACCCGCGCGGTCCCTTAGCTGTCTGTGTCGTTTCTTCACTTTTCAGTTTCGCGACATAGTCTTTTCTACCCACATTCGTCTTTCTACTATCAACAGAACAACACTTCAAGAGTCATGTACACCCCGCAAGGGCACGTACCTTACGTGACGCGGCTGCCACCTGCGCGGTCCCTTAGCTGTCTGTGTCGTTTCTTCACTTTTCAGTTTCGCGACATAGTCCATTCTACCCACTTTCGTCTTTCTACTATCAACAGAACAACACTTGAAGAGTCATGTACAACCCGCAAGGGCACGTACCTTACGTGACGCGGCTGGCACCCGCGCGGTCCCTTAGCTGTCTGTGTCGTTTCTTCACTTTTCAGTTTCGCGACATAGTCTTTTCTACCCACATTCGTCTTTCTACTATCAACAGAACAACACTTCAAGAGTCATGTACACCCCGCAAGGGCACGTACCTTACGTGACGCGGCTGGCACCCGCGCGGTCCCTTAGCTGTCTGTGTCGTTTCTTCACTTTTCAGTTTCGCGACATAGTCTTTTCTACCCACATTCGTCTTTCTACTATCAACAGAACAACACTTCAAGAGTCATGTACACCCCGCAAGGGCACGTACCTTACGTGACGCGGCTGGCACCTGCGCGGTCCCTTAGCTGTCTGTGTCGTTTCTTCACTTTTCCGTTCCGCGACATAGTCTGTTCTACCCACTTTCATCTTTCCACTATCAACAGAACAACCCTTGAAGAGTCATGCTCCACCCGCAAGGGCACTTGCCTTACGTGACGCGACTGGCACCCGCGCAGTCCCTTAGCTGTCTGTGTCGTTTCTTCACTTTTCAGTTTCGCGACGTAGTCCATTCTACCCACTTTCGTCTTTCTACTATCAACAGAACAACACTTGAAGAGTCATGTACAACCCGCAAGGGCACGTACCTTACGTGACGCGGCTGGCACCCGCGCGGTCCCTTAGCTGTCTGTGTCGTTTCTTCACTTTTCAGTTTCGCGACATAGTCTTTTCTACCCACATTCGTCTTTCTACTATCAACAGAACAACACTTCAAGAGTCATGTACACCCCGCAAGGGCACGTACCTTACGTGACGCGGCTGGCACCTGCGCGGTCCCTTAGCTGTCTGTGTCGTTTCTTCACTTTTCAGTTTCGCGACATAGTCCATTCTACCCACTTTCGTCTTTCTACTATCAACAGAACAACACTTGAAGAGTCATGTACAACCCGCAAGGGCACGTACCTTACGTGACGCGGCTGGCACCCGCGCGGTCCCTTAGCTGTCTGTGTCGTTTCTTCACTTTTCAGTTTCGCGACATAGTCTTTTCTACCCACATTCGTCTTTCTACTATCAACAGAACAACACTTCAAGAGTCATGTACACCCCGCAAGGGCACGTACCTTACGTGACGCGGCTGGCACCCGCGCAGTCCCTTAGCTGTCTGTGTCGTTTCTTCACTTTTCAGTTTCGCGACATAGTCCATTCTACCCACTTTCGCCTTTCTACTATCAACAGAACAACACTTGAAGAGTCATGTACAACCCGCAAGGGCACGTACCTTACGTGACGCGGCTGGCACCTGCGCGGTCCCTTAGCTGTCTGTGTCGTTTCATCACTTTTCAGTTTCGCGACATAGTCTGTTCTACCCACATTCGTCTTTCTACTATCAACAGAACAACACTTCAAGAGTCATGTACAACCTGCAAGGGCACGTACCTTACGTGACACGGCTGGCACCCGCGCGGTCCCTTAGCTGTCTGTGTCGTTTCTTCACTTTTCCGTTCCGCGACATAGTCTGTTCTACCCACTTTCATCTTTCCACTATCAACAGAACAACCCTTGAAGAGTCATGCTCCACCCGCAAGGGCACGTGCCTTACGTGACGGGGCTGGCACCCGCGCGGTCCCTTAGCTGTCTGTGTCGTTCCTTCACTTTTCCGTTCTGCGACATAGTCTGTTCTACCCACTTTCATCTTTCCACTATCAACAGAACATCCCTTGAAGAGTCATGCTCCACCCGCAAGGGCACTTGCCTTACGTGACGCGGCTGGCACCCGCGCAGTCCCTTAGCTGTCTGTGTCGTTTCTTCACTTTTCAGTTTCGCGACATAGTCCATTCTACCCACTTTCGTCTTTCTACTATCAACAGAACAACACTTGAAGAGTCATGTACAACCCGCAAGGGCACGTACCTTACGTGACGCGGCTGGCACCCGCGCGGTCCCTTAGCTGTCTGTGTCGTTTCTTCACTTTTCAGTTTCGCGACATAGTCTTTTCTACCCACATTCGTCTTTCTACTATCAACAGAACAACACTTCAAGAGTCATGTACACCCCGCAAGGGCACGTACCTTACGTGACGCGGCTGGCACCTGCGCGGTCCCTTAGCTGTCTGTGTCGTTTCTTCACTTTTCAGTTTCGCGACATAGTCTGTTCTACCCACATTCGTCTTTCTACTATCAACAGAACAACACTTCAAGTGTCATGTACAACCCGCGAGGGCACGTACCTTACGTGACGCGGCTGGCACCCGCGCGGTCCCTTAGCTGTCTGTGTCGTTTCTTCACTTTTCCGTTCCGCGATATAGTCTGTTCTACCCACTTTCATCTTTCCACTATCAACAGAACAACCCTTGAAGAGTCATGCTCCACCCGCAAGGGCACGTGCCTTACGTGACGCGGCTGGCACCCGCGCGGTCCCTTAGCTGTCTGTGTTGTTCCTTCACTTTTCCGTTCTGCGACATAGTCTGTTCTACCCACTTTCATCTTTCCACTATCAACAGAACAACCCTTGAAGAGTCATGCTCCACCCGCAAGGGCACGTGCCTTACGTGACGCGGCTGGCACCCGCGCGGTCCCTTAGCTGTCTGTGTCGTTTCTTCACTTTTCAGTTTCGCGACATAGTCCTACCTACCCACTTTCGTCTTTCTACTAACAACAGAACAACACTTGAAAAGTCATGTACAACCCGCAAGGGCACGTACCTTACGAGACGCGGCTGGCACCCGCGCGGTCCCTTAGCTGTCTGTGTCGTTTCTTCACTTTTCAGTTTCGCGACATAGTCTGTTCTACCCACTTTCGTCTTTCTACTATCAACAGAACAACACTTCAAGAGTCATGTACAACCCATAAGGGCACGTGCCTTACGTGTCGCGGCTAACACCCGCGCGGTCCCTTAGCTGTCTGTGTCGTTCCTTCACTTTTCCGTTCCGCGACATAGTCTGTTCTACCCACTTTCATCTTTCCACTATCAACAGAACAACCCTTGGAGAGTAATGCTCCACCCGCAAGGGCACGTACCTTACGTGACGCGGCTGGCACCCGCGCGGTCCCTTAGCTGTCTGTGTCGTTTCTTCACTTTTCAGTTTGGCGACATAGTCCATCCTAAGCACTTACGTCTTTCTACTATCAACAGAACAACACTTGAAGAGTCATGTACAACCCGCAAGGGCACGTACCTTACGTGACGCGGCTGGCACCCGCGCGGTCCCTTAGCTGTCTGTGTCGTTTCTTCACTTCTCAGTTTCGCGACATAATACATCCTACCCACTTTCGTCTTTATACTATCAACAGAACAACACTTGAAGAGTCATGTACAACCCGCAAGGGCACGTACCTTACGTGACGCGGCTGGCACCCGCTCGGTCCCTTAGCTGTCTGTGTCGTTCCTTCACTTTTCCGTTCCGCGACATAGTCTGTTTTACCCACTTTCATCTTTCCACTATCAACAGAACAACCCTTGAAGAGTCATGATCCACCCACAAGGGCACATGCCTTACGTGACGCGGCTGGCACCCGCGCGGTCCATTAGCTGTCTGTGTCGTTTCTTCACTTTTCAGTTTCGCGACATAGTCCATCCTACCCACTTTCGTCTTTCTACTATCAACAGAACAACACTTGAAGAGTCATGTACAACCCGCAAGGGCACGTACCTTACGTGACGCGGCTGGCACCCGCGCGTTCCCTTAGCTGTCTGTGTCGTTCCTTCACTTTTCTGTTCCGCGACATAGTCCATCCTACCCACTTTCGTCTTTCTACTATCAACAGAACAACACTTGAAGAGTCATGTACAACCCGCAAGGGCACATACCTTACGCGACGTGGCTGGCACTCGCGCAGTCCCTTAGCTGTCTGTGTCGTTCCTTCACTTTTCCGTTCCGCGACATAGTCTGTTCTACCCACTTTCATCTTTCCACTATCAACAGAACAACCCTTGAAGAGTCATCCTCCACCCGCAAGGGCACGTGCCTTTCGTGACGCGGCTGGCACCCGCGCGGTCCCTTAGCTGTCGGTGTCGTTTCTTCACATTTCAGTTTCGCGACATAGTCCATCCTACCCACTTTCGTATTCCTACTATCAAGAGAACAACACTTGAAGAGTCATGTACAACCCGCAAGGGCACGTACCTTACGTGACGCGGCTGGCACCCGCACGGTCCCTCAGCTGTCTGTGTCGTTCCTCCACTTTTCCGTTCCTCGACATAGTCTGTTCTACCCACTTTCATCTTTCCACTATCAACAGAACAACCCTTGAAGAGTCATGCTCCACCCGCAAGGGCACGTGCCTTACGTGACGCAGCTGGGACCCGCGCGGTCCCTTAGCTGTCTGTGTCGTTTCTTCACTTTTCAGTTTCGCGACATAGTCCATCCTACCCACTTTCGTCTTTCTACTATCAACAGAACAACACTTGAAGAGTCATGTACAACCCGCAAGGGCACGTACCTTACGTGACGCGGCTGGCACCCGCGCGGTCCCTTAGCTGTCTGTGTCGTTCCTTCATTTTTCCGTTCCGCGACATAGTCTGTTCTACCCACTTTCATCTTTCCACTATCAACAGAACAACCCATGAAGAGTCATGCTCCACCCGCAAGGGCACATACCTTGCGTGACGCGGCTGGCACCCGCGCGGTCACTTAGCTGTCTGTGTCGTTTCTTCACTTTTCAGTTTCGCGACATAGTCCATCTTACCCACTTTCGTCTTTCTACTATCAACAGAACAACACTTGAAGAGTCATGTACAACCCGCAAGGGCACGTACCTTACGTGACGCGGCTGGCACCCGCGCGTTCCCTTAGCTGTCTGTGTCGTTCCTTCACTTTTCTGTTCCGCGACATAGTCTGTTCTACCCACTTTCATCTTTCCACTATCAACAGAACAACCCTTGGAGAGTCATGCTCCACCCGCAAGGGCACGTACCTTACGTGACGCGGCTGGCACCCGCGCGGTCCCTTAGCTTTCTGTGTCGTTTCATCACTTTTCAGTTTCGCGACATAGTCCATCCTACCCACTTTCGTCTTTCTACTATCAACAGAACAACACTTGAAGAGTCATGTACAACCCGCAAGGGCACGTACCTTACGTGACGCGGCTGGCACTCGCGCAGTCCCTTAGCTGTCTGTGTCGTTCCTTCACTTTTCCGTTCCGCGACATAGTCTGTTCTACCCACTTTCATCTTTCCACTATCAACAGAACAACCCTTGAAGAGTCATCCTCCACCCGCAAGGGCACGTGCCTTACGTGACGCGGCTGGCACCCGCGCGGTCCCTTAGCTGTCGGTGTCGTTTCTTCACTTTCCAGTTTCGCGACATAGTCCATCCTACCCACTTTCGTCTTTCTACTATCAACAGAACAACACTTGAAGAGTCATGTACAACCCGCAAGGGCACGTACCTTACCTGTCGCGGCTGGCACCCGCGCGGTCCCTTAGCTGTCTGTGTCGTTTCTTCACTTTTCAGTTTCGCGACATAGTCCATCCTACCCACTTTCGTCTTTCTACTATCAACAGAACAACACTTGAAGAGTCATGCTCCACCCGCAAGGGCACGTACCTCACGTGACGCGGCTGGCACCCGCGCGGTCCCTTAGCTGTCTGTGTCGTTTCTTCACTTTTCAGTTTCGCGACATAGTCCATCCTACCCACTTTCGTCTTTCTACTATCAACAGATCAACACTTGAAGAGTCATGTACAACTCGCAAGGGCACGTACCTTACGTGACGCGGCTGGCACCCGCGCGGTCCCTTAGCTGTCTGTGTCGTTTCTTCACTTTTCAGTTTCGTGACATACTCCATCCTACCCACTTTCGTCTTTCTACTATCAACAGAACAACACTTGAAGAGTCATGTACAACTCGCAAGGGCACGTACCTTACATGACGCGGATGGCATCCGCGCGGTCCCTTAGCTGTCTGTGTCGTTTCTTCACTTTTCAGTTTCGCGGCATAGTCCATCCTACCCACTGTCGTCTTTCTACTATCAACAGAACAACACTTGAAGAGTCATGTACAATCCGCAAGGGCACGTACCTTACCTGACGCGGCTGGCACCCGCGCGGTCCCTTAGCTGTCTGTGTCGTTTCTTCACTTTTCAGTTTCGCGACATAGTCCATCCTACCCACTTTCGTCTTTCTACTATCAACAGAACAACACTTGAAGAGTCATGTACAACCCGCAAGGGCACGTACCTTACCTGACGCGGCTGGCACCCGCGCGGTCCCTTAGCTGTCTGTGTCGTTTCTTCACTTTTCAGTTTCGCGACATAGTCCATCCTACCCACTTTCGTCTTTCTACTATCAACAGATCAACACTTGAAGAGTCATGTACAACTCGCAAGGGCACGTACCTTACGTGAGGCGGCTGGCACCCGCGCGGTCCCTTAGCTGTCTGTGTCGTTTCTTCACTTTTCAGTTTCGTGACATAGTCCATCCTACCCACTTTCGTCTTTCTACTATCAACAGAACAACACTTGAAGAGTCATGTACAACTCGCAAGGGCACGTACCTTACGTGACGCGGATGGCATCCGCGCGGTCCCTTAGCTGTCTGTGTCGTTTCTTCACTTTTCAGTTTCGCGACATAGTCCATCCTACCCACTTTCGTCTTTCTACTATCAACAGAACAACACTTGAAGAGTCATGTACAACCCGCAAGGGCACGTACCTTACCTGACGCGGCTGGCACCCGCGCGGTCCCTTAGCTGTCTGTGTCGTTACTTCACTTTTCAGTTTCGCGACATAGTCCATCCTACCCACTTTCGTCTTTCTACTATCAACAGAACAACACTTGAAGAGTCATGTACAACCCGCAAGGGCACGTACCTTACCTGACGCGGCTGGCACCCGCGCGGTCCCTTAGCTGTCTGTGTCGTTTCTTCACTTTTCAGTTTCGCGACATAGTCCATCCTACCCACTTTCGTCTTTCTACTATCAACAGATCAACACTTGAAGAGTCATGTACAACTCGCAAGGGCACGTACCTTACGTGACGCGGCTGGCACCCGCGCGGTCCCTTAGCTGTCTGTGTCGTTTCTTCACTTTTCAGTTTCGTGACATAGTCCATCCTACCCACTTTCGTCTTTCTACTATCAACAGAACAACACTTGAAGAGTCATGTACAACTCGCAAGGGCACGTACCTTACGTGACGCGGCTGGCACCCGCGCGGTCCCTTAGCTGTCTGTGTCGTTTCTTCACTTTTCAGTTTCGTGACATAGTCCATCCTACCCACTTTCGTCTTTCTACTATCAACAGAACAACACTTGAAGAGTCATGTACAACTCGCAAGGGCACGTACCTTACGTGACGCGGCTGGCACCCGCGCGGTAACTTAGCTGTCTGTGTCGTTTCTTCACTTTTCAGTTTCGTGACATACTCCATCCTACCCACTTTCGTCTTTCTACTATCAACGGAACAACACATGAAGAGTCATTCACCACCCGCAAAGGCACATACCTTAAGTGACGCGGCTGGCACCCGCGCGGTCCCTTAGCTGTCTGTGTCGTTTCTTCACTTTTCAGTTTCGCTTCAGTTTCGCTATATAGTCCATCCTACCCACTTTCATCTTTCCACTATCAACAGAACAACCCTTGAAGAGTCATGCTCCACCCGCAAGGGCACGTACCTTTCGTGACGCGTCTGCCACCCGCGCGGTTCCTTCGCTGTCTGTGTCGTTTCATCACTTTTCAGTTTCGCGACATAGTCCATCCTACCCACTTTCGTCTTTCTACTATCAACAGAACAACACTTGAAGAGTCATGTACAACTCGCAAGGGCACGTACCTTACGTGACGCGGATGGCATCCGCGCGGTCCCTTAGCTGTCTGTGTCGTTTCTTCACTTTTCAGTTTCGCGGCATAGTCCATCCTACCCACTGTCGTCTTTCTACTATCAACAGAACAACACTTGAAGAGTCATGTACAACTCGCAAGGGCACATACCTTACGTGACGCGGCTGGCACCCGCGCGGTCCCTTAGCTGTCTGTGTCGTTTCTTCACTTTTCAGTTTCGTGACATAGTCCATCCTACCCACTTTCGTCTTTCTACTATCAACAGAACAACACTTGAAGAGTCATGTACAACTCGCAAGGGCACGTACCTTACGTGACGCGGATGGCATCCGCGCGGTCCCTTAGCTGTCTGTGTCGTTTCTTCACTTTTCAGTTTCGCGGCATAGTCCATCCTACCCACTGTCGTCTTTCTACTATCAACAGAACAACACTTGAAGAGTCATGTACAACCCGCAAGGGCACGTACCTTACGTGACGCATCAGGCACCCGCGCGGTCCCTTACCTGTCTGTGTCGTTTCTTCACTTTTCCGTTCCGCGACATAGTCTGCTCTACCCACTTTCATCTTTCCACTATCAACAGAACAACCCTTGAAGAGTCATGCTCCACCCGCAAGGGCACGTGCCTTACGTGACGCGGCTGGCACCCACGCGGTCCCTTAGCTGTCTGTGCCGTTTCTTCACATTTCACTTTCGCTATATTGTCCATCCTACCCACTTTCATCTTTCTACTATCAACAGAACAACACATGAAGAGTCATTCACCACCCGCAAAGGCACATACCTCACGTGACGCGGCTGGCACCCGCGCGGTCCCTTAGCTGTCTGTGTCGTTTCTTCACTTTTCAGTTTCGCTATATAGTCCACCCTACCCACTTTCATCTTTCTACTATCAACAGAACAACACATGAAGAGTCATTCACCACCCGCAAAGGCACATACCTTAAGTGACGCGGCTGGCACCCGCGCGGTCCCTTAGCTGTCTGTGTCGTTTCTTCACTTTTCAGTTTCGCTTCAGTTTCGCTATATAGTCCATCCTACCCACTTTCATCTTTCCACTATCAACAGAACAACCCTTGAAGAGTCATGCTCCACCCGCAAGGGCACGTACCTTTCGTGACGCGTCTGGCACCCGCGCGGTCCCTTCGCTGTCTGTGTCGTTTCTTCACTTTTCAGTTTCGCGACATAGTCCATCCTACCCACTTTCGTCTTTCTACTATCAACAGAACAACACTTGAAGAATCATGTATAACCCGCAAGGGCACGTACCATATGTGACGCGGCTGGCACCCGCGCGGTCCCTTAGCTGTCTGTGTCGTTTCTTCACTTTTCAGTTTCGCTTCAGTTTCGCTATATAGTCCATCCTACCCACTTTCATCTTTCTACTATCAACAGAACAACACATGAAGAGTCATTCACCACCCGCAAAGGCACATACCTTACGTGACGCGGCTGGCACCCGTGCGGTCCCTTAGCTGTCTGTGTCGTTCCTTCACTTTTCAGTTTCGCTATATAGTCCATCCTACCCACTTTCATATTTCTACTATCAACAGAACAACACATGAAGAGTCATTCACCACCCGCAAAGGCACATACCTTAAGTGACGCGGCTGGCACCCGCGCGGTCCCTTAGCTGTCTGTGTCGTTTCTTCACTTTTCAGTTTCGCTTCAGTTTCGCTATATAGTCCATCCTACCCACTTTCATCTTTCTACTATCAACAGAACAACACATGAAGAGTCATTCACCACCCGCAAAGGCACATACCTTACGTGACGCGGCTTGCACCCGCGCGGTCCCTTAGCTGTCTGTGTCGTTTCTTCACTTTTCCGTTCCGCGACATAGTCTGTTCTACCCACTTTCATCTTTCCACTATCAACAGAACAACCCTTGAAGAGTCATGCTCCACCCGCAAGGGCACGTACCTTTCGTGACGCGTCTGGCACCCGCGCGGTCCCTTCGCTGTCTGTGTCGTTTCTTCACTTTTCAGTTTCGCGACATAGTCTTTTCTACCCACATTCGTCTTTCTACTATCAACAGAACAACACTTCAAGAGTCATGTACACCCCGCAAGGGCACGTACCTTACGTGACGCGGCTGGCACCTGCGCGGTCCCTTAGCTGTCTGTGTCGTTTCTTCACTTTTCAGTTTCGCGACATAGTCTGTTCTACCCACATTCGTCTTTCTACTATCAACAGAACAACACTTCAAGTGTCATGTACAACCCGCGAGGGCACGTACCTTACGTGACGCGGCTGGCACCCGCGCGGTCCCTTAGCTGTCTGTGTCGTTTCTTCACTTTTCCGTTCCGCGATATAGTCTGTTCTACCCACTTTTATCTTTCCACTATCAACAGAACAACCCTTGAAGAGTCATGCTCCACCCGCAAGAGCACGTGCCTTACGTGACGCGGCTGGCACCCGCGCGGTCCCTTAGCTGTCTGTGTTGTTCCTTCACTTTTCCGTTCTGCGACATAGTCTGTTCTACCCACTTTCATCTTTCCACTATCAACAGAACAACCCTTGAAGTGTCATGCTCCACCCGCAAGGGCACGTGCCTTACGTGACGCGGCTGGCACCCGCGCGGTCCCTTAGCTGTCTGTGTCGTTTCTTCACTTTTCAGTTTCGCGACATAGTCCTACCTACCCACTTTCGTCTTTCTACTAACAACAGAACAACACTTGAAAAGTCATGTACAACCCGCAAGGGCACGTACCTTACGAGACGCGGCTGGCACCCGCGCGGTCCCTTAGCTGTCTGTGTCGTTTCTTCACTTTTCAGTTTCGCGACATAGTCTGTTCTACCCACATTCGTCTTTCTACTATCAACAGAACAACACTTCAAGAGTCATGTACAACCCATAAGGGCACGTGCCTTACGTGTCGCGGCTAACACCCGCGCGGTCCCTTAGCTGTCTGTGTCGTTCCTTCACTTTTCCGTTCCGCGACATAGTCTGTTCTACCCACTTTCATCTTTCCACTATCAACAGAACAACCCTTGGAGAGTAATGCTCCACCCGCAAGGGCACGTACCTTACGTGACGCGGCTGGCACCCGCGCGGTCCCTTAGCTGTCTGTGTCGTTTCTTCACTTTTCAGTTTGGCGACATAGTCCATCCTAAGCACTTACGTCTTTCTACTATCAACAGAACAACACTTGAAGAGTCATGTACAACCCGCAAGGGCACGTACCTTACGTGACGCGGCTGGCACCCGCGCGGTCCCTTAGCTGTCTGTGTCGTTTCTTCACTTCTCAGTTTCGCGACATAATACATCCTACCCACTTTCGTCTTTATACTATCAACAGAACAACACTTGAAGAGTCATGTACAACCCGCAAGGGCACGTACCTTACGTGACGCGGCTGGCACCCGCTCGGTCCCTTAGCTGTCTGTGTCGTTCCTTCACTTTTCCGTTCCGCGACATAGTCTGTTTTACCCACTTTCATCTTTCCACTATCAACAGAACAACCCTTGAAGAGTCATGATCCACCCACAAGGGCACATGCCTTACGTGACGCGGCTGGCACCCGCGCGGTCCATTAGCTGTCTGTGTCGTTTCTTCACTTTTCAGTTTCGCGACATAGTCCATCCTACCCACTTTCGTCTTTCTACTATCAACAGAACAACACTTGAAGAGTCATGTACAACCCGCAAGGGCACGTACCTTACGTGACGCGGCTGGCACCCGCGCGTTCCCTTAGCTGTCTGTGTCGTTCCTTCACTTTTCTGTTCCGCGACATAGTCTGTTCTACCCACTTTCATCTTTCCACTATCAACAGAACAACCCATGGAGAGTCATGCTCCACCCGCAAGGGCACGTACCTTACGTGACGCGGCTGGCAGCCGCGCGGTCCCTTAGCTTTCTGTGTCGTTTCTTCACTTTTCAGTTTCGCGACATAGTCCATCCTACCCACTTTCGTCTTTCTACTATCAACAGAACAACACATGAAGAGTCATTCACCACCCGCAAAGGCACATACCTTAAGTGACGCGGCTGGCACCCGCGCGGTCCCTTAGCTGTCTGTGTCGTTTCTTCACTTTTCAGTTTCGCTTCAGTTTCGCTATATAGTCCATCCTACCCACTTTCATCTTTCCACTATCAACAGAACAACCCTTGAAGAGTCATGCTCCACCCGCAAGGGCACGTACCTTTCGTGACGCGTCTGCCACCCGCGCGGTTCCTTCGCTGTCTGTGTCGTTTCATCACTTTTCAGTTTCGCGACATAGTCCATCCTACCCACTTTCGTCTTTCTACTATCAACAGAACAACACTTGAAGAGTCATGTACAACTCGCAAGGGCACGTACCTTACGTGACGCGGATGGCATCCGCGCGGTCCCTTAGCTGTCTGTGTCGTTTCTTCACTTTTCAGTTTCGCGGCATAGTCCATCCTACCCACTGTCGTCTTTCTACTATCAACAGAACAACACTTGAAGAGTCATGTACAACTCGCAAGGGCACATACCTTACGTGACGCGGCTGGCACCCGCGCGGTCCCTTAGCTGTCTGTGTCGTTTCTTCACTTTTCAGTTTCGTGACATAGTCCATCCTACCCACTTTCGTCTTTCTACTATCAACAGAACAACACTTGAAGAGTCATGTACAACTCGCAAGGGCACGTACCTTACGTGACGCGGATGGCATCCGCGCGGTCCCTTAGCTGTCTGTGTCGTTTCTTCACTTTTCAGTTTCGCGGCATAGTCCATCCTACCCACTGTCGTCTTTCTACTATCAACAGAACAACACTTGAAGAGTCATGTACAACCCGCAAGGGCACGTACCTTACGTGACGCATCAGGCACCCGCGCGGTCCCTTACCTGTCTGTGTCGTTTCTTCACTTTTCCGTTCCGCGACATAGTCTGCTCTACCCACTTTCATCTTTCCACTATCAACAGAACAACCCTTGAAGAGTCATGCTCCACCCGCAAGGGCACGTGCCTTACGTGACGCGGCTGGCACCCACGCGGTCCCTTAGCTGTCTGTGCCGTTTCTTCACATTTCACTTTCGCTATATTGTCCATCCTACCCACTTTCATCTTTCTACTATCAACAGAACAACACATGAAGAGTCATTCACCACCCGCAAAGGCACATACCTCACGTGACGCGGCTGGCACCCGCGCGGTCCCTTAGCTGTCTGTGTCGTTTCTTCACTTTTCAGTTTCGCTATATAGTCCACCCTACCCACTTTCATCTTTCTACTATCAACAGAACAACACATGAAGAGTCATTCACCACCCGCAAAGGCACATACCTTAAGTGACGCGGCTGGCACCCGCGCGGTCCCTTAGCTGTCTGTGTCGTTTCTTCACTTTTCAGTTTCGCTTCAGTTTCGCTATATAGTCCATCCTACCCACTTTCATCTTTCCACTATCAACAGAACAACCCTTGAAGAGTCATGCTCCACCCGCAAGGGCACGTACCTTTCGTGACGCGTCTGGCACCCGCGCGGTCCCTTCGCTGTCTGTGTCGTTTCTTCACTTTTCAGTTTCGCGACATAGTCCATCCTACCCACTTTCGTCTTTCTACTATCAACAGAACAACACTTGAAGAATCATGTATAACCCGCAAGGGCACGTACCATATGTGACGCGGCTGGCACCCGCGCGGTCCCTTAGCTGTCTGTGTCGTTTCTTCACTTTTCAGTTTCGCTTCAGTTTCGCTATATAGTCCATCCTACCCACTTTCATCTTTCTACTATCAACAGAACAACACATGAAGAGTCATTCACCACCCGCAAAGGCACATACCTTACGTGACGCGGCTGGCACCCGTGCGGTCCCTTAGCTGTCTGTGTCGTTCCTTCACTTTTCAGTTTCGCTATATAGTCCATCCTACCCACTTTCATCTTTCTACTATCAACAGAACAACACATGAAGAGTCATTCACCACCCGCAAAGGCACATACCTTAAGTGACGCGGCTGGCACCCGCGCGGTCCCTTAGCTGTCTGTGTCGTTTCTTCACTTTTCAGTTTCGCTTCAGTTTCGCTATATAGTCCATCCTACCCACTTTCATCTTTCTACTATCAACAGAACAACACATGAAGAGTCATTCACCACCCGCAAAGGCACATACCTTACGTGACGCGGCTTGCACCCGCGCGGTCCCTTAGCTGTCTGTGTCGTTTCTTCACTTTTCCGTTCCGCGACATAGTCTGTTCTACCCACTTTCAACTTTCCACTATCAACAGAACAACCCTTGAAGAGTCATGCTCCACCCGCAAGGGCACGTACCTCTCGTGACGCGTCTGGCACACGCGCGGTCCCTTCGCTGTCTGTGTCGTTTCTTCACTTTTCAGTTTCGCGACATAGTCTTTTCTACCCACATTCGTCTTTCTACTATCAACAGAACAACACTTCAAGAGTCATGTACACCCCGCAAGGGCACGTACCTTACGTGACGCGGCTGGCACCTGCGCGGTCCCTTAGCTGTCTGTGTCGTTTCTTCACTTTTCAGTTTCGCGACATAGTCTGTTCTACCCACATTCGTCTTTCTACTATCAACAGAACAACACTTCAAGTGTCATGTACAACCCGCGAGGGCACGTACCTTACGTGACGCGGCTGGCACCCGCGCGGTCCCTTAGCTGTCTGTGTCGTTTCTTCACTTTTCCGTTCCGCGATATAGTCTGTTCTACCCACTTTCATCTTTCCACTATCAACAGAACAACCCTTGAAGAGTCATGCTCCACCCGCAAGGGCACGTGCCTTACGTGACGCGGCTGGCACCCGCGCGGTCCCTTAGCTGTCTGTGTTGTTCCTTCACTTTTCCGTTCTGCGACATAGTCTGTTCTACCCACTTTCATCTTTCCACTATCAACAGAACAACCCTTGAAGAGTCATGCTCCACCCGCAAAGGCACGTGCCTTACGTGACGCGGCTGGCACCCGCGCGGTCCCTTAGCTGTCTGTGTCGTTTCTTCACTTTTCAGTTTCGCGACATAGTCCTACCTACCCACTTTCGTCTTTCTACTAACAACAGAACAACACTTGAAAAGTCATGTACAACCCGCAAGGGCACGTACCTTACGAGACGCGGCTGGCACCCGCGCGGTCCCTTAGCTGTCTGTGTCGTTTCTTCACTTTTCAGTTTCGCGACATAGTCTGTTCTACCCACTTTCGTCTTTCTACTATCAACAGAACAACACTTCAAGAGTCATGTACAACCCATAAGGGCACGTGCCTTACGTGTCGCGGCTAACACCCGCGCGGTCCCTTAGCTGTCTGTGTCGTTCCTTCACTTTTCCGTTCCGCGACATAGTCTGTTCTACCCACTTTCATCTTTCCACTATCAACAGAACAACCCTTGGAGAGTAATGCTCCACCCGCAAGGGCACGTACCTTACGTGACGCGGCTGGCACCCGCGCGGTCCCTTAGCTGTCTGTGTCGTTTCTTCACTTTTCAGTTTGGCGACATAGTCCATCCTAAGCACTTACGTCTTTCTACTATCAACAGAACAACACTTGAAGAGTCATGTACAACCCGCAAGGGCACGTACCTTACGTGACGCGGCTGGCACCCGCGCGGTCCCTTAGCTGTCTGTGTCGTTTCTTCACTTCTCAGTTTCGCGACATAATACATCCTACCCACTTTCGTCTTTATACTATCAACAGAACAACACTTGAAGAGTCATGTACAACCCGCAAGGGCACGTACCTTACGTGACGCGGCTGGCACCCGCTCGGTCCCTTAGCTGTCTGTGTCGTTCCTTCACTTTTCCGTTCCGCGACATAGTCTGTTTTACCCACTTTCATCTTTCCACTATCAACAGAACAACCCTTGAAGAGTCATGATCCACCCACAAGGGCACATGCCTTACGTGACGCGGCTGGCACCCGCGCGGTCCATTAGCTGTCTGTGTCGTTTCTTCACTTTTCAGTTTCGCGACATAGTCCATCCTACCCACTTTCGTCTTTCTACTATCAACAGAACAACACTTGAAGAGTCATGTACAACCCGCAAGGGCACGTACCTTACGTGACGCGGCTGGCACCCGCGCGTTCCCTTAGCTGTCTGTGTCGTTCCTTCACTTTTCTGTTCCGCGACATAGTCTGTTCTACCCACTTTCATCTTTCCACTATCAACAGAACAACCCTTGGAGAGTCATGCTCCACCCGCAAGGGCACGTACCTTACGTGACGCGGCTGGCAGCCGCGCGGTCCCTTAGCTTTCCGTGTCGTTTCTTCACTTTTCAGTTTCGCGACATAGTCCATCCTACCCACTTTCGTCTTTCTACTATCAACAGAACAACACTTGAAGAGTCATGTACAACCCGCAAGGGCACATACCTTACGCGACGCGGCTGGCACTCGCGCAGTCCCTTAGTTGTCTGTGTCGTTCCTTCACTTTTCCGTTCCGCGACATAGTCTGTTCTACCCACTTTCATCTTTCCACTATCAACAGAACAACCCTTGAAGAGTCATCCTCCACCCGCAAGGGCACGTGCCTTTCGTGACGCGGCTGGCACCCGCGCGGTCCCTTAGCTGTCGGTGTCGTTTCTTCACATTTCAGTTTCGCGACATAGTCCATCCTACCCACTTTCGTATTCCTACTATCAAGAGAACAACACTTGAAGAGTCATGTACAACCCGCAAGGGCACGTACCTTACGTGACGCGGCTGGCACCCGCACGGTCCCTCAGCTGTCTGTGTCGTTCCTCCACTTTTCCGTTCCTCGACATAGTCTGTTCTACCCACTTTCATCTTTCCACTATCAACAGAACAACCCTTGAAGAGTCATGCTCCACCCGCAAGGGCACGTGCCTTACGTGACGCAGCTGGGACCCGCGCGGTCCCTTAGCTGTCTGTGTCGTTTCTTCACTTTTCAGTTTCGCGACATAGTCCATCCTACCCACTTTCGTCTTTCTACTATCAACAGAACAACACTTGAAGAGTCATGTACAACCCGCAAGGGCACGTACCTTACGTGACGCGGCTGGCACCCGCGCGGTCCCTTAGCTGTCTGTGTCGTTCCTTCACTTTTCCGTTCCGCGACATAGTCTGTTCTACCCACTTTCATCTTTCCACTATCAACAGAACAACCCATGAAGAGTCATGCTCCACCCGCAAGGGCACATACCTTGCGTGACGCGGCTGGCACCCGCGCGGTCACTTAGCTGTCTGTGTCGTTTCTTCACTTTTCAGTTTCGCGACATAGTCCATCTTACCCACTTTCGTCTTTCTACTATCAACAGAACAACACTTGAAGAGTCATGTACAACCCGCAAGGGCACGTACCTTACGTGACGCGGCTGGCACCCGCGCGTTCCCTTAGCTGTCTGTGTCGTTCCTTCACTTTTCTGTTCCGCGACATAGTCTGTTCTACCCACTTTCATCTTTCCACTATCAACAGAACAACCCTTGGAGAGTCATGCTCCACCCGCAAGGGCACGTACCTTACGTGACGCGGCTGGCACCCGCGCGGTCCCTTAGCTTTCTGTGTCGTTTCTTCACTTTTCAGTTTCGCGACATAGTCCATCCTACCCACTTTCGTCTTTCTACTATCAACAGAACAACACTTGAAGAGTCATGTACAACCCGCAAGGGCACGTACCTTACGTGACGCGGCTGGCACTCGCGCAGTCCCTTAGCTGTCTGTGTCGTTCCTTCACTTTTCCGTTCCGCGACATAGTCTGTTCTACCCACTTTCATCTTTCCACTATCAACAGAACAACCCTTGAAGAGTCATCCTCCACCCGCAAGGGCACGTGCCTTACGTGACGCGGCTGGCACCCGCGCGGTCCCTTAGCTGTCGGTGTCGTTTCTTCACTTTCCAGTTTCGCGACATAGTCCATCCTACCCACTTTCGTTTTTCTACTATCAACAGAACAACACTTGAAGAGTCATGTACAACCCGCAAGGGCACGTACCTTACCTGACGCGGCTGGCACCCGCGCGGTCCCTTAGCTGTCTGTGTCGTTTCTTCACTTTTCAGTTTCGCGACATAGTCCATCCTACCCACTTTCGTCTTTCTACTATCAACAGAACAACACTTGAAGAGTCATGCTCCACCCGCAAGGGCACGTACCTCACGTGACGCGGCTGGCACCCGCGCGGTCCCTTAGCTGTCTGTGTCGTTTCTTCACTTTTCAGTTTCGCGACATAGTCCATCCTACCCACTTTCGTCTTTCTACTATCAACAGATCAACACTTGAAGAGTCATGTACAACTCGCAAGGGCACGTACCTTACGTGACGCGGCTGGCACCCGCGCGGTCCCTTAGCTGTCTGTGTCGTTTCTTCACTTTTCAGTTTCGTGACATACTCCATCCTACCCACTTTCGTCTTTCTACTATCAACAGAACAACACTTGAAGAGTCATGTACAACTCGCAAGGGCACGTACCTTACATGACGCGGATGGCATCCGCGCGGTCCCTTAGCTGTCTGTGTCGTTTCTTCACTTTTCAGTTTCGCGGCATAGTCCATCCTACCCACTTTCGTTTTTCTACTATCAACAGAACAACACTTGAAGAGTCATGCTCCACCCGCAAGGGCACGTACCTTACCTGACGCGGCTGGCACCCGCGCGGTCCCTTAGCTGTCTGTGTCGTTTCTTCACTTTTCAGTTTCGCGGCATAGTCCATCCTACCCACTGTCGTCTTTCTACTATCAACAGAACAACACTTGAAGAGTCATGTACAATCCGCAAGGGCACGTACCTTACCTGACGCGGCTGGCACCCGCGCGGTCCCTTAGCTGTCTGTGTCGTTTCTTCACTTTTCAGTTTCGCGACATAGTCCATCCTACCCACTTTCGTCTTTCTACTATCAACAGAACAACACTTGAAGAGTCATGTACAACCCGCAAGGGCACGTACCTTACCTGACGCGGCTGGCACCCGCGCGGTCCCTTAGCTGTCTGTGTCGTTTCTTCACTTTTCAGTTTCGTGACATACTCCATCCTACCCACTTTCGTCTTTCTACTATCAACAGAACAACACTTGAAGAGTCATGTACAACCCGCAAGGGCACGTACCTTACCTGACGCGGCTGGCACCCGCGCGGTCCCTTAGCTGTCTGTGTCGTTTCTTCACTTTTCAGTTTCGCGACATAGTCCATCCTACCCACTTTCGTCTTTCTACTATCAACAGAACAACACTTGAAGAGTCATGTACAACTCGCAAGGGCACGTACCTTACGTGACGCGGCTGGCACCCGCGCGGTCCCTTAGCTGTCTGTGTCGTTTCTTCACTTTTCAGTTTCGTGACATAGTCCATCCTACCCACTTTCGTCTTTCTACTATCAACAGAACAACACTTGAAGAGTCATGTACAACTCGCAAGGGCACGTACCTTACGTAACGCGGATGGCATCCGCGCGGTCCCTTAGCTGTATGTGTCGTTTCTTCACTTTTCAGTTTCGCGACATAGTCCATCCTACCCACTTTCGTCTTTCTACTATCAACAGAACAACACTTGAAGAGTCATGTACAACCCGCAAGGGCACGTACCTTACCTGACGCGGCTGGCACCCGCGCGGTCCCTTAGCTGTCTGTGTCGTTACTTCACTTTTCAGTTTCGCGACATAGTCCATCCTACCCACTTTCGTCTTTCTACTATCAACAGAACAACACTTGAAGAGTCATGTACAACCCGCAAGGGCACGTACCTTACCTGACGCGGCTGGCACCCGCGCGGTCCCTTAGCTGTCTGTGTCGTTTCTTCACTTTTCAGTTTCGCGACATAGTCCATCCTACCCACTTTCGTCTTTCTACTATCAACAGATCAACACTTGAAGAGTCATGTACAACTCGCAAGAGCACGTACCTTACGTGACGCGGCTGGCACCCGCGCGGTCCCTTAGCTGTCTGTGTCGTTTCTTCACTTTTCAGTTTCGTGACATAGTCCATCCTACCCACTTTCGTCTTTCTACTATCAACAGAACAACACTTGAAGAGTCATGTACAACTCGCAAGGGCACGTACCTTACGTGACGCGGCTGGCACCCGCGCGGTCCCTTAGCTGTCTGTGTCGTTTCTTCACTTTTCAGTTTCGTGACATAGTCCATCCTACCCACTTTCGTCTTTCTACTATCAACAGAACAACACTTGAAGAGTCATGTACAACTCGCAAGGGCACGTACCTTACGTGACGCGGCTGGCACCCGCGCGGTCCCTTAGCTGTCTGTGTCGTTTCTTCACTTTTCAGTTTCGTGACATACTCCATCCTACCCACTTTCGTCTTTCTACTATCAACAGAACAACACATGAAGAGTCATTCACCACCCGCAAAGGCACATACCTTAAGTGACGCGGCTGGCACCCGCGCGGTCCCTTAGCTGTCTGTGTCGTTTCTTCACTTTTCAGTTTCGCTTCAGTTTCGCTATATAGTCCATCCTACCCACTTTCATCTTTCCACTATCAACAGAACAACCCTTGAAGAGTCATGCTCCACCCGCAAGGGCACGTACCTTTCGTGACGCGTCTGCCACCCGCTCGGTTCCTTCGCTGTCTGTGTCGTTTCATCACTTTTCAGTTTCGCGACATAGTCCATCCTACCACTTTCGTCTTTCTACTATCAACAGAACAACACTTGAAGAGTCATGTACAACTCGCAAGGGCACGTACCTTACGTGACGCGGATGGCATCCGCGCGGTCCCTTAGCTGTCTGTGTCGTTTCTTCACTTTTCAGTTTCGCGGCATAGTCCATCCTACCCACTGTCGTCTTTCTATCAACAGAACAACACCTGAAGAGTCATGTACAACTCGCAAGGGCACATACCTTACGTGACGCGGCTGGCACCCGCGCGGTCCCTTAGCTGTCTGTGTCGTTTCTTCACTTTTCAGTTTCGTGACATAGTCCATCCTACCCACTTTCGTCTTTCTACTATCAACAGAACAACACTTGAAGAGTCATGTACAACTCGCAAGGGCACGTACCTTACGTGACGCGGATGGCATCCGCGCGGTCCCTTAGCTGTCTGTGTCGTTTCTTCACTTTTCAGTTTCGCGGCATAGTCCATCCTACCCACTGTCGTCTTTCTACTATCAACAGAACAACACTTGAAGAGTCATGTACAACCCGCAAGGGCACGTACCTTACGTGACGCATCAGGCACCCGCGCGGTCCCTTACCTGTCTGTGTCGTTTCTTCACTTTTCCGTTCCGCGACATAGTCTGCTCTACCCACTTTCATCTTTCCACTATCACCAGAACAACCCTTGAAGAGTCATGCTCCACCCGCAAGGGCACGTGCCTTACGTGACGCGGCTGGCACCCGCTCGGTCCCTTAGCTGTCTGTGTCGTTCCTTCACTTTTCCGTTCCGCGACATAGTCTGTTTTACCCACTTTCATCTTTCCACTATCAACAGAACAACCCTTGAAGAGTCATGATCCACCCACAAGGGCACATGCCTTACGTGACGCGGCTGGCACCCGCGCGGTCCATTAGCTGTCTGTGTCGTTTCTTCACTTTTCAGTTTCGCGACATAGTCCATCCTACCCACTTTCGTCTTTCTACTATCAACAGAACAACACTTGAAGAGTCATGTACAACCCGCAAGGGCACGTACCTTACGTGACGCGGCTGGCACCCGCGCGTTCCCTTAGCTGTCTGTGTCGTTCCTTCACTTTTCTGTTCCGCGACATAGTCTGTTCTACCCACTTTCATCTTTCCACTATCAACAGAACAACCCTTGGAGAGTCATGCTCCACCCGCAAGGGCACGTACCTTACGTGACGCGGCTGGCAGCCGCGCGGTCCCTTAGCTTTCTGTGTCGTTTCTTCACTTTTCAGTTTCGCGACATAGTCCATCCTACCCACTTTCGTCTTTCTACTATCAACAGAACAACACTTGAAGAGTCATGTACAACCCGCAAGGGCACATACCTTACGCGACGCGGCTGGCACTCGCGCAGTCCCTTAGTTGTCTGTGTCGTTCCTTCACTTTTCCGTTCCGCGACATAGTCTGTTCTACCCACTTTCATCTTTCCACTATCAACAGAACAACCCTTGAAGAGTCATCCTCCACCCGCAAGGGCACGTGCCTTTCGTGACGCGGCTGGCACCCGCGCGGTCCCTTAGCTGTCGGTGTCGTTTCTTCACATTTCAGTTTCGCGACATAGTCCATCCTACCCACTTTCGTATTCCTACTATCAAGAGAACAACACTTGAAGAGTCATGTACAACCCGCAAGGGCACGTACCTTACGTGACGCGGCTGGCACCCGCACGGTCCCTCAGCTGTCTGTGTCGTTCCTCCACTTTTCCGTTCCTCGACATAGTCTGTTCTACCCACTTTCATCTTTCCACTATCAACAGAACAACCCTTGAAGAGTCATGCTCCACCCGCAAGGGCACGTGCCTTACGTGACGCAGCTGGGACCCGCGCGGTCCCTTAGCTGTCTGTGTCGTTTCTTCACTTTTCAGTTTCGCGACATAGTCCATCCTACCCACTTTCGTCTTTCTACTATCAACAGAACAACACTTGAAGAGTCATGTACAACCCGCAAGGGCACGTACCTTACGTGACGCGGCTGGCACCCGCGCGGTCCCTTAGCTGTCTGTGTCGTTCCTTCACTTTTCCGTTCCGCGACATAGTCTGTTCTACCCACTTTCATCTTTCCACTATCAACAGAACAACCCATGAAGAGTCATGCTCCACCCGCAAGGGCACATACCTTGCGTGACGCGGCTGGCACCCGCGCGGTCACTTAGCTGTCTGTGTCGTTTCTTCACTTTTCAGTTTCGCGACATAGTCCATCTTACCCACTTTCGTCTTTCTACTATCAACAGAACAACACTTGAAGAGTCATGTACAACCCGCAAGGGCACGTACCTTACGTGACGCGGCTGGCACCCGCGCGTTCCCTTAGCTGTCTGTGTCGTTCCTTCACTTTTCTGTTCCGCGACATAGTCTGTTCTACCCACTTTCATCTTTCCACTATCAACAGAACAACCCTTGGAGAGTCATGCTCCACCCGCAAGGGCACGTACCTTACGTGACGCGGCTGGCACCCGCGCGGTCCCTTAGCTTTCTGTGTCGTTTCTTCACTTTTCAGTTTCGCGACATAGTCCATCCTACCCACTTTCGTCTTTCTACTATCAACAGAACAACACTTGAAGAGTCATGTACAACCCGCAAGGGCACGTACCTTACGTGACGCGGCTGGCACTCGCGCAGTCCCTTAGCTGTCTGTGTCGTTCCTTCACTTTTCCGTTCCGCGACATAGTCTGTTCTACCCACTTTCATCTTTCCACTATCAACAGAACAACCCTTGAAGAGTCATCCTCCACCCGCAAGGGCACGTGCCTTACGTGACGCGGCTGGCACCCGCGCGGTCCCTTAGCTGTCGGTGTCGTTTCTTCACTTTCCAGTTTCGCGACATAGTCCATCCTACCCACTTTCGTTTTTCTACTATCAACAGAACAACACTTGAAGAGTCATGTACAACCCGCAAGGGCACGTACCTTACCTGACGCGGCTGGCACCCGCGCGGTCCCTTAGCTGTCTGTGTCGTTTCTTCACTTTTCAGTTTCGCGACATAGTCCATCCTACCCACTTTCGTCTTTCTACTATCAACAGAACAACACTTGAAGAGTCATGCTCCACCCGCAAGGGCACGTACCTCACGTGACGCGGCTGGCACCCGCGCGGTCCCTTAGCTGTCTGTGTCGTTTCTTCACTTTTCAGTTTCGCGACATAGTCCATCCTACCCACTTTCGTCTTTCTACTATCAACAGATCAACACTTGAAGAGTCATGTACAACTCGCAAGGGCACGTACCTTACGTGACGCGGCTGGCACCCGCGCGGTCCCTTAGCTGTCTGTGTCGTTTCTTCACTTTTCAGTTTCGTGACATACTCCATCCTACCCACTTTCGTCTTTCTACTATCAACAGAACAACACTTGAAGAGTCATGTACAACTCGCAAGGGCACGTACCTTACATGACGCGGATGGCATCCGCGCGGTCCCTTAGCTGTCTGTGTCGTTTCTTCACTTTTCAGTTTCGCGGCATAGTCCATCCTACCCACTTTCGTTTTTCTACTATCAACAGAACAACACTTGAAGAGTCATGCTCCACCCGCAAGGGCACGTACCTTACCTGACGCGGCTGGCACCCGCGCGGTCCCTTAGCTGTCTGTGTCGTTTCTTCACTTTTCAGTTTCGCGGCATAGTCCATCCTACCCACTGTCGTCTTTCTACTATCAACAGAACAACACTTGAAGAGTCATGTACAATCCGCAAGGGCACGTACCTTACCTGACGCGGCTGGCACCCGCGCGGTCCCTTAGCTGTCTGTGTCGTTTCTTCACTTTTCAGTTTCGCGACATAGTCCATCCTACCCACTTTCGTCTTTCTACTATCAACAGAACAACACTTGAAGAGTCATGTACAACCCGCAAGGGCACGTACCTTACCTGACGCGGCTGGCACCCGCGCGGTCCCTTAGCTGTCTGTGTCGTTTCTTCACTTTTCAGTTTCGTGACATACTCCATCCTACCCACTTTCGTCTTTCTACTATCAACAGAACAACACTTGAAGAGTCATGTACAACCCGCAAGGGCACGTACCTTACCTGACGCGGCTGGCACCCGCGCGGTCCCTTAGCTGTCTGTGTCGTTTCTTCACTTTTCAGTTTCGCGACATAGTCCATCCTACCCACTTTCGTCTTTCTACTATCAACAGAACAACACTTGAAGAGTCATGTACAACTCGCAAGGGCACGTACCTTACGTGACGCGGCTGGCACCCGCGCGGTCCCTTAGCTGTCTGTGTCGTTTCTTCACTTTTCAGTTTCGTGACATAGTCCATCCTACCCACTTTCGTCTTTCTACTATCAACAGAACAACACTTGAAGAGTCATGTACAACTCGCAAGGGCACGTACCTTACGTAACGCGGATGGCATCCGCGCGGTCCCTTAGCTGTATGTGTCGTTTCTTCACTTTTCAGTTTCGCGACATAGTCCATCCTACCCACTTTCGTCTTTCTACTATCAACAGAACAACACTTGAAGAGTCATGTACAACCCGCAAGGGCACGTACCTTACCTGACGCGGCTGGCACCCGCGCGGTCCCTTAGCTGTCTGTGTCGTTACTTCACTTTTCAGTTTCGCGACATAGTCCATCCTACCCACTTTCGTCTTTCTACTATCAACAGAACAACACTTGAAGAGTCATGTACAACCCGCAAGGGCACGTACCTTACCTGACGCGGCTGGCACCCGCGCGGTCCCTTAGCTGTCTGTGTCGTTTCTTCACTTTTCAGTTTCGCGACATAGTCCATCCTACCCACTTTCGTCTTTCTACTATCAACAGATCAACACTTGAAGAGTCATGTACAACTCGCAAGGGCACGTACCTTACGTGACGCGGCTGGCACCCGCGCGGTCCCTTAGCTGTCTGTGTCGTTTCTTCACTTTTCAGTTTCGTGACATAGTCCATCCTACCCACTTTCGTCTTTCTACTATCAACAGAACAACACTTGAAGAGTCATGTACAACTCGCAAGGGCACGTACCTTACGTGACGCGGCTGGCACCCGCGCGGTCCCTTAGCTGTCTGTGTCGTTTCTTCACTTTTCAGTTTCGTGACATAGTCCATCCTACCCACTTTCGTCTTTCTACTATCAACAGAACAACACTTGAAGAGTCATGTACAACTCGCAAGGGCACGTACCTTACGTGACGCGGCTGGCACCCGCGCGGTCCCTTAGCTGTCTGTGTCGTTTCTTCACTTTTCAGTTTCGTGACATACTCCATCCTACCCACTTTCGTCTTTCTACTATCAACAGAACAACACATGAAGAGTCATTCACCACCCGCAAAGGCACATACCTTAAGTGACGCGGCTGGCACCCGCGCGGTCCCTTAGCTGTCTGTGTCGTTTCTTCACTTTTCAGTTTCGCTTCAGTTTCGCTATATAGTCCATCCTACCCACTTTCATCTTTCCACTATCAACAGAACAACCCTTGAAGAGTCATGCTCCACCCGCAAGGGCACGTACCTTTCGTGACGCGTCTGCCACCCGCTCGGTTCCTTCGCTGTCTGTGTCGTTTCATCACTTTTCAGTTTCGCGACATAGTCCATCCTACCACTTTCGTCTTTCTACTATCAACAGAACAACACTTGAAGAGTCATGTACAACTCGCAAGGGCACGTACCTTACGTGACGCGGATGGCATCCGCGCGGTCCCTTAGCTGTCTGTGTCGTTTCTTCACTTTTCAGTTTCGCGGCATAGTCCATCCTACCCACTGTCGTCTTTCTATCAACAGAACAACACCTGAAGAGTCATGTACAACTCGCAAGGGCACATACCTTACGTGACGCGGCTGGCACCCGCGCGGTCCCTTAGCTGTCTGTGTCGTTTCTTCACTTTTCAGTTTCGTGACATAGTCCATCCTACCCACTTTCGTCTTTCTACTATCAACAGAACAACACTTGAAGAGTCATGTACAACTCGCAAGGGCACGTACCTTACGTGACGCGGATGGCATCCGCGCGGTCCCTTAGCTGTCTGTGTCGTTTCTTCACTTTTCAGTTTCGCGGCATAGTCCATCCTACCCACTGTCGTCTTTCTACTATCAACAGAACAACACTTGAAGAGTCATGTACAACCCGCAAGGGCACGTACCTTACGTGACGCATCAGGCACCCGCGCGGTCCCTTACCTGTCTGTGTCGTTTCTTCACTTTTCCGTTCCGCGACATAGTCTGCTCTACCCACTTTCATCTTTCCACTATCACCAGAACAACCCTTGAAGAGTCATGCTCCACCCGCAAGGGCACGTGCCTTACGTGACGCGGCTGGCACCCACGCGGTCCCTTAGCTGTCTGTGCCGTTTCTTCACATTTCACTTTCGCTATATTGTCCATCCTACCCACTTTCATCTTTCTACTATCAACAGAACAACACATGAAGAGTCATTCACCACCCGCAAAGGCACATACCTCACGTGACGCGGCTGGCACCCGCGCGGTCCCTTAGCTGTCTGTGTCGTTTCTTCACTTTTCAGTTTCGCTATATAGTCCACCCTACCCACTTTCATCTTTCTACTATCAACAGAACAACACATGAAGAGTCATTCACCACCCGCAAAGGCACATACCTTAAGTGACGCGGCTGGCACCCGCGCGGTCCCTTAGCTGTCTGTGTCGTTTCTTCACTTTTCAGTTTCGCTTCAGTTTCGCTATATAGTCCATCCTACCCACTTTCATCTTTCCACTATCAACAGAACAACCCTTGAAGAGTCATGCTCCACCCGCAAGGGCACGTACCTTTCGTGACGCGTCTGGCACCCGCGCGGTCCCTTCGCTGTCTGTGTCGTTTCTTCACTTTTCAGTTTCGCGACATAGTCCATCCTACCCACTTTCGTCTTTCTACTATCAACAGAACAACACTTGAAGAATCATGTATAACCCGCAAGGGCACGTACCATATGTGACGCGGCTGGCACCCGCACGGTCCCTTAGCTGTCTGTGTCGTTTCTTCACTTTTCAGTTTCGCTTCAGTTTCGCTATATAGTCCATCCTACCCACTTTCATCTTTCTACTATCAACAGAACAGTACATGAAGAGTCATTCACCACCCGCAAAGGCACATACCTTACGTGACGCGGCTGGCACCCGTGCGGTCCCTTAGCTGTCTGTGTCGTTTCTTCACTTTTCAGTTTCGCTATATAGTCCATCCTACCCACTTTCATCTTTCTACTATCAACAGAACAACACATGAAGAGTCATTCACCACCCGCAAAGGCACATACCTTAAGTGACGCGGCTGGCACCCGCGCGGTCCCTTAGCTGTCTGTGTCGTTTCTTCACTTTTCAGTTTCGCTTCAGTTTCGCTATATAGTCCATCCTACCCACTTTCATCTTTCTACTATCAACAGAACAACACATGAAGAGTCATTCACCACCCGCAAAGGCACATACCTTACGTGACGCGGCTTGCACCCGCGCGGTCCCTTAGCTGTCTGTGTCGTTTCTTCACTTTTCCGTTCCGCGACATAGTCTGTTCTACCCACTTTCATCTTTCCACTATCAACAGAACAACCCTTGAAGAGTCATGCTCCACCCGCAAGGGCACGTACCTTTCGTGACGCGTCTGGCACCCGCGCGGTCCCTTCGCTGTCTGTGTCGTTTCTTCACTTTTCAGTTTCGCGACATAGTCCATCCTACCCACTTTCGTCTTTCTACTATCAACAGAACAACACTCGAAGAGTCATGTATAACCCGCAAGGGCACGTACCTTACGTGACGCGGCTGGCACCCGTGAGGTCCCTTAGCTGTCTGTGTCGTTTCTTCACTTTTCAGTTTCGCTATATAGTCCATCCTACCCACTTTCATCTTTCTACTATCAACAGAACAACACATGAAGAGACATTCACCACCCGCAAAGGCACATACCTTACGTGACGCGGCTGGCACCCGCGCGGTCCCTTAGCTGTCTGTGTCGTTTCTTCACTTTTCAGTTTCGCTTCAGTTTCGCTATATAGTCCATCCTACCCACTTTCATCTCTCTACTATCAACAGAACAACACATGAAGAGTCATTCACCACGCGCAAAGGCACATACCTTACGTGACGCAGCTGGCACCCGCGCGGTCCCTTAGCTGTCTGTGTCGTTTCTTCACTTTTCCGTGCCGCGACATAGTCTGTTCTACCCACTTTCATCTTTCCACTATCAACAGAACAACCCTTGAAGAGTCATGCTCCACCTGCAAGGGCACGTACCTTACGTGACGCGGCTGGCACCCGCGCGGTCCGTTAGCTGTCTGTGTCGTTTCTTCACATTTCCGTTCCGCGACATAGTCTGTTCTACCCACTTTCATCTTTCCACTATCAACAGAACAACCCTTGAAGAGTCATGCTCCACCCACAAGGGCACGTACCTTTCGTGACGCGTCTGGCACCCGCGCGGTCCCTTCGCTGTCTGTGTCGTTTCTTCTCTTTTCAGTTTTGCGACATAGTCCATCCTACCCACTTTCGTCTTTCTACTATCAACAGAACAACACTATAAGAGTCATGTATAACCCGCAAGGGCACGTACCATATGTGACGCGGCTGGCACCCGCGCGCTCCCTTAGCTGTCTGTGTCGTTTCTTCACTTTTCAGTTTCGCGACATAGTCCATCGTACCCACTTTCGTCTTTCTACTATCAACAGAACAACACTCGAAGAGTCATGTATAACCCGCAAGGGCACGTACCTTACGTGACGCGGCTGGCACCCGCGAGGTCCCTTAGCAGTCTGTGTCGTTCCTTCACTTTTCCGTTCCGCGACATAGTCTGTTCTACCCACTTTCATCTTTCCACTATCAACAGAACAACCCTTGAAGAGTCATGCTCCACCCGCAAGGGCACGTGCCTTACGTGACGCGGCTGGCACCCGCGCGGTCCCTTAGCTGTCTGTGTCGTTTCTTCAGTTTTCAGTTTCGCGACATAGTCCATCCTACCCACTTTCGTCGTTCTACTATAAACAGAACAACACTTGAAGAGTCATGTACAACCCGCAAGGGCACGTACCTTACGTGACGCGGCTGGCACCCGCGCGGTCCCTTAGCTGTCTGTGTCGTTTCTTCACTTTTCAGTTTCGCGATATAGTGCATCCTACCCACTTTCATCTTTCTACTATCAACAGAACAACACATGAAGCGTCATTCACCACCCGCAAAGGCACGTGCCTTACGTGACGCTGCTGACAACCGCGCGGTCCCTTAGCTGTCTGTGTCGTTTCTTCACTTTTCAGTTTCGCGACATAGTCCATCCTACCCTCTTTCGTCTTTCTACTATCAACAGAACAATACTCGAAGAGTCATGTACAACCCGCAAGGGCACGTACCTTACGTGACGCGGCTGGCACCCGCGCGGTCCCTTAGCTGTCTGTGTCGTTTCTTCACTTTTCAGTTTCACGACATAGTCCATCCTACCCACTTTCGTCTTTCTACTATCAACAGAACAACACTCGAAGAGTCATGTACAACCTGCATGGGCACGTACCTTACGTGACGCTGCTGGCACCCGCGAGGTCCCTTAGCAGTCTGTGTCGTTTCTTCACTTTTCCGTTCCGCGACATAGTCTGTTCTACCCACTTTCATCTTTCCACTATCAACAGAACAACCCTTGAAGAGTCATGCTCCACCCGCAAGGGCACGTACCTTACGTGTCGCGGCTGGCACCCGCGCGGTCCCTTAGCTGTCTGTGTCGTTTCTTCACTTTTCAGTTTCGCGACATAGTCCATCCTACCCACTTTCGTCTTTCTACTATCAACAGAACAACACTCGAAGAGTCATGTACAACCCGCAAGGGCACGTACCTTACGTGACGCGGCTGGCACCCGCGAGGTCCCATAGCAGTCTGTGTCGTTTCTTCACTTTTCCGTTCCGCGACATAGTCTGTTCTACCCACTTTCATCTTTCCACTATCAACAGAACAACCCTTGAAGAGTCATGCTCCACCCGCAAGGGCACGTACCTTACGTGACGCGGCTGGCACCCGCGCGGTCCCTTAGCTGACTGTGTCGTTTCTTCACTTTTCCGTTCCGCGACATAGTCCATTCTACCCACTTTCGTCGTTCTACTATCAACAGAACAACACTTGAAGAGTCATGTACAACCCGCAAGGGCACGTACCTTACGTGACGCGGCTGGCACCCGCGAGATCCCTTAGCAGTCTGTGTCGTTTCTTCACTTTTCCGTTCCGCGACATAGTCCATTCTACCCACTTTCGTCGTTCTACTATCAACAGAACAACACTTGAAGAGTCATGTACAACCCGCAAGGGCACGTACCTTACGTGACACGGCTGGCACCGACGCGGTCCCTTAGCTGTCTGTGTCGTTTCTTCACTTTTCAGTTTCGCGATATAGTCCATCCTACCTACTTTCATCTTTCTACTATCAACAGAACAACACATGAAGAGTCATTCACCACCCGCAAAGGCACGTGCCTTACGTGACGCTGCTGGCACCCGCACGGTCCCTTAGCTGTCTGTGTCGTTTCTTCACTTTTCAGTCTCGCGACATAGTCCATCCTACCCACTTTCGTCTTTCTACTATCAACAGAACAACACTTGAAGAGTCATGTACAACCCGCAAGGGCACGTACCTCACGTGACGCGGCTGGCACCCGTGCGGTCCCTTAGCTGTCTGTGTCGTTTCTTCACTTTTCAGTTTCGCGACATAGCCCATCCTACCCACTTTCGTCTTTCTACTATCAACAGAACAACACTCGAAGAGTCATGTACAACCCGCAAGGGCACGTACCTTACGTGACGCGGCTGGCACCCGCGAGGTCCCTTGGCAGTCTGTGTCGTTTCTTCACTTTTCCGTTCCGCGACATAGTCTGTTCTACCCACTTTCATCTTTCCACTATCAACAGAACAACCCTTGTAGAGTCATGCTCCACCCGCAAGGTCACGTGCCCTACGTGACGCGGCAGGCACCCGCGCGGTCCCTTAGCTGTCTGTGTCATTTCTTCACTCTTCAGTTTCGCGACTTAGTCCATCCTACCAACTTTCGTCTTTCTACTATCAACAGAACAACACTTGAAGAGTCATGTACAACCCGCAAGGGCACATACCTTTTGTGACACGGCTGGCACCTGCGCGGTCCCTTAGCTGTCTGTGTCGTTTCTTCACTTTTCCACTCCGCGACATAGTCTGTTCTACCCACCTTCATCTTTCCACTATCAACAGAACAACCCTTGAAGAGTCATGCTCCACCCGCAAGGGCACGTGCCTTACGTGACGCGGCTGGCACCCGCGCGGTCCCTTAGCTGTCTGTGTCGTTCCTTCACTTTTCCGTTCCACGACATAGTCTGTTCTACCCACTTCCATCTTTCCACTATCAACAGAACAACCCTTGAAGAGTCATGCTCCACAAGCAAGGGCACGTGCGTTATGTGACGCGGCTGGCACACGTGCAGTCCCTTGGCTGTCTGTGTCGTTCCTTCACTTTTCCGTTCCGCGACATAGTCTGTTCTACCCACTTTCATCTTTCCACTATCAACAGAACAATCGTTGAAGAGTCATGCTCCACCCGCAAGGGCACATGCCTTACGTGACGCGGCTGGCACCCGCGCGGTTCCTTAGCTGTCTGTGTCGTTTCTTCACTTTTCCATTCCGCGACATAGTCTGTTCTACCCACTTTCATCTTTCCACTATCAACAGAAAAACCCTACAAGAGTCATGCTCCACCCGCAAGGGCACGTACCTTACGTGACGCGGATGGCACCCGCGCGGTTCCTTAGCTGTCTGTGTCGTTCGTCACTTTTCCGTTCCGCGACATAGTCTGTTCTACCCACTTTCATCTTTCCACTATCAACAAAACAACCCTTGAGGAGTCATGCTCCACCCGCAAGGGCACGTACCTTACGTGACGCGACTGGCACCCGCGCGGTCGCTTGGCTGTCTGTATCGTTCCTTTACTTTTCCGTTCCGCGACATATTCTGTTCTACCCACTTTCATCTTTCCACTATCAACAGAACAACCCTTGAAGTGTCTTGCTCCACAAGCAAGGGCACGTGCCTTATGTGACGCGGCTGGCACACGTGCGGTCCCTTGGCTGTCTGTGTCGTTCCTTCACTTTTCCGTTCCGCGACATAGTCTGTTCTACCCACTTTCATCTTTCCACTATCAACAGAACAACCCTTGGAGAGTAATGCTCCACCCGCAAGGGCACGTACCTTACGTGACGCGGCTGGCACCCGCGCGGTCCCTTAGCTGTCTGTGTCGTTTCTTCACTTTTCAGTTTGGCGACATAGTCCATCCTAAGCACTTACGTCTTTCTACTATCAACAGAACAACACTTGAAGAGTCATGTACAACCCGCAAGGGCACGTACCTTACGTGACGCGGCTGGCACCCGCTCGGTCCCTTAGCTGTCTGTGTCGTTCCTTCACTTTTCCGTTCCGCGACATAGTCTGTTTTACCCACTTTCATATTTCCACTATCAACAGAACAACCCTTGAAGAGTCATGATCCACCCACAAGGGCACATGCCTTACGTGACGCGGCTGGCACCCGCGCGGTCCATTAGCTGTCTGTGTCGTTTCTTCACTTTTCAGTTTCGCGACATAGTCCATCCTACCCACTTTCGTCTTTCTACTATCAACAGAACAACACTTGAAGAGTCATGTACAACCCGCAAGGGCACGTACCTTACGTGACGCGGCTGGCACCCGCGCGTTCCCTTAGCTGTCTGTGTCGTTCCTTCACTTTTCTGTTCCGCGACATAGTCTGTTCTACCCACTTTCATCTTTCCACTATCAACAGAACAACCCTTGAAGAGTCATGCTCCACCCGCAAGGGCACGTGCCTTACGTGACGCGGTTGGCACCCGCGCGGTTCCTTAGCTGTCTGTGTCGTTCCTTCACTTTTCCGTTCCACGACATAGTCTGTTCTACCCACTTCCATCTTTCCACTATCAACAGAACAACCCTTGAAGAGTCATGCTCCACAAGCAAGGGCACGTGCGTTATGTGACGCGGCTGGCACACGTGCAGTACCTTGGCTGTCTGTGTCGTTCCTTCACTTTTCCGTTCCGCGACATAGTCTGTTCTACCCACTTTCATCTTTCCACTATCAACAGAACAACCGTTGAAGAGTCATACTCCACCCGCAAGGGCACATGCCTTACGTGACGCGGCTGGCACCCGCGCGGTTCCTTAGCTGTCTGTGTCGTTTCGTCACTTTTCCGTTCCGCGACATAGTCTGTTCTACCCACTTTCATCTTTCCACTATCAACAGAACAACCCTTGAAGAGTCATGCTCCACCCGCAAGAGCACGTGCCTAACGTGACGCGGCTGTCACCCGCGCGGTCCCTTAGCTGTCTGTGTCGTTCCTTCACTTTTCCGTTCAGCGACATACTCTGTTCTACCCACTTTCATCTTTCCACTATCAACAGAACAACCCTTGAAGAGTCATGCTCCAACCGCAAGGGCACGTACCTTACGTGACGCGGCTGGCAACCGCGCGGTCCCTTAGCTGTCTGCGTCGTTTCTTCACTTTTCCGTTCCGCGACATAGTCTGTTCTACCCACTTTCATCTTTCCACTATCAACAGAACAACCCTTGAAGAGTCATGCTCCACCCGCAAGGGCACGTGCCTAACGTGACGCGGCTGACACCCGCGCGGTTCCTTAGCTGTCTGTGTTGTTTCTTCACTTTTCCGTTCCGCGAAATAGTCTGTTCTACCCACTTTCATCTTTCCACTATCAACAGAACAACCCTTCAAGAGTCATGCTCCACCCGCAAGGGCACGTACCTTACGTGACGCAGTTGGCACCCGCGCGGTCCCTTAGCTGTCTGTGAGGTTCCTTCACTTTTCCGTTCCGCGACATAGTCTGTTCTACCCACTTTCATCTTTCCACTATCAACAGAACAACCCTTGAAGAGTCATGCTCCACCCGCAAGGGCACGTGCCTTACGTGACGCGGCTGGCACCCGCGCGGATCCTATGCTGTCTGTGTCGTTTCTTCACTTTTCCGTTCCGCGACATAGTCTGTTCTACCCACTTTCATCTTTCCACTATCAACAGAACAACCCTTGAAGAGTCATGCTCCACCCGCAAGAGCACGTGCCTTATGTGACGCGGCTGGCACTCGCGCGGTCCCTTAGCAGTCTGTGTCGTTCCTTCACTTTTCTGTTCCGCGACATACTCTGTTCTACCCACTTTCATCTTTCCACTATCGACAGAACAACCCTTGAAGAGTCATGCTCCAACCGCAAGGGCACGTACCTTACGTGACGCGGCTGGCAACCGCGCGCTCCCTTACCTGTCTGTGTCGTTTCTTCACATTTCCGTTCCGCGACATAGTCTGTTCTACCCACTTTCATCTTTCCACTATCAACAGAACAACCCTTGAAGAGTCATGCTCCACCCGCAAGGGCACGTACCTTACGTGACGCGGCTGGCACCCGCGCGGTCCCTTAGCTGACTGTGTCGTTTCTTCACTTTTCCGTTCCGCGACATAGTCCATTCTACCCACTTTCGTCGTTCTACTATCAACAGAACAATACTTGAAGAGTCATGTACAACCCGCAAGGGCACGTACCTTACGTGACACGGCTGGCACCGACGCGGTCCCTTAGCTGTCTGTGTCGTTTCTTCACTTTTCAGTTTCGCGATATAGTCCATCCTACCCACTTTCATCTTTCTACTATCAACAGAACAACACATGAAGAGTTATTCACCACCCGCAAAGGCACGTGCCTTACGTGACGCTGCTGGCACCCGCACGGTCCCTTAGCTGTCTGTGTCGTTTCTTCAGTTTTCAGTCTCGCGACATAGTCCATCCTACCCACTTTCGTCTTTCTACTATCAACAGAACAACACTTGAAGAGTCATGTACAACCCGCAAGGGCACGTACCTTACGTGACGCGGCTGGCACCCGTGCGGTCCCTTAGCTGTCTGTGTCGTTTCTTCACTTTTCAGTTTCGCGACATAGCCCATCCTACCCACTTTCGTCTTTCTACTATCAACAGAACAACACTCGAAGAGTCATGTACAACCCGCAAGGGCACGTACCTTACGTGACGCGGCTGGCACCCGCGAGGTCCCTTGGCAGTCTGTGTCGTTTCTTCACTTTTCCGTTCCGCGACATAGTCTGTTCTACCCACTTTCATCTTTCCACTATCAACAGAACAACCCTTGAAGAGTCATGCTCCACCCGCAAGGGCACGTACCTTACGTGACGCGGCTGGCACCCGCGCGGTCCCTTAGCTGACTGTGTCGTTTCTTCACTTTTCCGTTCCGCGACATAGTCCATTCTACCCACTTTCGTCGTTCTACTATCAACAGAACAATACTTGAAGAGTCATGTACAACCCGCAAGGGCACGTACCTTACGTGACACGGCTGGCACCGACGCGGTCCCTTAGCTGTCTGTGTCGTTTCTTCACTTTTCAGTTTCGCGATATAGTCCATCCTACCCACTTTCATCTTTCTACTATCAACAGAACAACACATGAAGAGTCATTCACCACCCGCAAAGGCACGTGCCTTACGTGACGCTGCTGGCACCCGCACGGTCCCTTAGCTGTCTGTGTCGTTTCTTCACTTTTCAGTCTCGCGACATAGTCCATCCTACCCACTTTCGTCTTTCTACTATCAACAGAACAACACTTGAAGAGTCATGTACAACCCGCAAGGGCACGTACCTTACGTGACGCGGCTGGCACCCGTGCGGTCCCTTAGCTGTCTGTGTCGTTTCTTCACTTTTCAGTTTCGCGACATAGCCCATCCTACCCACTTTCGTCTTTCTACTATCAACAGAACAACACTCGAAGAGTCATGTACAACCCGCAAGGGCACGTACCTTACGTGACGCGGCTGGCACCCGCGAGTTCCCTTGGCAGTCTGTGTCGTTTCTTCACTTTTCCGTTCCGCGACATAGTCTGTTCTACCCACTTTCATCTTTCCACTATCAACAGAACAACCCTTGAAGAGTCATGCTCCACCCGCAAGGGCACGTGCCTTACGTGACGCGGCTGGCACCCGCGCGGTCCCTTAGCTGTCTGTGTCGTTCCTTCACTTTTCCGTTCCACGACATAGTCTGTTCTACCCACTTCCATCTTTCCACTATCAACAGAACAACCCTTGAAGAGTCATGCTCCACAAGCAAGGGCACGTGCGTTATGTGACGCGGCTGGCACACGTGCGGTCCCTTGGCTGTCTGTGTCGTTCCTTCACTTTTCCGTTCCGCGACATAGTCTGTTCTACCCATTTTCATCTTTCCACTGTCAACAGAACAACCCTTGAAGAGTCATGCTCCACCCGCAAGGGCACGTGCCTTACGTGACGCGGCTGGCACACGCGCGGTTCCTTAGCTGTCTGTGTCGTTTCGTCTTTTTTCCGTTCCGCGACATAGTCTGTTCTACCCACTTTCATCTTTCCACTATCAATAGAACAACCCTTGAAGAGTCATGCTCCACCCGCAAGGGCACGTGCCTTACGTGACGCGGCTGGCACCCGCGCGGTTCCTTAGCTGTCTGTGTCGTTTCGTCACTTTTCCGTTCCGCGACATAGTCTGTTCTACCCACTTTCATCTTTCCACTATCAACAGAACAACCCTTGAAGAGTCATGCTCCACCCGCAAGAGCACGCGCCTTACGTGACGCGGCTGGCACCCGCGCGGTCCCTTAGCTGTCTGTGTCGTTCCTTCACTTTTCCGTTCCGCGACATACTCTGTTCTACCCACTTTCATCTTTCCACTATCAACAGAACAACCCTTGAAGAGTCATGCTCCAACCGCAAGGGCACGTACCTTACGTGACGCGGCTGGCAACCGCGCGGTCCCTTAGCTGTCTGCGTCGTTTCTTCACTTTTCCGTTCCGCGACATAGTCTGTTCTACCCACTTTCATCTTTCCACTATCATCAGAACAACCCTTGAAGAGTCATGCTCCACCCGCAAGGGCACGTGCCTAACGTGACGCGGCTGACACCCGCGCGGTTCCTTAGCTGTGTGTGTTGTTTCTTCACTTTTCCGTTCCGCGAAATAGTCTGTTCTACCCACTTTCATCTTTCCACTATCAACAGAACAACCCTTGAAGAGTCATGCTCCACCCGCAAGGGCACGTACCTTACGTGACGCGGCTGGCACCCGCGCGGTTCCTTAGCTGTCTGTGTCGTTTCTTCACTTTTCCGTTCCGCGACATAGTCTGTTCTACCCACTTTCATCTTTCCACTATCAACAGAACAACCCTTGAAGAGTCATGCTCCACCCGCAAGAGCACGTGCCTTATGTGACGCGGCTGGCACCCGCGCGGTCCCTTAGCAGTCTGTGTCGTTCCTTCACTTTTCTGTTCCGCGACATACTCTGTTCTACCCACTTTCATCTTTCCACTATCAACAGAACAACCCTTGAAGAGTCATGCTCCAACCGCAAGGGCACGTACCTTACGTGACGCGGCTGGCAACCGCGCGGTCCCTTACCTGTCTGTGTCGTTTCTTCACTTTTGCGTTCCGCGACATAGTCTGTTCTACCCACTTTCATCTTTCCACTATCAACAGAACAACCCTTGAAGAGTCATGCTCCACCCGCAAGGGCCCGTGCCTTACGTGACGCGACTGGCACCGGCGCGGTCCCTTAGCTGTCTGTGTCGTTTCTTCACTTTTCCGTTCTGCGACATAGTCTGTTCCACCCACTATCATCTTTCCACTATCAACAGAACAACCCTTGAAGAGTCATGCTCCACCCGCAAGGGCACGTGCCTTACGTGACGCGGCTGGCAACCGCGCGGTCCCTTAGAAGTCTGTGTCGTTCCTTCACTTTTCTGTTCCGCGACATACTCTGTTCTACCCACTATCATCTTTCCACTATCAACAGAACAACCCTTGAAGAGTCATGCTCCACCCGCAAGGGCACGTACCTTACGTGACGCGGCTGGCAACCGCGCGGTCCCTTAGCTGTCTGTGTCGTTCCTTCACTTTTCCGTTCCGCGACATAGTCTGTTCTACCCACTTTCATCTTTCGACTATCAACAGAACAACCCTTGAAGAGTCATGCTCCAACCGCAAGGGCACGTACCTTACGTGACGCGGCTGGCAACCGCGCGGTCCCTTAGCTGTCTGTGTCGTTTCTTCACTTTTCCGTTCCGCGACATAGTCTGTTCTACCCACTTTCATCTTTCCACTATCAACAGAACAACCCTTGAAGAGTCATGCTCCAACCGCAAGGGCACGTACCTTACGTGACGCGGCTGGCAACCGCGCGGTCCCTTAGCTGTCTGTGTCGTTTCTTCACTTTTCCGTTCCGCGACATAGTCTGTTCTACCCACTTTCATCTTTCCACTATCAACAGAACAACCCTTGAAGAGTCATGCTCCAACCGCAAGGACACGTACCTTACGTGACGCGGCTGGCAACCGCGCGGTCCCTTAGCTGTCTGTGTCGTTTCTTCACTTTTCCGTTCCGCGACATAGTCTGTTCTACCCACTTTCATCTTTCCACTATCAACAGAACAACCCTTGAAGAGTCATGCTCCACCCGCAAGAGCACGCGCCTTACGTGACGCGGCTGGCAACCGCGCGGTCCCTTAGCTGTCTGTGTCGTTCCTTCACTTTTCCGTTCCGCGACATAGTCTGTTCTACCCACTTTCATCTTTCCACTATCAACAGAACAACCCTTGAAGAGTCATGCTCCAACCGCAAGGGCACGTACCTTACGTGACGCGACTGGCACCGGCGCGGTCCCTTAGCTGTCTGTGTCGTTTCTTCACTTTTCCGTTCTGCGACATAGTCTGTTCCACCCACTTTCATCTTTCCACTATCAACAGAACAACCCTTGAAGAGTCATGCTCCAACCGCAAGGGCACGTACCTTACGTGACGCGGCTGGCAACCGCGCGGTCCCTTAGCTGTCTGTGTCGTTTCTTCACTTTTCCGTTCCGCGACATAGTCTGTTCTACCCACTTTCATCTTTCCACTATCAACAGAACAACCCTTGAAGAGTCATGCTCCACCCGCAAGAGCACGCGCCTTACGTGACGCGGCTGGCACCCGCGCGGTCCCTTAGCTGTCTGTGTCGTTCCTTCACTTTTCCGTTCCGCGACATACTCTGTTCTACCCACTTTCATCTTTCCACTATCAACAGAACAACCCTTGAAGAGTCATGCTCCAACCGCAAGGGCACGTACCTTACGTGACGCGGCTGGCAACCGCGCGGTCCCTTAGCTGTCTGCGTCGTTTCTTCACTTTTCCGTTCCGCGACATAGTCTGTTCTACCCACTTTCATCTTTCCACTATCATCAGAACAACCCTTGAAGAGTCATGCTCCACCCGCAAGGGCACGTGCCTAACGTGACGCGGCTGACACCCGCGCGGTTCCTTAGCTGTGTGTGTTGTTTCTTCACTTTTCCGTTCCGCGAAATAGTCTGTTCTACCCACTTTCATCTTTCCACTATCAACAGAACAACCCTTGAAGAGTCATGCTCCACCCGCAAGGGCACGTACCTCACGTGACGCGGCTGGCACCCGCGCGGTTCCTTAGCTGTCTGTGTCGTTTCTTCACTTTTCCGTTCCGCGACATAGTCTGTTCTACCCACTTTCATCTTTCCACTATCAACAGAACAACCCTTGAAGAGTCATGCTCCACCCGCAAGAGCACGTGCCTTATGTGACGCGGCTGGCACCCGCGCGGTCCCTTAGCAGTCTGTGTCGTTCCTTCACTTTTCTGTTCCGCGACATAGTCTGTTCTACCCACTTTCATCTTTCCACTATCAACAGAACAACCCTTGAAGAGTCATGCTCCAACCGCAAGGGCACGTACCTTACGTGACGCGGCTGGCAACCGCGCGGTCCCTTACCTGTCTGTGTCGTTTCTTCACTTTTGCGTTCCGCGACATAGTCTGTTCTACCCACTTTCATCTTTCCACTATCAACAGAACAACCCTTGAAGAGTCATGCTCCACCCGCAAGGGCCCGTGCCTTACGTGACGTGACTGGCACCGGCGCGGTCCCTTAGCTGTCTGTGTCGTTTCTTCACTTTTCTGTTCTGCGACATAGTCTGTTCCACCCACTATCATCTTTCCACTATCAACAGAACAACCCTTGAAGAGTCATGCTCCACCCGCAAGGGCACGTGCCTTACGTGACGCGGCTGGCACCCGCGCGGTCCCTTAGAAGTCTGTGTCGTTCCTTCACTTTTCTGTTCCGCGACATACTCTGTTCTACCCACTTTCATCTTTCCACTATCAACAGAACAACCCTTGAAGAGTCATGCTCCACCCGCAAGGGCCCGTGCCTTACGTGACGCGGCTGGCACCCGCGCGGTCCCTTAGCTGTCTGTGTCGTTCCTTCACTTTTCCGTTCCGCGACATAGTCTGTTCCACCCACTATCATGTTTCCACTATCAACAGAACAACCCTTGAAGAGTCATGCTCCACCCGCAAGGGCACGTGCCTTACGTGACGCGGCTGGCACCCGCACGGTCCCTTAGCTGTCTGTGTCGTTTCTTCACTTTTCCGTTCTGCGACATAGTCTGTTCTACCCACTTTCATCTTTCCACTATCAACAGAACAACCCTTGAAGAGTCATGCTCCACCCGCAAGGGCACGTACCTTACGTGACGCGGCTGGGACCCGCGCGGTCCCTTAGCTGTCTGTGTCGTTTCTTCACTTTTCTGTTCCGCGACATAGTCTGTTCTACCCACTTTCATCTTTCCACTATCAACAGAACAACCCTTGAAGAGTCATGCTCCACCCGCAAGGGCACGTGTTTTACGTGACGTGGCTGGCACACGCGCGGTCCCTTAGCTGTCTGTGTCGTTTCTTCACTTTTCCGTTCCGCGACATAGTCTGTTCTACACACATTCATCTTTCCACTATCAACAGAACAACCCTTGAAGAGTCATGCTCCACCCGCAAGGGCACGTGCCTTACGTGACGCGGCTGGCACACGCGAGGTCCCTTAGCTGTCTGTGTCGTTCCTTCACTTTTCCGTTCCGCGACATAGTCTGTTCTACCCACTTTCATCTTTCCACTATCAACAGAACAACCCTTGAAGAGTCATGCTCCACCCGCTAGGGCACGTGCCTTACGTGACGTGGCTGGCACACGCGCGGTTCCTTAGCTGTCTGTGTCGTTCCTTCACTTTTCCGTTCCGCGACATAGTCTGTTCCACCCACTATCATCTTTCCACTATCAACAGAACAACCCTTGAAGAGTCATGCTCCACCCGCAAGGGCACGTGCCTTACGTGACGCGGCTGGCACCCGCACGGTCCCTTAGCTGTCTGTGTCGTTTCTTCACTTTTCCGTTCTGCGACATAGTCTGTTCTACCCACTTTCATCTTTCCACTATCAACAGAACAACCCTTGAAGAGTCATGCTCCACCCGCAAGGGCACGTACCTTACGTGACGCGGCTGGGACCCGCGCGGTCCCTTAGCTGTCTGTGTCGTTTCTTCACTTTTCCGTTCCGCGACATAGTCTGTTCTACCCACTTTCATCTTTCCACTATCAACAGAACAACCCTTGAAGAGTCATGCTCCACCCGCAAGGGCACGTGCCTTACGTGACGCGGCTGGCACCTGCGCGGTCCCTTAGCTGTCTGTGTCGTTTCTTCACTTTTCCGTTCCGCGACATAGTCTGTTCTACCCACTTTCATCTTTCCACTATCAACAGAACAACCCTTGAAGACTCATGCTCTACCCGCAAGGGCACGTGTTTTACGTGACGCGGCTGGCACACGCGCGGCCCCTTAGCTGTCTGTGTCGTTTCTTCACTTTTCCGTTCCGCGACATAGTCTGTTCTACACACTTTCATCTTTCCACTATCAACAGATCAACCCTTGAAGAGTCATGCTCCACCTGCAAGGGCACGTGCCTTACGTGACGCGGCTGGCACACGCGCGGTCCCTTAGCTGTCTGTGTCGTTCCTTCACTTTTCCGTTCCGCGACATAGTCTGTTCTACCCACTTTCATCTTTCCACTATCAACAGAACAACCCTTGAAGAGTCATGCTCCACCCGCAAGGGCACGTGCCTTACGTGACGTGGCTGGCACACGCGCGGTTCCTTAGCTGTCTGTGTCGTTCCCTCACTTTTCCGTTCCGCGACATAGTCTGTACTACCCACTTTCATCTTTCCACTATCAACAGAACAACCCTTGAAGAGTCATGCTCCACCCGCAAGGGCACGTGCCTTACGTGACGCGGCTGGCACACGCGCGGTCCCTTAGCTGTCTGTGTCGTTTCTTCACTTTTCCGTTCCGCGACATAGTCTGTTTTACCCACTTTCATCTTTCCACTATCAACAGAACAACCCTTGAAGAGTCATGCTCCACCCGCAAGGGCACGTACCTTACGTGACGCGGCTGGCACACGCGCGGTTCCTTAGCTGTCTGTGTCGTTCCTTCACTTTTCTGTTCCGCGACATAGTCTGTTCTACCCACTTTCATCTTTCCACTATCAACAGAACAACCCTTGAAGAGTCATGCTCCACCCGCAAGGGCACGTGCCTTACGCGACGCGGCTGGCACACGCGCGGTCCCTTAGCTGTCTGTGTCGTTTCTTCACTTTTCCGTTCCGCGACATAGTCTGTTCTACCCACTTTCATCTTTCCACTATCAACAGAACAACCCTTGAAGAGTCATGCTCCAGCCGCAAGGGCACGTGCCTTACGTGACGTGGCTGGCACACGCGCGGTTCCTTAGCTGTCTGTGTCGTTCCTTCACTTTTCCGTTCCGCGACATAGTCTGTTCTACCCACTTTCATCTTTCCACTATCAACAGAACAACCCTTGAAGAGTCATGCTCCACCCGCAAGGGCACGTGCCTTACGTGACGTGGCTGGCACACGCGCGGTCCCTTAGCTGTCTGTGTCGTTTCTTCACTTTTCCGTTCCGCGACATAGTCTGTACTACCCACTTTCATCTTTCCACTATCAACAGAACAAGCCTTGAAGAGTCATGCTCCACCCGCAAGGGCACGTGCCTTACGTGACGCGGCTGGCACACGCGCGGTCCCTTAGCTGTCTGTGTCGTTTCTTCACTTTTCCGTTCCGCGACATAGTCTGTTCTACCCACTTTCATCTTTCCACTATCAACAGAACAACCCTTGAAGAGTCATGCTCCACCCGCAAGGGCACGTGCCTTACGTGACGTGGCTGGCACACGCGCGGTTCCTTAGCTGTCTGTGTCGTTCCTTCACTTTTCCGTTCCGCGACATAGTCTGTTCTACCCACTTTCATCTTTCCACTATCAACAGAACAACCCTTGAAGAGTCATGCTCCACCCGCAAGGGCACGTGCCTTACGTGACGCGGCTGGCACACGCGCGGTCCCTTAGCTGTCTGTGTCGTTTCTTCACTTTTCCGTTCCGCGACATAGTCTGTGCTACCCACTTTCATCTTTCCACTATCAACAGAACAACCCTTGAAGAGTCATGCTCCACCCGCAAGGGCACGTGCCTTACGTGACGCGGCTGGCACACGCGCGGTCCCTTAGCTGTCTGTGTCGTTTCTTCACTTTTCCGTTCCGCGACATAGTCTGTTCTGCCCACTTTCATCTTTCCACTATCAACAGAACAACCCTTGGAGAGTCATGCTCCACCCGCAAGGGCACGTGCCTTACGTGACGTGGCTGGCACACGCGCGGTCCCTTAGCTGTCTGTGTCGTTCCATCACTTTTCCGTTCCGCGACATAGTCTGTTCTACCCACTTTCATCTTTCCACTATCAACAGAACAACCCATGGAGAGTCATGCTCCACCCGCAAGGGCACGTGCCTTACGCGACGCGGCTGGCACACGCGCGGTCCCTTAGCTGTCTGTGTCGTTTCTTCACTTTTCCGTTCCGCGACATAGTCTGTTCTGCCCACTTTCATCTTTCCACTATCAACAGAACAACCCTTGAAGAGTCATGCTCCACCCGCAAGGGCACGTGCCTTACGTGACGTGGCTGGCACACGCGCGGTTCCTTAGCTGTCTGTGTCGTTCCTTCACTTTTCCGTTCCGCGATATAGTCTGTTCTACCCACTTTCATCTTTCCACTATCAACAGAACAACCCTTGAAGAGTCATGCTCCACCCGCAAGGGCACGTACCTTACGTGACGTGGCTGGCACACGCGCGGTTCCTTAGCTGTCTGTGTCGTTCCTTCACTTTTCCGTTCCGCGACATAGTCTGTTCTACCCACTTTCATCTTTCCACTATCAACAGAACAACCCTTGAAGAGTCATGCTCCACCCGCAAGGGCACGTGCCTTACGTGACGCGGCTGGCACACGCGCGGTCCCTTAGCTGTCTGTGTCGTTTCTTCACTTTTCCGTTCCGCGACATAGTCTGTGCTACCCACTTTCATCTTTCCACTATCAACAGAACAACCCTTGAAGAGTCATGCTCCACCCGCAAGGGCACGTGCCTTACGTGACGCGGCTGGCACACGCGCGGTCCCTTAGCTGTCTGTGTCGTTTCTTCACTTTTCCGTTCCGCGACATAGTCTGTTCTGCCCACTTTCATCTTCCCACTATCAACAGAACAACCCTTGGAGAGTCATGCTCCACCCGCAAGGGCACGTGCCTTACGTGACGTGGCTGGCACACGCGCGGTCCCTTAGCTGTCTGTGTCGTTCCATCACTTTTCCGTTCCGCGACATAGTCTGTTCTACCCACTTTCATCTTTCCACTATCAACAGAACAACCCATGGAGAGTCATGCTCCACCCGCAAGGGGACGTGCCTTACGTGACGCGGCTGGCACACGCGCGGTCCCTTAGCTGTCTGTGTCGTTTCTTCACTTTTCCGTTACGCGACACAGTCTGTTCTACCCACTTTCATCTTTGCACTATCAACAGAACAACCCTTGAAGAGTCATGCTCCACCCGCAAGGGCACGTGCCTTACGTGACGTGGCTGGCACACGCGCGGTCCTTTAGCTGTCTGTGTCGTTCCTTCACTTTTCCGTTCCGCGACATAGTCTGTTCTACCCACTTTCATCTTTCCACTATCAACAGAACAACCCTTGAAGAGTCATGCTCCACCCGCAAGGGCACGTGCCTTACGCGACGCGGCTGGCACACGCGCGGTCCTTTAGCTGTCTGTGTCGTTTCTTCACTTTTCCGTTCCGCGACATAGTCTGTTCTACCCACTTTCATCTTTCCACTATCAACAGAACAACCCTTGAAGAGTCATGCTCCACCCGCAAGGGCACGTGCCTTACGTGACGTGGCTGGCACACGCGCGGTTCCTTAGCTGTCTGTGTCGTTCCTTCACTTTTCCGTTCCGCGACATAGTCTGTTCTACCCACTTTCATCTTTCCACTATCAACAGAACAACCCTTGAAGAGTCATGCTCCACCCGCAAGGGCACGTGCCTTACGTGACGCGGCTGGCACACGCGCGGTCCCTTAGCTGTCTGTGTCGTTTCTTCACTTTTCCGTTCCGCGACATAGTCTGTTCTACCCACTTTCATCTTTCCACTATCAACAGAACAAATCTTGAAGAGTCATGCTCCACCCGCAAGGGCACGTACCTTACGTGACGCGACTGGCACCGGCGCGGTCCCTTAGCTGTCTGTGTCGTTCCTTCACTTTTCCGTTCCGCGACATAGTCTGTTCCACCCACTATCATCTTTCCACTATCAACAGAACAACCCTTGAAGAGTCATGCTCCACACGCAAGGGCACGTACCTTACGTGACGCGACTGGCACCGGCGCGGTCCCTTAGCTGTCTGTGTCGTTCCTTCACTTTTCCGTTCTGCGACATAGTCTGTTCCACCCACTATCATCTTTCCACTATCAACAGAACAACCCTTGAAGAGTCATGCTCCACCCGCAAGGGCACGTGCCTTACGTGACGCGGCTGTCACCCGCACGGTCCCTTAGCTGTCGGTGTCGTTTCTTCACTTTTCCGTTCTGCGACATAGTCTGTTCTACCCACTTTCATCTTTCCACTATCAACAGAACAACCCTTGAAGAGTCATGCTCCACCCGCAAGGGCACATACCTTACGTGACGCGGCTGGGACCCGCGCGGTCCCTTAGCTGTCTGTGTCGTTTCTTCACTTTTCCGTTCCGCGACATAGTCTGTTCTACCCACTTTCATCTTTCCACTATCAACAGAACAACCCTTGAAGAGTCATGCTCCACCCGCAAGGGCACGTGCCTTACGTGACGCGGCTGGCACCCGCGCGGTCCCTTAGCTGTCTGTGTCGTTTCTTCACTTTTCCGTTCCGCGACATAGTCTGTTCTACCCACTTTCATCTTTCCACTATCAACAGAACAACCCTTGAAGAGTCATGCTCCACCCGCAAGGTCACGTGTTTTACGTGACGCGGCTGGCACACGCGCGGTCCCTTAGCTGTCTGTGTCGTTCCTTCACTTTTCCGTTCCGCGACATAGTCTGTTCTACCCACTTTCATCTTTCCACTATCAACAGAACAACCCTTGAAGAGTCATGCTCCACCCGCAAGGGCACGTGCCTTACGTGACGTGGCTGGCACACGCGCGGTTCCTTAGCTGTCTGTGTCGTTCCCTCACTTTTCCGTTCCGCGACATAGTCTGTACTACCCACTTTCATCTTTCCACTATCAACAGAACAAGCCTTGAAGAGTCATGCTCCACCCGCAAGGGCACGTGCCTTACGTGACGCGGCTGGCACACGCGCGGTCCCTTAGCTGTCTGTGTCGTTTCTTCACTTTTCCGTTCCGCGACATAGTCTGTTTTACCCACTTTCATCTTTCCACTATCAACAGAACAACCCTTGAAGAGTCATGCTCCACCCGCAAGGGCACGTACATTACGTGACGCGGCTGGCACGCGCGCGGTTCCTTAGCTGTCTGTGTCGTTCCTTCACTTTTCCGTTCCGCGACATAGTCTGTTCTACCCACTTTCATCTTTCCACTATCAACAGAACAACCCTTGAAGAGTCATGCTCCACCCGCAAGGGCACGTGCCTTACGCGACGCGGCTGGCACACGCGCGGTCCCTTAGCTGTCTGTGTGGTTTCTTCACTTTTCCGTTCCGCGACATAGTCTGTTCTACCCACTTTCATCTTTCCACTATCAACAGAACAACCCTTGAAGAGTCATGCTCCACCCGCAAGGGCACGTGCCTTACGTGACGTGGCTGGCACACGCGCGGTTCCTTAGCTGTCTGTGTCGTTCCTTCACTTTTCCGTTCCGCGACATAGTCTGTTCTACCCACTTTCATTTTTCCACTATCAACAGAACAACCCTTGAAGAGTCATGCTCCACCCGCAAGGGCACGTGCCTTACGTGACGCGGCTGGCACACGCGCGGTCCCTTAGCTGTCTGTGTCGTTTCTTCACTTTTCCGTTCCGCGACATAGTCTGTGCTACCCACTTTCATCTTTCCACTATCAACAGAACAACCCTTGAAGAGTCATGCTCCACCCGCAAGGGCACGTGCCTTACGTGACGCGGCTGGCACACGCGCGGTCCCTTAGCTGTCTGTGTCGTTTCTTCACTTTTCCGTTCCGCGACATAGTCTGTTCTGCCCACTTTCATCCTTCCACTATCAACAGAACAACCCTTGGAGAGTCATGCCCCACCCGCAAGGGCACGTGCCTTACGTGACGTGGCTGGCACACGTGCCGTTCCTTAGCTGTCTGTGTCGTTCCTTCACTTTTCCGTTCCGCGATATAGTCTGTTCTACCCACTTTCATCTTTCCACTATCAACAGAACAACCCTTGAAGAGTCATGCTCCACCCGCAAGGGCACGTACCTTACGTGACGCAGCTGGCACACGCGCGGTCCCTTAGCTGTCTGTGTCGTTTCCTCACTTTTCCGTTCCGCGACGTAGTCTGTTCTACCCACTTTCATCTTTCCACTATCAACAGAACAACCCTTGAAGAGTCAAGCTCCACCCGCAAGGGCACGTGCCTTACGTGACGCGGCTGGCACACGCGCGGTCCCTTAGCTGTCTGTGTCGTTTCTTCACTTTTCCGTTACGCGACACAGTCTGTTCCACCCACTTTCATCTTTGCACTATCAACAGATCAACCCTTGAAGAGTCATGCTCCACCCGCAAGGGCACGTGCCTTACGTGACGTGGCTGGCACACGCACGGTTCCTTAGCTGTCTGTGTCGTTCCTTCACTTTTCCGTTCCGCGACATAGTCTGTTCTACCTACTTTCATCTTTCCACTATCAACAGAACAACCCTTGAAGAGTCATGCTCCACCCGCAAGGGCACGTGCCTTACGTGACGCGGCTGGCACCCGCGCGGTCCCTTAGCTGTCTGTGTCGTTTCTTCACTTTTCCGTTCTGCGACATAGTCTGTTCTACCCACTTTCATCTTTCCACTATCAACAGAACAACCCTTGAAGAGTCATGCTCCACCCGCAAGGTCACGTGTTTTACGTGACGCGGCTGGCACACGCGCGGTCCCTTAGCTGTCTGTGTCGTTTCTTCACTTTTCCGTTCCGCGACATAGTCTGTTCTACACACTTTCATCTTTCCACTATCAACAGAACAACCCTTGAAGAGTCATGCTCCACCCGCAAGGGCACGTGCCTTACGTGACGCGGCTGGCACACGCGCGGTCCCTTAGCTGTCTGTGTCGTTCCTTCACTTTTCCGTTCCGCGACATAGTCTGTTCTACCCACTTTCATCTTTCCACTATCAACAGAACAACCCTTGAAGAGTCATGCTCCACCCGCAAGGGCACGTGCCTTACGTGACGTGGCTGGCACACGCGCGGTTCCTTAGCTGTCTGTGTCGTTCCCTCACTTTTCCGTTCCGCGACATACTCTGTACTACCCACTTTCATCTTTCCACTATCAACAGAACAAGCCTTGAAGAGTCATGCTCCACCCGCAAGGGCACGTGCCTTACGTGACGCGGCTGGCACACGCGCGGTCCCTTAGCTGTCTGTGTCGTTTCTTCACTTTTCCGTTCCGCGACATAGTCTGTTTTACCCACTTTCATCTTTCCACTATCAACAGAACAACCCTTGAAGAGTCATGCTCCACCCGCAAGGGCACGTACCTTACGTGACGCGGCTGGCACGCGCGCGGTTCCTTAGCTGTCTGTGTCGTTCCTTCACTTTTCCGTTCCGCGACATAGTCTGTTCTACCCACTTTCATCTTTCCACTATCAACAGAACAACCCTTGAAGAGTCATGCTCCACCCGCAAGGGCACGTACCTTACGTGACGCAGCTGGCACACGCGCGGTCCCTTAGCTGTCTGTGTCGTTTCCTCACTTTTCCGTTCCGCGACGTAGTCTGTTCTACCCACTTTCATCTTTCCACTATCAACAGAACAACCCTTGAAGAGTCAAGCTCCACCCGCAAGGGCACGTGCCTTACGTGACGCGGCTGGCACACGCGCGGTCCCTTAGCTGTCTGTGTCGTTTCTTCACTTTTCCGTTACGCGACACAGTCTGTTCTACCCACTTTCATCTTTGCACTATCAGCAGAACAACCCTTGAAGAGTCATGCTCCACCCGCAAGGGCACGTGCCTTACGTGACGTGGCTGGCACACGCCCGGTTCCTTAGCTGTCTGTGTCGTTCCTTCACTTTTCCGTTCCGCGACATAGTCTGTTCTACCCACTTTCATCTTTCCACTATCAACAGAACAACCCTTGAAGAGTCATGCTCCACCCGCAAGGGCACGTGCCTTACGTGACGCGGCTGGCACATGCGCGGTCCCTTAGCTGTCTGTGTCGTTTCTTCACTTTTCCGTTCCGCGACATAGTCTGTTCTACCCACTTTCATCTTTCCACTATCAACAGAACAACCCTTGAAGAGTCATGCTCCACCCGCAAGGGCACGTGCCTTACGTGACGCGGCTGGCACACGCGCGGTCCCTTAGCTGTCTGTGTCGTTTCTTCACTTTTCCGTTCCGCGACATAGTCTGTGCTACCCACTTTCATCTTTCCACTATCAACAGAACAACCCTTGAAGAGTCATGCTCCACCCGCAAGGGCACGTGCCTTACGTGACGCGGCTGGCACACGCGCGGTCCCTTAGCTGTCTGTGTCGTTTCTTCACTTTTCCGTCCCGCGACATAGTCTGTTCTGCCCACTTTCATCTTTCCACTATCAACAGAACAACCCTTGGAGAGTCATGCTCCACCCGCAAGGGCACGTGCCTTACGTGACGTGGCTGGCACACGCGCCGTTCCTTAGCTGTCTGTGTCGTTCCATCACTTTTCCGTTCCGCGACATAGTCTGTTCTACCCACTTTCATCTTTCCACTATCAACAGAACAACCCTTGAAGAGTCATGCTCCACCCGCAAGGGCACGTGCCTTACGTGACGCGGCTGGCACATGCGCGGTCCCTTAGCTGTCTGTGTCGTTTCTTCACTTTTCCGTTCCGCGACATAGTCTGTTCTACCCACTTTCATCTTTCCACTATCAACAGAACAACCCTTGAAGAGTCATGCTCCACCCGCAAGGGCACGTGCCTTACGTGACGCGGCTGGCACACGCGCGGTCCCTTAGCTGTCTGTGTCGTTTCTTCACTTTTCCGTTCCGCGACATAGTCTGTGCTACCCACTTTCATCTTTCCACTATCAACAGAACAACCCTTGAAGAGTCATGCTCCACCCGCAAGGGCACGTGCCTTACGTGACGCGGCTGGCACACGCGCGGTCCCTTAGCTGTCTGTGTCGTTTCTTCACTTTTCCGTTCCGCGACATAGTCTGTTCTGCCCACTTTCATCTTTCCACTATCAACAGAACAACCCTTGGAGAGTCATGCTCCACCCGCAAGGGCACGTGCCTTACGTGACGTGGCTGGCACACGCGCCGTTCCTTAGCTGTCTGCGTCGTTCCATCACTTTTCCGTTCCGCGACATAGTCTGTTCTACCCACTTTCATCTTTCCACTATCAACAGAACAACCCTTGAAGAGTAATGCTCCACCCGCAAGGGCACGTACCTTACGTGACGCGGCTGGCACCCGCGCGGTCCCTTAGCTGTCTGCGTCGTTCCTTCACTTTTCCGTTCCGCGACATAGTCTGTTCTACCCACTTTCATCTTTCCACTATCAACAGAACAACCCTTGAAGAGTCATGCTCCACCCGCAACTGCACGTGCCGTACGTGACGCGGCTGGCACCCGCGCGGACCCTTAGCTGTCTGTGTCGTTTCTTCACTTTTCCGTTCCACGACATAGTCTGTTCTACCCACTTTCATCTTTCCACTATCAACAGAACAACCCTTGAAGGGTCATGCTCCACCCGCAAGGGCACGTGCCTTACGTGACGCGGCTGGCACCCGCGCGGTCCCTTAGCTGTCTGTGTCGTTTCTTCACTTTTCCGTTCCGCGACATAGTCTGTTCTACCCACTTTCATCTTTCCACTATCAACAGAACAACCCTTGAAGAGTCATCCTCCACCCGCAAGGGCACGTGCCTTACGTGACGCGGCTGGCACCCGCGCGGTCCCTTAGCTGTCTGTATCGTTCCTTCACTTTTCCGTTCTACGACATAGTCTGTTCTACCCACTTTCATCTTTCCACTATCAACAGAACAACCCTTGAAGAGTCATGCTCCACCCGCAAGGGCACGTGCCTTACGTGACGTGGCTGGCACACGCGCGGTCCCTTAGCTGTCTGTGTCGTTCCTTCACTTTTCCGTTCCGCGACATAGTCTGTTCTACCCACTTTCATCTTTCCACTATCAACAGAACAACCCTTGAAGAGTCATGCTCCACCCGCAACTGCACGTGCCGTACGTGACGTGGCTGGCACCCGCGCGGTCCCTTAGCTGTCTGTGTCGTTTCTTCACTTTTCCGTTCCGCGACATAGTCTGTTCTACCCACTTTCATCTTTCCACTATTAACAGAACAACCCTTGAAGAGTCATGCTCCACCCGCAAGGGCACGTGCCTTACGTGACGCGGCTGGCACCCGCGCGGTCCCTTAGCTGTCTGTGTCGTTTCTTCACTTTCCCGTTCCGCGACATAGTCTGTTCTACCCACTTTCATCTTTCCACTATCAACAGAACAACCCTTGAAGAGTCAAGCTCCACCCGCAAGGGCACGTGCCTTGCGTGACGCGGCTCGCACCCGCGCGGTTCCTTAGCTGTCTGTGTCGTTTCTTCATTTTTCCGTTCCGCGACATAGTCTGTTCTACAAACTTTCATCTTTCCACTATCAACAGAACAACCCTTGAAGAGTCATGCTCCACCCGCAAGGGCACGTGCCTTACGTGACGCGGCTGGCACACGCGCGGTCCCTTAGCTGTCTGTGTCGTTCCTTCACTTTTTCGTTCCTCGACATAGTCTGTTCTACCCACTTTCATCTTTCCACTATCAACAGAACAACCCTTGAAGAGTCAAGCTCCACCCGCAAGGGCACGTGCCTTGCGTGACGCGGCTCGCACCCGCGCGGTTCCTTAGCTGTCTGTGTCGTTTCTTCATTTTTCCGGTCCGCGACATAGTCTGTTCTACCCACTTTCATCTTTCCACTATCAACAGAACAACCCTTGAAGAGTCATGCTCCACCCGCAAGGGCACGTGCCTTACGTGACGCGGCTGGCACCCGCGCGGTCCCTTAGCTGTCTGTGTCGTTTCTTCACTTTTGCGTTCCGCGACATAGTCTGTTCTACAAACTTTCATCTTTCCACTATCAACAGAACAACACTTGAAGAGTCATGTACAACCCGCAAGGGCACGTACCTTGCGTGACGCGGCTGGCACCCGCGCGGTCCCTTAGCTGTCTGTGTCGTTTCTTCACTTTTCCGTTCCGCGACATAGTCTGTTCTACCCACTTTCATCTTTCCACTATCAACAGAACAACCCTTGAAGAGTCATGCTCCACCCGCAAGGGCACGTGCCTTGCGTGACGCGGCTCGCACCCGCGCGGTTCCTTAGCTGTCTGTGTCGTTTCTTCACTTTTCCGTTCCGCGACATAGTCTGTTCTACCCACTTTCATCTTTCCACTATCAACAGAAAAACCCTTGAAGAGTCATGCTCCACCCGCAAGGGCACGTGCCTTACGTGACGCGGCTGGCACACGCGCGCTACCTTAGCTGTCTGTGTCGTTTATTCACTTTTCCGTTCCGCGACATAGTCTGTTCTACCCACTTTCATCTTTTCACTATCAACAGAACAACCCTTGAAGAGTCATGCTCCACCCGCAAGGGCACGTGCCTTACGTGACGCGGCTGGCACACGCGCGGTCCCTTAGCTGTCGGTGTCGTTTCTTCACTTTTCCGTTCCGCGACATAGTCTTTTCTACCCACTTTCATCTTTCCACTATCAACAGAACAACCCTTGAAGAGTCATGCTCCACCCGCAAGGGCACGTGCCTTACGTGACGCGGCTGGCACACGCGCGGTCCCTTAGCTGTCTGTGTCGTTCCTTCACTTTTCCGTTCCGCGACATAGTCTGTTCTACCCACTTTCATCTTTTCACTATCAACAGAACAACCCTTGAAGAGTCATGCTCCACCCGCAAGGGCACGTGCCTTACGTGACGCGGCTGGCACACGCGCGGTCCCTTAGCTGTCTGTGTCATTCCTTCACTTTTCCGTTCCGCGACATAGTCTGTTCTACCCACTTTCATCTTTCCACTATCAACAGAACAACCCTTGAAGAGTCATGCTCCACCCGCAAGGGCACGTGCCTTACGTGACGCGGCTGGCACACGCGCGGTCCCTTAGCTGTCTGTGTCATTCCTTCACTTTTCCGTTCCGCGACATAGTCTGTTCTACCCACTTTCATCTTTTCACTATCAACAGAACAACCCTTGAAGAGTCATGCTCCACCCGCAAGGGCACGTGCCTTACGTGACGCGGCTGGCACACGCGCGGTCCCTTAGCTGTCTGTGTCGTTCCTTCACTTTTCCGTTCCGCGACATAGTCTGTTCTACCCACTTTCATCTTTCCACTATCAACAGAATAACCCTTGAAGAGTCATGCTCCACCCGCAAGGGCACGTGCCTTACGTGAGGCGGCTGGCACCCGCGCGGTCCCTTAGCTGTCTGTGTCGTTCCTTCACTTTTCCGTTCCGCGACATAGTCTGTTCTACCCACTTTCATCTTTCCACTATCAACAGAACAACCCTTGAAGAGTCATGCTCCACCCGCAAGGGCACGTGCCTTACGTGACGCGGCTGGCACACGCGCGGTCCGTTAGCTGTCTGTGTCGTTCCTTTACTTTTCTGTTCCGCGAATAAGTCTGTTCTACCCACTTTCATCTTTCCACTATCAACAGAACAACCCTTGAAGAGTCATGCTCCACCCGCAAGGGCACGTGCCTTACGTGACGCGGCTGGCACACGCGCGGTCCCTTAGCTGTCTGTGTCGTTTCTTCACTTTTCCGTTCCGCGACATAGTCTGTTCTACCCACTTTCATCTTTCCACTATCAACAGAACAACCCTTAAAGAGTCATGCTCCACCCGCAAGGGCACGTACCTTACGTGACGCGGCTGGCACCCGCGCGGTCCCTTAGCTGTCTGTATCATTTCTTCACTTTTCCGTTCCGCGACATAGTCTGTTCTACCTACTTTCATCTTTCCACTATCAACAGAACAACCCTTGAAGAGTCATGCTCCACCCGCAAGGGCACGTGCCTTACGTGACGCGACTGGCACCCACGCGGTTCCTTAGCTGTCTGTGTCGTTTATTCACTTTTCCGTTCCGCGACATAGTCTGTTCTACCCACTTTCATCTTTCCACTATCAACAGAACAACACTTGAAGAGTCATGTACAACCTCAAGGGCACGTACCTTACGTGACGCGGCTGGCACCCGCACGGTCCCTTAGCTGTCTGTGTCGTTTCTTCACTTTTCCGTTCCGCGACATAGTCTGTTCTACCTACTTTCATCTTTCCACTATCAACAGAACAACCCTTGAAGAGACATGCTCCACCCGCAAGGGCACGTGCCTTGCGTGACGCGGCTGGCACCCGCGCGGATCCTTAGCTGTCTGTGTCGTTTCTTCACTTTTCCGTTCCGCGACATAGTCTGTTCTACCCACTTTCATCTTTCCACTATCAACAGAACAACCCTTGAAGAGTCATGCTCCACCCGCAAGGGCACGTACCTTACGTGACGCGGCTGGCACACGCGCGGTCCCTTAGCTGTCTGTGTCGTTCCTTCACTGTTCCGTTCCGCGACATAGTCTGTTCTACCCACTTTCATCTTTCCACTATCAACAGAACAACCCTTGAAGAGTCACGCTCCACCCGCAACTGCACGTGCCTTACGTGACGCGGCTGGCACACGCGCGGTCCCTTAGCTGACTGTGTCGTTCCTTCACTTTTCCGTTCTGCGACATAGTCTGTTCTACCCACTTTCATCTTTCCACTATCAACAGAACAACCCTTGAAGAGTCAGCCTCCACCTGCAAGGGCACGTGCCTTACAAGACGCGGCTGGCACACGCGCGGTCCCTTAGCTGTCTGTGTCGTTTCTTCACTTTTCCGTTCCGCGACATAGTCTCTTCTACCCACTTTAATCTTTCCACTATCAACAGAACAACCCTTGAAGAGTCATGCTCCACCCGCAAGGGCACGTACCTTACGTGACGCGGCTGGCACCCGCGCGGTTACTTAGCTGTCTGTGTCGTTCCTTCACTTTTCCCGTCCGCGACATAGTCTGTTCTACCCACTTTCATCTTTCCACTATCTACAGAACAACCCTTGAAGAGTCATGCTCCACCCGCAAGGGCACGTGCCTTACGTGACGCGGCTGGCACACGCGCGGTCCCTTAGCTGTCTGTGTCGTTCCTTTACTTTTCCGGTCCGCGACATAGTCTGTTCTACCCACTTTCATCTTTCCACTATCTACAGAACAAACCTTGAAGAGTCATGCTCCACCCGCAAGGGCACGTGCCTTACGTGACGCGGCTGGCACACGCGCGGTCCCTTAGCTGTCTGTGTCGTTCCTTTACTTTTCCGGTCCGCGACAAAGTCTGTTCTACCCACTTTCATCTTTCCACTATCAACAGAACAACCCTTGAAGAGTCATGCTCCACCCGCAAGGGCACGTGCCTTACGTGACGCGGCTGGCACACGCGCGGTCCCTTAGCTGTCTGTGTCGTTTCATCACTTTTCCGTTCCGCGACATAGTCTGTTCTACCCACTTTCATCTTTCCACTATCAACAGAACAACCCTTAAAGAGTCATGCTCCAACCGCAAGGGCACGTACCTTACGTGACGCGGCTGGCACCCGCGCGGTCCCTTAGCTGTCTGTATCGTTTCTTCACTTTTCCGTTCCGCGACATAGTCTGTTCTACCTACTTTAATCTTTCCACTATCAACAGAACAACCCTTGAAGAGTCATGCTCCAATCGCAAGGGCACGTGCCTTACAAGACGCGACTGGCACCCACGCGGTTCCTTAGCTGCCTGTGTCGTTTCTTCACTTTTCCGTTCCGCGACATAGTCTGTTCTACCCACTTTCATCTTTCCACTATCAACAGAACAACACTTGAAGAGTCATGTACAACCCGCAAGGGCACGTACCTTACGTGACGCGGCTGGCACCCGCGCGGTCCCTTAGGTGTCTGTGTCGTTTCTTCACTTTTCCGTTCCGCGACATAGTCTGTTCTACCCACTTTCATCTTTCCACTATCAACAGAACAACCCTTGAAGAGTCATGCTCCACCCGCAAGGGCACGTGCCTTGCGTGACGCGGCGGGCACCCGCGCGGTTCCTTAGCTGTCTGTGTCGTTTCTTCACTTTTCCGTTCCACGACATAGTGTCTTCTACCCACTTTCATCTTTCCACTATCAACAGACCAACCCTTGAAGAGTCATGCTCCACCCGCAAGGGCACGTACCTTACGTGACGTGGCTGGCACCCGCGCGGTCCCTTAGCTGTCTGTGTCGTTCCTTCACTTTTCCGTTCCGCGACATAGTCTGTTCTACCCACTTTCATCTTTCCACTATCAACAGAACAACCCTTGAAGAGTCATGCTCCACCCGCTACTGCACGTGCCGTACGTGACGCGGCTGGCACCCGCGCGGTCCCTTAGCTGTCTGTGTCGTTTCTTCACTTTTCCGTTCCGCGACATAGTCTGTTCTACCCACTTTCATCTTTCCACTATCAACAGAACAACCCTTGAAGAGTCATGCTCCACCCGCAAGGGCACGTGCCTTACGTGACGCGGCTGGCACCCGCGCGGTCCCTTAGCTGTCTCTGTCGTTTCTTCACTTTTCCGTTCCGCGACATAGTCTGTTCTACCCACTTTCATCTCTCCACTATCAACAGAACAACCCTTGAAGAGTCATGCTCCACCCGTAAGGGCACGTGCCTTACGTGACGCGGCTGGCACACGCGCGGTCCCTAGCTGTCTGTGTCGTTTCTTCACTTTTCCGTTCCGCGACATAGTCTGTTCTACCCACTTTCATCTTTCCACTATCAACAGAACAACCCTTAAACAGTCATGCTCCACCCGCAAGGGCACGTACCTTACGTGACGCTGCTGGCACCCGCGCGGTCCCTTAGCTGTCTGTATCGTTTCTTCACTTTTCCGTTCCGCGACATAGTCTGTTCTACCTACTTTCATTTTTCCACTATCAACAGAACAACCCTTGAAGAGTCATGCTCCACCCGCAAGGGCACGTGCCTTACGTGACGCGACTGGCACCCACGCGGTTCCTTAGCTGTTTGTGTCGTTTCTTCACTTTTGCGTTCCGCGACATAGTCTGTTCTACCCACTTTCATCTTTCCACTATCAACAGAACAACACTTGAAGAGTCATGTACAACCCGCAAGGGCACGTACCTTGCATGACGGGGCTGGCACCCGCGCGGTCCCTTAGCTGTCTGTGTCGTTTCTTCACTTTTCCGTTCCGCGACATAGTCTGTTCTACCCACTTTCATCTTTCCACTATCAACAGAACTACCCTTGAAGAGTCATGCTCCACCCGCAAGGGCACGTGCCTTGCGTGACGCGGCTCGCAAACGCGCGGTTCCTTAGCTGTCTGTGTCGTTCCTTCACTTTTCCGTTCCGCGACATAGTCTGTTCTACCCACTTTCATTTTTCCACTATCAACAGAAAAACCCTTGAAGAGTCATGTACAACCCGCAAGGGCACGTACCTTGCGTGACGCGGCTGGCACCCGCGCGGTCCCTTAGCTGTCTGTGTCGTTTCTTCACTTTTCCGTTCCGCGACATAGTCTGTTCTACCCACTTTCATCTTTCCACTATCAACAGAACAACCCTTGAAGAGTCATGCTCCATCCGCAAGGGCACGTACCTTACGTGACGCGGCTGGCACCCGCGCGGTCCCTTAGCTGTCTGTGTCGTTCCTTCACTTTTCCGTTCCGCGACATAGTCTGTTCTACCCACTTTCATGTTTCCACTATCAACAGAACAACCCTTGAAGAGTCATGCTCCACCCGCAAGGGTACGTGCCTTACGTGACGCGGCTGGCACCCGCGCGGTCCCTTAGCTGTCTGTGTCGTTCCTTCACTTTTCCGTTCCGCGACATAGTCTGTTCTACCCATTTTCATCTTTCCACTATCAACAGAACAACCCTTGAAGAGTCATGCTCCACCCGCAAGGGCACGTGCCTTACGTGACGCGGCTGGCACACGCGCGTTACCTTAGCTGTCTGTGTCGTTTATTCACTTTTCCGTTCCGCGACATAGTCTGTTCTACCCACTTTCATCTTTCCACTATCAGCAGAACAACCCTTGAAGAGTCACGCTCCACCCGCAAGGGCACGTGTCTTAAGTGACGCGGCTGGCACACGCGCGGTCCCTTAGCTGTCTGTGTCGTTCCTTCACTTTTCCGTTCCGCGACATAGTCTGTTCTACCCACTTTCATCTTTTCACTATCAACAGAACAACCCTTGAAGAGTCATGCTCCACCCGCAAGGGCACGTGCCTTACGTGACGCGGCTGGCACACGCGCGGTCCCTTAGCTGTCGGTGTCGTTCCTTCACTTTTCCGTTCCGCGACATAGTCTGTTTTACCCACTTTCATCTTTCCACTATCAACAGAACAACCCTTGAAGAGTCATGCTCCACCCACAAGGGCACGTGCCTTACGTGACGCGGCTGGCACACGCGCGGTCCCTTAGCTGTCTGTGTCGTTCCTTCACATTTCCGTTCCGCGACATAGTCTGTTCTACCAACTTTCATCTTTCCACTATCAACAGAACAACCCTTGAAGAGTCATGCTCCACCCGCAAGGGCACGTGCCTTACGTGACGCGGCTGGCACACGCGCGGTCCCTTAGCTGTCTGTGTCGTTCCTTCACTTTTCCGTTCCGCGACATAGTCTGTTCTACCCACTTTCATCTTTCCACTATCAACAGAATAACCCTTGAAGAGTCATGCTCCACCCGCAAGGGCACGTGCCTTACGTGAGGCGGCTGGCACCCGCGCGGTCCCTTAGCTGTCTGTGTCGTTCCTTCACTTTTCCGTTCCGCGACATAGTCTGTTCTACCCACTTTCATCTTTCCACTATCAACAGAACAACCCTTGAAGAGTCATGCTCCACCCGCAAGGGCACGTGCCTTACGTGACGCGGCTGGCACACGCGCGGTCCGTTAGCTGTCTGTGTCGTTCCTTTACTTTTCTGTTCCGCGAATAAGTCTGTTCTACCCACTTTCATCTTTCCACTATCAACAGAACAACCCTTGAAGAGTCATGCTCCACCCGCAAGGGCACGTGCCTTACGTGACGCGTCTGGCACACGCGCGGTCCCTTAGCCTTCTGTGTCGTTTCTTCACTTTTCCGTTCCGTGACATAGTCTGTTCTACCCACTTTCATCTTTCCACTATCAACAGAACAACCCTTAAAGAGTCATGCTCCACCCGCAAGGGCACGTACCTTACGTGACGCGGCTGGCACCCGCGCGGTCCCTTAGCTGTCTGTATCATTTCTTCACTTTTCCGTTCCGCGACATAGTCTGTTCTACCTACTTTCATCTTTCCACTATCAACAGAACAACCCTTGAAGAGTCATGCTCCACCCGCAAGGGCACGTGCCTTACGTGACGCGACTGGCACCCACGCGGTTCCTTAGCTGTCTGTGTCGTTTATTCACTTTTCCGTTCCGCGACATAGTCTGTTCTACCCACTTTCATCTTTCCACTATCAACAGAACAACACTTGAAGAGTCATGTACAACCACAAGGGCACGTACCTTACGTGACGCGGCTGGCACCCGCGCGGTCCCTTAGCTGTCTGTGTCGTTTCTTCACTTTTCCGTTCCGCGACATAGTCTGTTCTACCAACTTTCATCTTTCCACTATCAACAGAACAACCCTTGAAGAGTCATGCTCCACCCGCAAGGGCACGTGCCTTACGTGACGCGGCTGGCACACGCGCGGTCCCTTAGCTGTCTGTGTCGTTCCTTCACTTTTCCGTTCCGCGACATAGTCTGTTCTACCCACTTTCATCTTTCCACTATCAACAGAATAACCCTTGAAGAGTCATGCTCCACCCGCAAGGGCACGTGCCTTACGTGAGGCGGCTGGCACCCGCGCGGTCCCTTAGCTGTCTGTGTCGTTCCTTCACTTTTCCGTTCCGCGACATAGTCTGTTCTACCCACTTTCATCTTTCCACTATCAACAGAACAACCCTTGAAGAGTCATGCTCCACCCGCAAGGGCACGTGCCTTACGTGACGCGGCTGGCACACGCGCGGTCCGTTAGCTGTCTGTGTCGTTCCTTTACTTTTCTGTTCCGCGAATAAGTCTGTTCTACCCACTTTCATCTTTCCACTATCAACAGAACAACCCTTGAAGAGTCATGCTCCACCCGCAAGGGCACGTGCCTTACGTGACGCGTCTGGCACACGCGCGGTCCCTTAGCTGTCTGTGTCGTTTCTTCACTTTTCCGTTCCGTGACATAGTCTGTTCTACCCACTTTCATCTTTCCACTATCAACAGAACAACCCTTAAAGAGTCATGCTCCACCCGCAAGGGCACGTACCTTACGTGACGCGGCTGGCACCCGCGCGGTCCCTTAGCTGTCTGTATCATTTCTTCACTTTTCCGTTCCGCGACATAGTCTGTTCTACCTACTTTCATCTTTCCACTATCAACAGAACAACCCTTGAAGAGTCATGCTCCACCCGCAAGGGCACGTGCCTTACGTGACGCGACTGGCACCCACGCGGTTCCTTAGCTGTCTGTGTCGTTTATTCACTTTTCCGTTCCGCGACATAGTCTGTTCTACCCACTTTCATCTTTCCACTATCAACAGAACAACACTTGAAGAGTCATGTACAACCACAAGGGCACGTACCTTACGTGACGCGGCTGGCACCCGCGCGGTCCCTTAGCTGTCTGTGTCGTTTCTTCACTTTTCCGTTCCGCGACATAGTCTGTTCTACCCACTTTCATCTTTCCACTATCAACAGAAGAACCCTTGAAGAGTCATGCTCCACCCGCAAGGGCACGTGCCTTGCGTGACGCGGCTGGCACCCGCGCGGTTCCTTAGCTGTCTGTGTCGTTTCTTCACTTTTCCGTTCCGCGACATAGTCTGTTCTACCCACTTTCATCTTTCCACTATCAACAGAACAACCCTTGAAGAGTCATGCTCCACCCGCAAGGGCACGTACTTTACGTGACGCGGCTGGCACACGCGCAGTCCCTTAGCTGTCTGTGTCGTTCCTTCACTTTTCCGTTCCGCGACATAGTCTGTTCTACCCACTTTCATCTTTCCACTATCAACAGAACAACCCTTGAAGAGTCATGCTCCACCCGCAAGGGCACGTGATTACGTGACGCGGCTGGCACACGCGCGGTCCCTTAGCTGTCTGTGTCGTTCCTTCACTTTTCCGTTCTGCGACATAGTCTGTTCTACCCACTTTCATCATTCCACTATCAACAGAACAACCCTTGAAGAGTCAGCCTCCACCTGCAAGGGCACGTGCCTTACAAGACGCGGCTGGCACACGCGCGGTCCCTTAGCTGTCTGTGTCGTTTCTTCACTTTTCCGTTCCGCGACATAGTCTCTTCTACCCACTTTAATCTTTCCACTATCAACAGAACAACCCTTGAAGAGTCATGCTCCACCCGCAAGGGCACGTACCTTACGTGACGCGGCTGGCACCCGCGCGGTTACTTAGCTGTCTGTGTCGTTCCTTCACTTTTCCGTTCCGCGACATAGTCTGTTCTACCCACTTTCATCTTTCCACTATCAACAGAACAACCCTTGAAGAGTCATACTCCACCCGCAAGGGCACGTGCCTTACGTGACGCGGCTGGCACCCGCGCAGTCCCTTAGCTGTCTGTGTCGTTTCTTCACTTTTCCGTTCCGCGACATAGTCTGTTCTACCCACTTTCATATTTCCACTATCAACAGAACAACCCTTGAAGAGTCATGCTCCACCCGCAAGGGCACGTGCCTTACGTGACGCGGCTTTCACATGCGCGGTCCCTTAGCTGTCTGTGTCGTTCCTTCACTTTTCCGTTCCGCGACATAGTCTGTTCTACCCACTTTCATCTTTCCACTATCAACAGAACAACCCTTGAAGAGTCATGCTCCACCCGCAAGGGCACGTGCCTTACGTGACGCGGCTGGCACCTGCGCGGTCCCTTAGCTGTCTGTGTCGTTCCTTCACTTTTCCGTTCCGCAACATAGTCTGTTCTACCCACTTTCATCTTTCCACTATCAACAGAACAACCCTTGAAGAGTCATGCTCCACCCGCAAGGGCACGTGCCTTACGTGACGCGGCTGGCACACGCGCGGTCCCTTAGCTGTCTGTGTCGTTTCTTCACTTTTCCGTTCCACGACATAGTCTGTTGTACCCACTTTCATCTTTCCACTATCAACAGAACAACCCTTTAAGAGTCATGCTCCACCCGCAAATGCACGTGCCTTACGTGACGCGGCTGGCACACGCGCGGTCCCTTAGCTGTCTGTGTCGTTCCTTCACTTTTCCGTTCCGCGACATAGTCTGTTCTACCCACTTTCATCTTTCCACTATCAACAGAACAACCCTTGAAGAGTCATGCTCCACCCGCAAGGGCACGTGCCTTACGTGACGCGGCTGGCACACGCGCGGTCCGTTAGCTGTCTGTGTCGTTCCTTTACTTTTCTGTTCCGCGAATAAGTCTGTTCCACCCACTTTCATCTTTCCACTATCAACAGAACAACCCTTGAAGAGTCATGCTCCACCCGCAAGGGCACGTGCCTTACGTGACGCGGCTGGCACACGCGCGGTCCCTTAGCTGTCTGTGTCGTTTCTTCACTTTTCCGTTCCGTGACATAGTCTGTTCTACCCACTTTCATCTTTCCACTATCAACAGAACAACCCTTAAAGAGTCATGCTCCACCCGCAAGGGCACGTACCTTACGTGACGCGGCTGGCACCCGCGCGGTCCCTTAGCTGTCTGTATCATTTCTTCACTTTTCCGTTCCGCGACATAGTCTGTTCTACCTACTTTCATCTTTCCACTATCAACAGAACAACCCTCGAAGAGTCATGCTCCACCCGCAAGGGCACGTGCCTTACGTGACGCGACTGGCACCCACGCGGTTCCTTAGCTGTCTGTGTCGTTTATTCACTTTTCCGTTCCGCGACATAGTCTGTTCTACCCACTTTCATCTTTCCACTATCAACAGAACAACCCTTAAAGAGTCATGCTCCACCCGCAAGGGCACGTACCTTACGTGACGCGGCTGGCACCCGCGCGGTCCCTTAGCTGTCTGTATCATTTCTTCACTTTTCCGTTCCGCGACATAGTCTGTTCTACCTACTTTCATCTTTCCACTATCAACAGAACAACCCTCGAAGAGTCATGCTCCACCCGCAAGGGCACGTGCCTTACGTGACGCGACTGGCACCCACGCGGTTCCTTAGCTGTCTGTGTCGTTTATTCACTTTTCCGTTCCGCGACATAGTCTGTTCTACCCACTTTCATCTTTCCACTATCAACAGAACAACCCTTAAAGAGTCATGCTCCACCCGCAAGGGCACGTACCTTACGTGACGCGGCTGGCACCCGCGCGGTCCCTTAGCTGTCTGTATCATTTCTTCACTTTTCCGTTCCGCGACATAGTCTGTTCTACCTACTTTCATCTTTCCACTATCAACAGAACAACCCTTGAAGAGTCATGCTCCACCCGCAAGGGCACGTGCCTTACGTGACGCGGCTGGCACACGCGCGGTCCGTTAGCTGTCTGTGTCGTTCCTTTACTTTTCTGTTCCGCGAATAAGTCTGTTCCACCCACTTTCATCTTTCCACTATCAACAGAACAACCCTTGAAGAGTCATGCTCCACCCGCAATAGCACGTGCCTTACGTGACGCGGCTGGCACACGCGCGGTCCCTTAGCTGTCTGTGTCGTTTCTTCACTTTTCCGTTCCGTGACATAGTCTGTTCTACCCACTTTCATCTTTCCACTATCAACAGAACAACCCTTAAAGAGTCATGCTCCACCCGCAAGGGCACGTACCTTACGTGACGCGGCTGGCACCCGCGCGGTCCCTTAGCTGTCTGTATCATTTCTTCACTTTTCCGTTCCGCGACATAGTCTGTTCTACCTACTTTCATCTTTCCACTATCAACAGAACAACCCTCGAAGAGTCATGCTCCACCCGCAAGGGCACGTGCCTTACGTGACGCGACTGGCACCCACGCGGTTCCTTAGCTGTCTGTGTCGTTTATTCACTTTTCCGTTCCGCGACATAGTCTGTTCTACCCACTTTCATCTTTCCACTATCAACAGAACAACACTTGAAGAGTCATGTACAACCACAAGGGCACGTACCTTACGTGACGCGGCTGGCACCCGCGCGGTCCCTTAGCTGTCTGTGTCGTTTCTTCACTTTTCCGTTCCGCGACATAGTCTGTTCTACCCACTTTCATCTTTCCACTATCAACAGAACAACCCTTGAAGAGTCATGCTCCACCCGCAAGGGCACGTACCTTACGTGACGCGGTTGGCACCCGCGCGGTCCCTTAGCTGTCTCTGTCGTTCCTTCACTTTTCCATTCCGCGACATAGTCTGTTCTACCCACTTTCATCTTTCCACTATCAACAGAACAACCCTTGAAGAGTCATGCTCCACCCGCAAGGGCACGTACCTTACGTGACGCGGCTGGCACACGCGCGGTCCCTTAGCTGTCTGTGTCGTTCCTTCACTTTTCCGTTCCGCGACATAGTCTGTTCTACCCACTTTCATCTTTCCACTATCAACAGAACAACCCTTGAAGAGTCATGCTCCACCCGCAAGGGCACGTGCCTTACGTGACGCGGCTGGCACACGCGCGGTCCCTTAGCTGTCTGTGTCGTTCCTTCACTTTTCCGTTCTGCGACATAGTCTGTTCTACCCACTTTCATCTTTCCACTATCAACAGAACAACCCTTGAAGAGTCAGCCTCCACCTGCAAGGGCACGTGCCTTACAAGACGCGGCTGACACACGCGAGGTCCCTTAGCTGTCTGTGTCGTTTCTTCACTTTTCCGTTCCGCGACATAGTCTCTTCTACCCACTTTAATCTTTCCACTATCAACAGAACAACCCTTGAAGAGTCATGCTCCACCCGCAAGGGCACGTACCTTACGTGACGCGGCCGTCACCCGCGCGGTTACTTAGCTGTCTGTGTCGTTCCTTCACTTTTCCGTTCCGCGACATAGTCTGTTCTACCCACTTTCATCTTTCCACTATCAACAGAACAACCCTTGATGAGTCATGCTCCACCCGCAAGGGAACGTGCCTTACGTGACGCGGCTGGCAACCGCGCAGTCCCTTAGCTGTCTGTGTCGTTTCTTCACTTTTCCGTTCCGCGACATAGTCTGTTCCACCCACTTTCATCTTTCCACTATCAACAGAACAACCCTTGAAGAGTCATGCTCCACCCGCAAGGGCACGTGCCTTACGTGACGCGGCTTTCACACGCGCGGTCCCTTAGCTGTCTGTGTCGTTCCTTCACTTTTCCGTTCCGCGACATAGTCTGTTCTACCCACTTTCATCTTTCCACTATCAACAGAACAACCCTTGAAGAGTCATGCTCCACCCGCAAGGGCACGTGCCTTACGTGACGCGGCTGGCACCCGCGCGGTCCCTTAGCTGTCTGTGTCGTTCCTTCACTTTTCCGTTCCGCAACATAGTCTGTTCTACCCACTTTCATCTTTCCACTATCAACAGAACAACCCTTGAAGAGTCATGCTCCACCCGCAAGGGCACGTGCCTTACGTGACGCGGCTGGCACACGCGCGGTCCCTTAGCTGTCTGTGTCGTTCCTTTACTTTTCCGGTCCGCGACATAGTCTGTTCTACCCACTTTCATCTTTCCACTATCAACAGAACAACCCTTGAAGAGTCATGCTCCACCCGCAAATGCACGTGCCTTACGTGACGCGGCTGGCACACGCGCGGTCCCTTAGCTGTCTGTGTCGTTTCTTCACTTTTCCGTTCCGCGACATAGTCTGTTCTACCCACTTTCATCTTTCCACTATCAACAGAACAACCCTTAAAGAGTCATGCTCCAACCGCAAGGGCACGTACCTTACGTGACGCGGCTGGCACCCGCGCGGTCCCTTAGCTGTCTGTATCGTTTCTTCACTTTTCCGTTCCGCGACATAGTCTGTTCTACCTACTTTCATCGTTCCACTATCAACAGAACAACCCTTGAAGAGTCATGCTCCACTCGCAAGGGCACGTGCCTTACATGACGCGACTGGCACCCACGCGGTTCCTTAGCTGCCTGTGTCGTTTCTTCACTTTTCCGTTCCGCGACATAGTCTGTTCTACCCACTTTCATCTTTCCACTATCAACAGAACAACACTTGAAGAGTCATGTACAACCCGCAAGGGAACGTACCTTACGTGACGCGGCTGGCACCCACGCGGTCCCTTAGGTGTCTGTGTCGTTTCTTCACTTTTCCGTACCGCGACATAGTCTGTTCTACCCACTTTCATCTTTCCACTATCAACAGAACAACACTTGAAGAGTCATGTACAACCACAAGGGCACGTACCTTACGTGACGCGGCTGGCACCCGCGCGGTCCCTTAGCTGTCTGTGTCGTTTCTTCACTTTTCCGTTCCGCGACATAGTCTAGTCTACCCACTTTCATCTTTCCACTATCAACAGAACAACCCTTGAAGAGTCATGCTCCACCCGCAAGGCACGTGCCTTGCGTGACGCGGCTGGCACCCGCGCGGTTCCTTAGCTGTCTGTGTCGTTTCTTCACATTTCCGTTCCGCGACATAGTCTGTTCTACCCACTTTCATCTTTCCACTATCAACAGAACAACCCTTGAAGAGTCATGCTCCACCCGCAAGGGCACGTACCTTACGTGACGCGGCTGGCACACGCGCGGTCCCTTAGCTGTCTGTGTCGTTCCTTCACTTTTCCGTTCCGCGACATAGTCTGTTCTACCCACTTTCATCTTTCCACTATCAACAGAACAACCCTTGAAGAGTCATGCTCCACCCGCAAGGGCACGTGCCTTACGTGACGGGGCTGGCACACGCGCGGTCCCTTAGCTGTCTGTGTCGTTCCTTCACTTTTCCGTTCTGCGACATAGTCTGTTCTACCCACTTTCATCTTTCCACTATCAACAGAACAACCCTTGAAGAGTCAGCCTCCACCTGCAAGGGCACGTGCCTTACAAGACGCGGCTGGCACACGCGAGGTCCCTTAGCTGTCTGTGTCGTTTCTTCACTTTTCCGTTCCGCGACATAGTCTCTTCTACCCACTTTAATCTTTCCACTATCAACAGAACAACCCTTGAAGAGTCATGCTCCACCCGCAAGGGCACGTACCTTACGTGACGCGGCTGGCACCCGCGCGGTTACTTAGCTGTCTGTGTCGTTCCTTCACTTTTCCGTTCCGCGACATAGTCGGTTCTACCCACTTTCATCTTTCCACTATCAACAGAACAACCCTTGATGAGTCATGCTCCACCCGCAAGGGAACGTGCCTTACGTGACGCGGCTGGCACCCGCGCAGTCCCTTAGCTGTCTGTGTCGTTTCTTCACTTTTCCGTTCCGCGACATAGTCTGTTCTACCCACTTTCATCTTTCCACTATCAACAGAACAACCCTTGAAGAGTCATGCTCCACCCGCAAGGGCACGTGCCTTACGTGGCGCGGCTTTCACACGCGCGGTCCCTTAGCTGTCTGTGTCGTTCCTTCACTTTTCCGTTCCGCGACATAGTCTGTTCTACCCACTTTCATCTTTCCACTATCAACAGAACAATCCTTGAAGAGTCATGCTCCACCCGCAAGGGCACGTGCCTTACGTGACGCGGCTGGCACCCGCGCGGTCCCTTAGCTGTCTGTGTCGTTCCTTCACTTTTCCGTTCCGCAACATAGTCTGTTCTACCCACTTTCATCTTTCCACTATCAACAGAACAACCCTTGAAGAGTCATGCTCCACCCGCAAGGGCACGTGCCTTACGTGACGCGGCTGGCACACGCGCGGTCCCTTAGCTGTCTGTGTCGTTCCTTTACTTTTCCGGTCCGCGACATAGTCTGTTCTACCCACTTTCATCTTTCCACTATCAACAGAACAACCCTTGAAGAGTCATGCTCCACCCGCAAATGCACGTGCCTTACGTGACGCGGCTGGCACACGCGCGGTTCCCTTAGCTGTCTGTGTCGTTTCTTCACTTTTCCGTTCCGCGACATAGTCTGTTCTACCCACTTTCATCTTTCCACTATCAACAGAACAACCCTTAAAGAGTCATGCTCCAACCGCAAGGGCACGTACCTTACGTGACGCGGCTGGCACCCACGCGGTTCCTTAGCTGCCTGTGTCGTTTCTTCACTTTTCCGTTCCGCGACATAGTCTGTTCTACCCACTTTCATCTTTCCACTATCAACAGAACAACCCTTGAAGAGTCATGCTCCACCTGCAAAGGCACGTGCCTTACGTGACGCGGCTGGCACCCGCGCAGTCCCTTAGCTGTCTGTGTCGTTTCTTCACTTTTCCGTTCCGCGACATAGTCTGTTCTACCCACTTTCATCTTTCCACTATCAACAGAACAACCCTTGAAGAGTCATGCTCCACCCGCAAGGGCACGTGCCTTACGTGACGCGGCTTTCACACGCGCGGTCGCTTAGCTGTCTGTGTCGTTCCTTCACTTTTCCGTTCCGCGACATAGTCTGTTCTACCCACTTTCATCTTTCCACTATCAACAGAACAACCCTTGAAGAGTCATGCTCCACCCGCAAGGGCACATGCCTTACGTGACGCGGCTGGCACCCGCGCGGTCCCTTAGCTGTCTGTGTCGTTCCTTCACTTTTCCGTTCCGCAACATAGTCTGTTCTACCCACTTTCATCTTTCCACTATCAACAGAACAACCCTTGAAGAGTCATGCTCCACCCGCAAGGGCACGTGCCTTACGAGACGCGGCTGGCACACGCGCGGTCCCTTAGCTGTCTGTGTCGTTCCTTTACTTTTCCGGTCCGCGACATAGTCTGTTCTACCCACTTTCATCTTTCCACTATCAACAGAACAACCCTTGAAGAGTCATGCTCCACCCGCAAATGCACGTGCCTTACGTGACGCGGCTGGCACACGCGCGGTCCCTTAGCTGTCTGTGTCGTTTCTTCACTTTTCCGTTCCGCGACATAGTCTGTTCTACCCACTTTCATCTTTCCACTATCAACAGAACAACCCTTAAAGAGTCATGCTCCACTCGCAAGGGCACGTGCCTTACATGACGCGGCTGGCACCCGCGCGGTCCCTTAGCTGTCTGTATCGTTTCTTCACTTTTCCGTACCGCGACATAGTCTGTTCTACCCACTTTCATCTTTCCACTATCAACAGAACAACCCTTGAAGAGTCATGCTCCACCCGCAAGGGCACGTGCCTTGCGTGACGCGGCTGGCACACGCGCGGTCCCTTAGCTGTCTGTGTCGTTTCTTCACTTTTCCGTTCCGCGACATAGTCTGTTCTACCCACTTTCATCTTTCCACTATCAACAGAACAACCCTTAAAGAGTCATGCTCCACTCGCAAGGGCACGTGCCTTACATGACGCGGCGGGCACCCGCGCGGTTCCTTAGCTGTCTGTGTCGTTTCTTCACTTTTCCGTTCCACGACATAGTGTCTTCTACCCACTTTCATCTTTCCACTATCAACAGACCAACCCTTGAAGAGTCATGCTCCACCCGCAAGGGCACGTACCTTACGTGACGCGGCTGGCACACGCGCGGTTCCCTTAGCTGTCTGTGTCGTTTCTTCACTTTTCCGTTCCGCGACATAGTCTGTTCTACCCACTTTCATCTTTCCACTATCAACAGAACAACCCTTAAAGAGTCATGCTCCAACCGCAAGGGCACGTACCTTACGTGACGCGGCTGGCACCCACGCGGTTCCTTAGCTGCCTGTGTCGTTTCTTCACTTTTCCGTTCCGCGACATAGTCTGTTCTACCCACTTTCATCTTTCCACTATCAACAGAACAACCCTTGAAGAGTCATGCTCCACCTGCAAAGGCACGTGCCTTACGTGACGCGGCTGGCACCCGCGCAGTCCCTTAGCTGTCTGTGTCGTTTCTTCACTTTTCCGTTCCGCGACATAGTCTGTTCTACCCACTTTCATCTTTCCACTATCAACAGAACAACCCTTGAAGAGTCATGCTCCACCCGCAAGGGCACGTGCCTTACGTGACGCGGCTTTCACACGCGCGGTCGCTTAGCTGTCTGTGTCGTTCCTTCACTTTTCCGTTCCGCGACATAGTCTGTTCTACCCACTTTCATCTTTCCACTATCAACAGAACAACCCTTGAAGAGTCATGCTCCACCCGCAAGGGCACATGCCTTACGTGACGCGGCTGGCACCCGCGCGGTCCCTTAGCTGTCTGTGTCGTTCCTTCACTTTTCCGTTCCGCAACATAGTCTGTTCTACCCACTTTCATCTTTCCACTATCAACAGAACAACCCTTGAAGAGTCATGCTCCACCCGCAAGGGCACGTGCCTTACGAGACGCGGCTGGCACACGCGCGGTCCCTTAGCTGTCTGTGTCGTTCCTTTACTTTTCCGGTCCGCGACATAGTCTGTTCTACCCACTTTCATCTTTCCACTATCAACAGAACAACCCTTGAAGAGTCATGCTCCACCCGCAAATGCACGTGCCTTACGTGACGCGGCTGGCACACGCGCGGTCCCTTAGCTGTCTGTGTCGTTTCTTCACTTTTCCGTTCCGCGACATAGTCTGTTCTACCCACTTTCATCTTTCCACTATCAACAGAACAACCCTTAAAGAGTCATGCTCCACTCGCAAGGGCACGTGCCTTACATGACGCGGCTGGCACCCGCGCGGTCCCTTAGCTGTCTGTATCGTTTCTTCACTTTTCCGTACCGCGACATAGTCTGTTCTACCCACTTTCATCTTTCCACTATCAACAGAACAACCCTTGAAGAGTCATGCTCCACCCGCAAGGGCACGTGCCTTGCGTGACGCGGCTGGCACACGCGCGGTCCCTTAGCTGTCTGTGTCGTTTCTTCACTTTTCCGTTCCGCGACATAGTCTGTTCTACCCACTTTCATCTTTCCACTATCAACAGAACAACCCTTAAAGAGTCATGCTCCACTCGCAAGGGCACGTGCCTTACATGACGCGGCGGGCACCCGCGCGGTTCCTTAGCTGTCTGTGTCGTTTCTTCACTTTTCCGTTCCACGACATAGTGTCTTCTACCCACTTTCATCTTTCCACTATCAACAGACCAACCCTTGAAGAGTCATGCTCCACCCGCAAGGGCACGTACCTTACGTGACGTGGCTGGCGCCCGCGCGGTCCCTTAGCTGTCTGTGTCGTTCCTTCACTTTTCCGTTCCGCGACATAGTCTGTTCTACCCACTTTCATCTTTCCACTATCAACAGAACAACCCTTGAAGAGTCATGCTCCACCCGCAAGGGCACGTGCCTTACGTGACGCGGCTGGCACCCGCGCAGTCCCTTAGCTGTCTGTGTCGTTTCTTCACTTTTCCGTTCCGCGACATAGTCTGTTCTACCCACTTTCATCTTTCCACTATCAACAGAACAACCCTTGAAGAGTCATGCTCCACCCGCAAGGGCACGTGCCTTACAAGACGTGGCTGGCACACGCGCGGTCCCTTAGCTGTCTGTGTCGTTTCTTCACTTTTCCGTTCCGCGACATAGTCTCTTCTACCCACTTTCATCTTTCCACTATCAACAGAACAACCCTTGAAGAGTCATGCTCCACCCGCAAGGGCACGTGCCTTTTGTGACGCGGCTGGCTCACGCGCGGTCCCTTAGCTGTCTGTGTCGTTCCTTCACTTTTCCGTTCCGCGACATAGTCTGTTCTACACACTTTCATCTTTCCACTATCAACAGAACAACCCTTGAAGAGTCATGCTCCACCCGCAAGGGCACGTGCCTTACGTGATGCGGCTGGCACCCGCGCGGTCCCTTAGCTGTCTGTGTCGTTCCTTCACTTTTCCGTTCCTCGACATAGTCTGTTATACCCACTTTCATCTTTCCACTATCAACAGAACAACCCTTGAAGAGTCATGCTCCACTTGCAAGGGCACGTGCCTTACGTGACGCGGCTGGCACACGCGCGGTCCCTTAGCTGTCTGTGTCGTTCCTTTACATTTCCGTTCCGCGACATAGTCTGTTCTACCCACTTTCATCTTTCCACTATCAACAGAACAACACTTGAAGAGTCATGTACAACCCGCAAGGGCACGTACCTTACGTGACGCGGCTGGCACCAGCGCGGTCCCTTAGCTGTCTGTGTCGTTTCTTCACTTTTCAGTTCCGCGACATAGTCTGTTCTACCCACTTTCATCTTTCCACTATCAACAGAACAACCCTTGAAGAGTCATGCTCCACCCGCAAGGGCACGTGCCTTGCGTGACGCGGCGGGCACCCGCGCGGTTCCTTAGCTGTCTGTGTCGTTTCTTCACTTTTCCGTTCCACGACATAGTATCTTCTACCCACTTTCATCTTTCCACTATCAACAAGACAACCCTTGAAGAGTCATGCTTCACCCGCAAGGGCACGTACCTTACGTGACGCGGCTGGCACCCGCGCAGTCCCTTAGCTGTCTGTGTCGTTTCTTCACTTTTCCGTTCCGCGACATAGTCTGTTCTACCCACTTTCATCTTTCCACTATCAAGAGAACAACCCTTAAAGAGTCATGCTCCACCCGCAAGGGCACGTACCTTACGTGACGCGGCTGGCCCCCCTGCGGTCCCTTAGCTGTCTGTATCGTTTCTTCACTTTTCCGTTCCGCGACATAGTCTGTTCTACCCACTTTCATCTTTCCACTATCAACAGAACAACCCTTGAAGAGTCATGCTCCACCCGCAAGGGCACGTGCCTTACGTGACGCGACTGGCACCCACGCGGTCCCTTAGCTGTCTGTGTCGTTTCTTCACTTTTCAGTTCCGCGACATAGTCTGTTCTACCCACTATCATCTTTCCACTATCAGCGGAACAACACTTGAAGAGTCATGCTACACCCGCAAGGGCACGTACCTTACGTGACGCGGCTGGCACCCGCGCGGTCCCTTAGCTGTCTGTGTCGTTTCTTCACTTTTCCGTTCCGCGACATAGTCTGTTCTACCCACTTTCATCTTTCCACTATCAACAGAACAACCCTTGAAGAGTCATGCTCCACCCGCAAGGGCACGTGCCTTGCGTGACGCGGCAGGCACCCGCGCGGTTCCTTAGCTGTCTGTGTCGTTTCTTCACTTTTCCGATCCGCGACATAGTCTGTTCTACCCACTTTCATCTTTCCACTATCAACAGAACAACCCTTGAAGAGTCATGCTCCACCCGCAAGGGCACGTACCTTACGTGACGCGGCTGGCAACCGCGCGGTCCCTTAGCTGTCTGTGTCGTTCCTTCACTTTTCCGTTCCGCGACATAGTCTGTTCTACCCACGTTCATCTTTCCACTATCAACAGAACAAACCTTGAAGAGTCATGCTCCACCCGCAAGGGCACGTACCTTACGTGACGCGGCTGGCACACGCGCGGTCCCTTAGCTGTCTGTGTCGTTCCTTCACTTTTCCGTTCCGCGACATAGTCTGTTCTACCCACTTTCATCTTTCCACTATCAACAGAACAACCCTTGAAGAGTCATGCTCCACCCGCAAGGGCACGTGCCTTGCGTGACGCGGCTGGCACCCGCGCAGTTCCTTAGCTGTCTGTGTCGTTTCTTCACTGTTCCGTTCCGCGACATAGTCTGTTCTACCCACATTCATCTTTCCACTATCAACAGAACAACCCTTGAAGAGTCATGCTCCACCCGCAAGGGCACGTACCTTACGTGACGCGGCTGGCACCCGCGCGGTCCCTTAGCTGTCTGTGTCGTTCCTTCACTTTTCCGTTCCGCGACATAGTCTGTTCTACCCACTTTCATCTTTCCACTATCAACAGAACAACCCTTGAAGAGTCATGCTCCACCCGCAAGGGCACGTGCCTTACGTGATGCGGCTGGCACCCGCGCGGTCCCTTAGCTGTCTGTGTCGTTCCTTCACTTTTCCGTTCCGCGATATAGTCTGTTATACCCACTTTCATCTTTCCACTATCAACAGAACAACCCTTGAAGAGTCATGCTCCACCCGCAAGGGCACGTGCCTTACGTGACGCGGCTGGCACACGCGCGGTCCCTTAGCTGTCTGTGTCGTTCCTTTACATTTCCGTTCCGCGACATAGTCTGTTCTACCCACTTTCATCTTTCCACTATCAACAGAACAACACTTGAAGAGTCATGTACAACCCGCAAGGGCACGTACCTTACGTGACGCGGCTGGCACCCGCGCGGTCCCTTAGCTGTCTGTGTCGTTTCTTCACTTTTCAGTTCCGCGACATAGTCTGTTCTACCCACTTTCATCTTTCCACTATCAACAGAACAACCCTTGAAGAGTCATGCTCCACCCGCAAGGGCACGTGCCTTGCGTGACGCGGCGGGCACCCGCGCGGTTCCTTAGCTGTCTGTGTCGTTTCTTCACTTTTCCGTTCCACGACATAGTATCTTCTACCCACTTTCATCTTTCCACTATCAACAAGACAACCCTTGAAGAGTCATGCTTCACCCGCAAGGGCACGTACCTTACGTGACGCGGCTGGCACCCGCGCAGTCCCTTAGCTGTCTGTGTCGTTTCTTCACTTTTCCGTTCCGCGACATAGTCTGTTCTACCCACTTTCATCTTTCCACTATCAAGAGAACAACCCTTAAAGAGTCATGCTCCACCCGCAAGGGCACGTACCTTACGTGACGCGGCTGGCCCCCCTGCAGTCCCTTAGCTGTCTGTATCGTTTCTTCACTTTTCCGTTCCGCGACATAGTCTGTTCTACCTACTTTCATCTTTCCACTATCAACAGAACAACCCTTGAAGAGTCATGCTCCACCCGCAAGGGCACGTGCCTTACGTGACGCGACTGGCACCCACGCGGTCCCTTAGCTGTCTGTGTCGTTTCTTCACTTTTCAGTTCCGCGACATAGTCTGTTCTACCCACTATCATCTTTCCACTATCAACGGAACAACACTTGAAGAGTCATGCTACACCCGCAAGGGCACGTACCTTACGTGACGCGGCTGGCACCCGCGCGGTCCCTTAGCTGTCTGTGTCGTTTCTTCACTTTTCCGTTCCGCGACATAGTCTGTTCTACCCACTTTCATCTTTACACTATCAACAGAACAACCCTTGAAGAGTCATGCTCCACCCGCAAGGGCACGTGCCTTGCGTGACGCGGCAGGCACCCGCGCGGTTCCTTAGCTGTCTGTGTCGTTTCTTCACTTTTCCGATCCGCGACATAGTCTGTTCTACCCACTTTCATCTTTCCACTATCAACAGAACAACCCTTGAAGAGTCATGCTCCACCCGCAAGGGCACGTACCTTACGTGACGCGGCTGGCACCCGCGCGGTCCCTTAGCTGTCTGTGTCGTTCCTTCACTTTTCCGTTCCGCGACATAGTCTGTTCTACCCACTTTCATCTTTCCACTATCAACAGAACAAACCTTGAAGAGTCATGCTCCACCCGCAAGGGCACGTACCTTACGTGACGCGGCTGGCACACGCGCGGTCCCTTAGCTGTCTGTGTCGTTCCTTCACTTTTCCGTTCCGCGACATAGTCTGTTCTACCCACTTTCATCTTTACACTATCAACAGAACAACCCTTGAAGTGTCATGCTCCACTCGCAAGGGCACGAGCCTTACGTGACGCGGCTGGCACGCGCGCGGTTACTTAGCTGTCTGTGTCGTTTCTTCACTTTTCCGTTCCGCGACATAGTCTGTTCTACCCACTTTCATCTTTCCACTATCAACAGAACAACCCTTGAAGAGTCATGCTCCACCCGCAAGGGCACGTACCTTACGTGACGCGGCTGGCACACGCGCGGTCCCTTAGCTGTCTGTGTCGTTCCTTCACTTTTCCGTTCCGCGACATAGTCTGTTCTACCCACTTTCATCTTTCCACTATCAACAGAACAACCCTTGAAGAGTCATGCTCCACCCGCAAGGGCACGTGCCTTGCGTGACGCGGCTGGCACCCGCGCGGTTCCTTAGCTGTCTGTGTCGTTTCTTCACTGTTCCGTTCCGCGACATAGTCTGTTCTACCCACATTCATCTTTCCACTATCAACAGAACAACCCTTGAAGAGTCATGCTCCACCCGCAAGGGCACGTACCTTACGTGACGCGGCTGGCACCCGCGCGGTCCCTTAGCTGTCTGTGTCGTTCCTTCACTTTTCCGTTCCGCGACATAGTCTGTTCTACCCACTTTCATCTTTCCACTATCAACAGAACAACCCTTGAAGAGTCATGCTGCACCCGCAAGGGCACGTACCTTACGTGACGCGGCTGGCACACGCGCGGTCCCTTAGCTGTCTGTGTCGTTCCTTCACTTTTCCGTTCCGCGACATAGTCTGTTCTACCCACTTTCATCTTTCCACTATCAACAGAACAACCCTTGAAGAGTCATGCTCCACCCGCAAGGGCACGTGCCTTGCGTGACGCGTTTGGCACCCGCGCGGTTCCTTAGCTGTCTGTGTCGTTTCTTCACTTTTCCGTTCCGCGACATAGTCTGTTCTACCCACTTTCATCTTTCCACTATCAACAGAACAACCCTTGAAGAGTCATGCTCCACCCGCAAGGGCACGTGCCTTACGTGATGCGGCTGGCACCCGCGCGGTCCCTTAGCTGTCTGTGTCGTTCCTTCACTTTTCCGTTCCGCGACATAGTCTGTTATACCCACTTTCATCTTTCCACTATCAACAGAACAACCCTTGAAGAGTCATGCTCCACCCGCAAGGGCACGTGCCTTACGTGACGCGGCTGGCACACGCGCGGTCCCTTAGCTGTCTGTGTCGTTCCTTTACATTTCCGTTCCGCGACATAGTCTGTTCTACCCACTTTCATCTTTCCACTATCAACAGAACAACACTTGAAGAGTCATGTACAACCCGCAAGGGCACGTACCTTACGTGACGCGGCTGGCACCCGCGCGGTCCCTTAGCTGTCTGTGTCGTTTCTTCACTTTTCAGTTCCGCGACATAGTCTGTTCTACCCACTTTCATCTTTCCACTATCAACAGAACAACCCTTGAAGAGTCATGCTCCACCCGCAAGGGCACGTGCCTTGCGTGACGCGGCGGGCACCCGCGCGGTTCCTTAGCTGTCTGTGTCGTTTCTTCACTTTTCCGTTCCACGACATAGTATCTTCTACCCACTTTCATCTTTCCACTATCAACAAGACAACCCTTGAAGAGTCATGCTTCACCCGCAAGGGCACGTACCTTACGTGACGCGGCTGGCACCCGCGCAGTCCCTTAGCTGTCTGTGTCGTTTCTTCACTTTTCCGTTCCGCGACATAGTCTGTTCTACCCACTTTCATCTTTCCACTATCAAGAGAACAACCCTTAAAGAGTCATGCTCCACCCGCAAGGGCACGTACCTTACGTGACGCGGCTGGCCCCCCTGCGGTCCCTTAGCTGTCTGTATCGTTTCTTCACTTTTCCGTTCCGCGACATAGTCTGTTCTACCTACTTTCATCTTTCCACTATCAACAGAACAACCCTTGAAGAGTCATGCTCCACCCGCAAGGGCACGTGCCTTACGTGACGCGACTGGCACCCACGCGGTCCCTTAGCTGTCTGTGTCGTTTCTTCACTTTTCAGTTCCGCGACATAGTCTGTTCTACCCACTATCATCTTTCCACTATCAACGGAACAACACTTGAAGAGTCATGCTACACCCGCAAGGGCACGTACCTTACGTGACGCGGCTGGCACCCGCGCGGTCCCTTAGCTGTCTGTGTCGTTTCTTCACTTTTCCGTTCCGCGACATAGTCTGTTCTACCCACTTTCATCTTTCCACTATCAACAGAACAACCCTTGAAGAGTCATGCTCCACCCGCAAGGGCACGTGCCTTGCGTGACGCGGCAGGCACCCGCGCGGTTCCTTAGCTGTCTGTGTCGTTTCTTCACTTTTCCGATCCGCGACATAGTCTGTTCTACCCACTTTCATCTTTCCACTATCAACAGAACAACCCTTGAAGAGTCATGCTCCACCCGCAAGGGCACGTACCTTACGTGACGCGGCTGGCACCCGCGCGGTCCCTTAGCTGTCTGTGTCGTTCCTTCACTTTTCCGTTCCGCGACATAGTCTGTTCTACCCACTTTCATCTTTCCACTATCAACAGAACAAACCTTGAAGAGTCATGCTCCACCCGCAAGGGCACGTACCTTACGTGACGCGGCTGGCACACGCGCGGTCCCTTAGCTGTCTGTGTCGTTCCTTCACTTTTCCGTTCCGCGACATAGTCTGTTCTACCCACTTTCATCTTTCCACTATCAACAGAACAACCCTTGAAGTGTCATGCTCCACCCGCAAGGGCACGAGCCTTACGTGACGCGGCTGGCACCCGCGCGGTTACTTAGCTGTCTGTGTCGTTTCTTCACTTTTCCGTTCCGCGACATAGTCTGTTCTACCCACTTTCATCTTTCCACTATCAACAGAACAACCCTTGAAGAGTCATGCTCCACCCGCAAGGGCACGTACCTTACGTGACGCGGCTGGCACACGCGCGGTCCCTTAGCTGTCTGTGTCGTTCCTTCACTTTTCCGTTCCGCGACATAGTCTGTTCTACCCACTTTCATCTTTCCACTATCAACAGAACAACCCTTGAAGAGTCATGCTCCACCCGCAAGGGCACGTGCCTTGCGTGACGCGGCTGGCACCCGCGCGGTTCCTTAGCTGTCTGTGTCGTTTCTTCACTGTTCCGTTCCGCGACATAGTCTGTTCTACCCACATTCATCTTTCCACTATCAACAGAACAACCCTTGAAGAGTCATGCTCCACCCGCAAGGGCACGTACCTTACGTGACGCGGCTGGCACCCGCGCGGTCCCTTAGCTGTCTGTGTCGTTCCTTCACTTTTCCGTTCCGCGACATAGTCTGTTCTACCCACTTTCATCTTTCCACTATCAACAGAACAACCCTTGAAGAGTCATGCTCCACCCGCAAGGGCACGTACCTTACGTGACGCGGCTGGCACACGCGCGGTCCCTTAGCTGTCTGTGTCGTTCCTTCACTTTTCCGTTCCGCGACATAGTCTGTTCTACCCACTTTCATCTTTCCACTATCAACAGAACAACCCTTGAAGAGTCATGCTCCACCCGCAAGGGCACGTGCCTTGCGTGACGCGTTTGGCACCCGCGCGGTTCCTTAGCTGTCTGTGTCGTTTCTTCACTTTTCCGTTCCGCGACATAGTCTGTTCTACCCACTTTCATCTTTCCACTATCAACAGAACAACCCTTGAAGAGTCATGCTCCACCCGCAAGGGCACGTACCTTACGTGACGCGGCTGGCACCCGCGCGGTCCCTTAGCTGTCTGTGTCGTTCCTTCACTTTTCCGTTCCGCGACATAGTCTGTTCTACCCACTTTCATCTTTCCACTATCAACAGAACAACCCTTGAAGAGTCATGCTCCACCCGCAAGGGCACGTACCTTACGTGACGCGGCTGGCACCCGCGCGGTCCCTTAGCTGTCTGTGTCGTTCCTTCACTTTTCCGTTCCGCGACATAGTCTGTTCTACCCACTTTCATCTTTCCACTATCAACAGAACAACAATTGAAGAGTCATGCTCCAACCGCAAGGGCACGTGCCTTACGTGACGCGGCTGGCACACGCGCGGTCCCTTAGCTGTCTGTGTCGTTTCTTCACTATTCCGTTCCGCGACATAGTCTGTTCTACCCACTTTCATCTTTCCACTATCAACAGAACAACCCTTGAAGAGTCATGCTCCACCCGCAAGGGCACGTACCTTACGTGACGCGGCTGGCACCCGCGCGGTCCCTTGGCTGTCTGTGTCGTTCCTTCACTTTTCCGTTCCGCGACATAGTCTGTTCTACCCACTTTCATCTTTCCACTATCAACAGAACAACCCTTGAAGAGTCATGCTCCACCCGCAAGGGCACGTGCCTTACGTGACGCGGCTGCCACCCGCCCAGTCCCTTAGCTGTCTGTGTCGTTTCTTCACATTTCCGTTCCGCGACATAGTCTGTTCTACCCACTTTCATCTTTCCACTATCAACAGAACAACCCTTGAAGAGTCGTGCTCCACCCGCAAGGGCACGTGCCTTACGTGACGCGGCTGCCACCCGCCCAGTCCGTTAGCTGTCTGTGTCGTTTCTTCACATTTCCGTTCCGCGACATAGTCTGTTCTACCCACTTTCATCTTTCCACTATCAACAGAACAACCCTTGAAGAGTCATGCTCCACCCGCAAGGGCACGTGCCTTACGTGACGCGGCTGGCACACGCGCGGTCCCTTAGCTGTCTGTGTCGTTCCTTCACTTTTCCGTTCCGCGACATAGTCTGTTCTACCCACTTTCATCTTTCCACTATCAACAGAACAACCCTTGAAGAGTCATGCTCCACCCGCAAGGGCACGTACCTTACGTGACGCGGCTGTCACCCGCCCAGCCCCTTAGCTGTCTGTGTCGTTTCTTCACTTTTCCGTTCCGCGACATATTCTGTTCTACCCACTTTCATCTTTCCACTATCAACAGAACAACCCTTGAAGAGTTATGCTCCACCCGCAAGGGCACGTGCCTTACGTGACGCGGCTGGCACCCGCGCGGTCCCTTGGCTGTCTGTGTCGTTTCTTCACTTTTCCGTTCCGCGACATAGTCTGTTCTACCCACTTTCATCTTTCCACTATCAACAGAACAACCCTTGAAGAGTCATGCTCCACCCGCTAGGGCACGTGCCTTACGTGACGCGGCTGGCACCCTCGCGGTCCCTTAGCTGTCTGTGTCGTTCCTTCACTTTTCCGTTCCGCGACATAGTCTGTTCTACCCACATTCATCTTTCCACTATCAACAGAACAACCCTTAAAGAGTCATGCTCCACCCGCAAGGGCACGTGCCTTACGTGACGCGGCTGCCACCCGCCCAGTCCCATAGCTGTCTGTGTCGTTCCTTCACTTTTCCGTTCCGCGACATAGTCTGTTCTACCCACTTTCATCTTTCCACTATCAACAGAACAACCCTTGAAGAGTCATGCTCCACCCGCAAGGGCACGTACCTTACGTGACGCGGCTGTCACCCGCCCAGCCCCTTAGCTGTCTGTGTCGTTTCTTCACTTTTCCGTTCCGCGACATATTCTGTTCTACCCACTTTCATCTTTCCACTATCAACAGAACAACCCTTGAAGAGTTATGCTCCACCCGCAAGGGCACGTACCTTACGTGACGCGGCTGGCACACGCGCGGTCCCTTAGCTGTCTGTGTCGTTCCTTCACTTTTCCGTTCCGCGACATAGTCTGTTCTACCCACTTTCATCTTTCCACTATCAACAGAACAACCCTTGAAGAGTCATGCTCCACCCGCAAGGGCACGTGCCTTGCGTGACGCGGCTGGCACCCGCGCGGTTCCTTAGCTGTCTGTGTCGTTTCTTCACTGTTCCGTTCCGCGACATAGTCTGTTCTACCCACATTCATCTTTCCACTATCAACAGAACAACCCTTGAAGAGTCATGCTCCACCCGCAAGGGCACGTACCTTACGTGACGCGGCTGGCACCCGCGCGGTCCCTTAGCTGTCTGTGTCGTTCCTTCACTTTTCCGTTCCGCGACATAGTCTGTTCTACCCACTTTCATCTTTCCACTATCAACAGAACAACCCTTGAAGAGTCATGCTCCACCCGCAAGGGCACGTACCTTACGTGACGCGGCTGGCACACGCGCGGTCCCTTAGCTGTCTGTGTCGTTCCTTCACTTTTCCGTTCCGCGACATAGTCTGTTCTACCCACTTTCATCTTTCCACTATCAACAGAACAACCCTTGAAGAGTCATGCTCCACCCGCAAGGGCACGTGCCTTGCGTGACGCGTTTGGCACCCGCGCGGTTCCTTAGCTGTCTGTGTCGTTTCTTCACTTTTCCGTTCCGCGACATAGTCTGTTCTACCCACTTTCATCTTTCCACTATCAACAGAACAACCCTTGAAGAGTCATGCTCCACCCGCAAGGGCACGTACCTTACGTGACGCGGCTGGCACCCGCGCGGTCCCTTAGCTGTCTGTGTCGTTCCTTCACTTTTCCGTTCCGCGACATAGTCTGTTCTACCCACTTTCATCTTTCCACTATCAACAGAACAACCCTTGAAGAGTCATGCTCCACCCGCAAGGGCACGTACCTTACGTGACGCGGCTGGCACCCGCGCGGTCCCTTAGCTGTCTGTGTCGTTCCTTCACTTTTCCGTTCCGCGACATAGTCTGTTCTACCCACTTTCATCTTTCCACTATCAACAGAACAACAATTGAAGAGTCATGCTCCAACCGCAAGGGCACGTGCCTTACGTGACGCGGCTGGCACACGCGCGGTCCCTTAGCTGTCTGTGTCGTTTCTTCACTATTCCGTTCCGCGACATAGTCTGTTCTACCCACTTTCATCTTTCCACTATCAACAGAACAACCCTTGAAGAGTCATGCTCCACCCGCAAGGGCACGTACCTTACGTGACGCGGCTGGCACCCGCGCGGTCCCTTGGCTGTCTGTGTCGTTCCTTCACTTTTCCGTTCCGCGACATAGTCTGTTCTACCCACTTTCATCTTTCCACTATCAACAGAACAACCCTTGAAGAGTCATGCTCCACCCGCAAGGGCACGTGCCTTACGTGACGCGGCTGCCACCCGCCCAGTCCCTTAGCTGTCTGTGTCGTTTCTTCACATTTCCGTTCCGCGACATAGTCTGTTCTACCCACTTTCATCTTTCCACTATCAACAGAACAACCCTTGAAGAGTCGTGCTCCACCCGCAAGGGCACGTGCCTTACGTGACGCGGCTGCCACCCGCCCAGTCCGTTAGCTGTCTGTGTCGTTTCTTCACATTTCCGTTCCGCGACATAGTCTGTTCTACCCACTTTCATCTTTCCACTATCAACAGAACAACCCTTGAAGAGTCATGCTCCACCCGCAAGGGCACGTGCCTTACGTGACGCGGCTGGCACACGCGCCGTCCCTTAGCTGTCTGTGTCGTTCCTTCACATTTCCATTCCGCGACATAGTCTGTTCTACCCACTTTCATCTTTCCACTATCAACAGAACAACCCTTGAAGAGTCATGCTCCACCCGCAAGGGCACGTGCCTTACGTAACGCGGCTGGCACCCGCGCGGTTCCTTAACTGTCTGTGTCGTTTCTTCACTTTTCCGTTCCGCGACATAGTCTGTTCTACCCACTTTCATCTTTCCACTATCAACAGAACAACCCTTGAAGAGTCATGCTCCACCCGCAAGGGCACGTACCTTACGTGACGCGGCTGGCACCCGCGCAGTCCCTTAGCTGTCTGTGTCGTTCCTTCCCTTTTCCGTTCCGCGACATAGTCTGTTCTACCCACTTTCATCTTTCCACTATCAACAGAACAACCCTTGAAGAGTCATGCTCCACCCGCAAGGGCACGTGCCTTACATGACGCGGCTGGCACACGCGCCGTCCCTTAGCTGTCTGTGTCGTTCCTTCACTTTTCTGTTCCGCGACATAGTCTGTTCTACCCACTTTCATCTTTCCACTATCAACAGAACAACCCTTGAAGAGTCATGCTCCACCCGCAAGGGCACGTGCCCTACGTGACGCGGCTGGCACCCGCGCGGTTCCTTAGCTGTCTGTGTCGTTTCTTCACTTTTCCGTTCCGCGACATAGTCTGTTCAACCCACTTTCATCTTTCCACTATCAACAGAACAACCCTTAAAGAGTCATGCTCCACCCGCAAGGGCACGTTCCTTACGTGACGCGGCTGGCACCCGCGCGGTCCCTTAGCTGTCTGTGTCGTTCCTTCACTTTTCCATTCTGCGACATAGTCTGTTCTACCCACTTTCATCTTTCCACTATCAACAGAACAACCCTTGAAGAGTCATGCTCCACCCGCAAGGGCACGTGCCTTACGTTACGCGGCTGGCACACGCGCGGTCCCTTAGCTGTCTGTGTCGTTCCTTCACTTTTCCGTTCCACGACATAGTCTGTTCTACCCACTTTCATCTTTCCACTATCAACAGAACAACCCTTAAAGAGTCATGCTCCACCCGCAAGGGCACGTTCCTTACGTGACGCGGCTGGCACCCGCGCGGTCCCTTAGCTGTCTGTGTCGTTCCTTCACTTTTCCATTCTGCGACATAGTCTGTTCTACCAACTTTCATCTTTCCACTATCAACAGAACAACCCTTGAAGAGTCATGCTCCACCCGCAAGGGCACGTGCCTTACGTGACGCGGCTGGCACCCGCGCGGTTCCTTAGCTGTCTGTGTCGTTTCTTCACTTTTCCGTTCCGCGACATAGTCTGTTCAACCCACTTTCATCTTTCCACTATCAACAGAACAACCCTTAAAGAGTCATGCTCCACCCGCAAGGGCACGTTCCTTACGTGACGCGGCTGGCACCCGCGCGGTCCCTTAGCTGTCTGTGTCGTTCCTTCACTTTTCCATTCTGCGACATAGTCTGTTCTACCCACTTTCATCTTTCCACTATCAACAGAACAACCCTTGAAGAGTCATGCTCCACCCGCAAGGGCACGTGCCTTACGTGACGCGGCTGGCACACGCGCGGTCCCTTAGCTGTCTGTGTCGTTCCTTCACTTTTCCGTTCCGCGACATAGTCTGTTCAACCCACTTTCATCTTTCCACTGTCAACAGAACAACCCTTAAAGAGTCATGCTCCACCCGCAAGGGCACGTTCCTTACGTGACGCGGCTGGCACCCGCGCGGTCCCTTAGCTGTCTGTGTCGTTCCTTCACTTTTCCATTCTGCGACATAGTCTGTTCTACCCACTTTCATCTTTCCACTATCAACAGAACAACCCTTGAAGAGTCATGCTCCACCCGCAAGGGCACGTGCCTTACGTTACGCGACTGGCACACGCGCGGTCCCTTAGCTGTCTGTGTCGTTCCTTCACTTTTCCGTTCCGCGACATAGTCTGTTCTACCCACTTTCATCTTTCCACTATCAACAGAACAACCCTTAAAGAGTCATGCTCCACCCGCAAGGGCACGTTCCTTACGTGACGCGGCTGGCACCCGCGCGGTCCCTTAGCTGTCTGTGTCGTTCCTTCACTTTTCCATTCTGCGACATAGTCTGTTCTACCCACTTTCATCTTTCCACTATCAACAGAACAACCCTTGAAGAGTCATGCTCCACCCGCAAGGGCACGTGCCTTACGTGACGCGGCTGGCACCCGCGCGGTTCCTTAGCTGTCTGTGTCGTTTCTTCACTTTTCCGTTCCGCGACATAGTCTGTTCAACCCACTTTCATCTTTCCACTATCAACAGAACAACCCTTAAAGAGTCATGCTCCACCCGCAAGGGCACGTTCCTTACATGACGCGGCTGGCACCCGCGCGGTCCCTTAGCTGTCTGTGTCGTTCCTTCACTTTTCCGTTCCGCGACATAGTCTGTTCTACCCACTTTCATCTTTCCACTATCAACAGAACAACCCTTGAAGAGTCATGCTCCACCCGCAAGGGCACGTGCCTTACGTTACGCGGCTGGCACACGCGCGGTCCCTTAGCTGTCTGTGTCGTTCCTTCACTTTTCCGTTCCACGACATAGTCTGTTCTACCCACTTTCATCTTTCCACTATCAACAGAACAACCCTTGAAGAGTCATGCTCCACCGCAAGGGCACGTGCCTTACGTGACGCGGCTGGCACACGCGCGGTCCTTTAGCTGTCTGTGTCGTTCCTTTACTTTTCCGTTCCGCGACATAGTCTGTTCTACCCACTTTCATCTTTCCACTATCAACAGAACAACCCTTGAAGAGTCATGCTCCACCCGCAAGGGCACGTGCCTTACGTGACGCGGCTGGCACACGCGCGGCCCCTTTGCTGTCTGTGTCGTTCCTTCACTTTTCCGTTCCGCGACATAGTCTGTTCTACCCACTTTCATCTTTCCACTATCAACAGAACAACCCTTGAAGAGTCATGCTCCACCCGCAAGGGCACGTGCCTTACGTGACGCGGCTGGCAACCGCGCAGTCCCTTAGCTGTCTGTGTCGTTCCTTCACTTTTTCGTTCCGCGACATAGTCTGTTCTACCCACTTTCATCTTTCCACTATCAACAGAACAACCCTTGAAGAGTCATGCTCCACCCGCAAGGGCACGTACCTTACGTGACGCGGCTGGCACACGCGCGGCCCCTTAGCTGTCTGTGTCGTTCCTTCACTTTTCCGTTCCGCGACATAGTCTGTTCTACCCACTTTCATCTTTCCACTATCAACAGAACAACCCTTGAAGAGTCATGCTCCACCCGCAAGGGCACGTGCCTTACGTGACGCGGCTGGCAACCGCGCAGTCCCTTAGCTGTCTGTGTCGTTCCTTCACTTTTCCGTTCCGCGACATAGTCTGTTCTACCCACTTTCATCTTTCCACTATCAACAGAACAACCCTTGAAGAGTCATGCTCCACCCGCAAGGGCACGTGCCTTACATGACGCGGCTGGCGCACTCGCGGTCCCTTAGCTGTCTGTGTCGTTCCTTCACTTTTCCGTTCCGCGACATAGTCTGTTCTACCCACTTTCATCTTTCCACTATCAACAGAACAACCCTTGAAGAGTCATGCTCCACCCGCAAGGGCACGTGCCTTACGTGACGCGGCTGGCACACGCGCGGCCCCTTAGCTGTCTGTGTCGTTCCTTCACTTTTCCGTTCCGCGACATAGTCTGTTCTACCCACTTTCATCTTTCCACTATCAACAGAACAACCCTTGAAGAGTCATGCTCCACCCGCAAGGGCACGTACCTTACGTGACGCGGCTGGCACACGCGCGGCCCCTTAGCTGTCTGTGTCGTTCCTTCACTTTTCCGTTCCGCGACATAGTCTGTTCTACCCACTTTCATCTTTCCACTATCAACAGAACAACCCTTGAAGAGTCATGTTCCACCCGCAAGGGCACGTGCCTTACGTGACGCGGCTGGCAACCGCGCAGTCCCTTAGCTGTCTGTGTCGTTCCTTCACTTTTCCGTTCCGCGACATAGTCTGTTCTACCCACTTTCATCTTTCCACTATCAACAGAACAACCCTTGAAGAGTCATGCTCCACCCGCAAGGGCACGTGCCTTACGTTACGCGGCTGGCACACGCGCGGTCCTTTAGCTGTCTGTGTCGTTCCTTTACTTTTCCGTTCCACAACATAGTCTGTTCTACCCACTTTCATCTTTCCACTATCAACAGAACAACCCTTGAAGAGTCATGCTCCACCGCAAGGGCACGTGCCTTACGTGACGCGGCTGGCACACGCGCGGCCCCTTAGCTGTCTGTGTCGTTCCTTCACTTTTCCGTTCCACGACATAGTCTGTTCTACCCACTTTCATCTTTCCACTATCAACAGAACAACCCTTGAAGAGTCATGTTCCACCCGCAAGGGCACGTGCCTTACGTGACGCGGCTGGCAACCGCGCAGTCCCTTAGCTGTCTGTGTCGTTCCTTCACTTTTCCGTTCCACGACATAGTCTGTTCTACCCACTTTCATCTTTCCACTATCAACAGAACAACCCTTGAAGAGTCATGCTCCACCGCAAGGGCACGTGCCTTACGTGACGCGGCTGGCACACGCGCGGTCCTTTAGCTGTCTGTGTCGTTCCTTTACTTTTCCGTTCCGCGACATAGTCTGTTCTACCCACTTTCATCTTTCCACTATCAACAGAACAACCCTTGAAGAGTCATGCTACACCCGCAAGGGCACGTACCTTACGTGACGCGGCTGGCACACGCGCGGTCCTTTAGCTGTCTGTGTCGTTCCTTTACTTTTCCGTTCCGCGACATAGTCTGTTCTACCCACTTTCATCTTTCCACTATCAACAGAACAACCCTTGAAGAGTCATGCTACACCCGCAAGGGCACGTACCTTACGTGACGCGGCTGGCACCCGCGCGGTCCCTTAGCTGTCTGTGTCGTTCCTTCACTTTTCCGTTCCACGACATAGTCTGTTCTACCCACTTTCATCTTTCCACTATCAACAGAACAACCCTTGAAGAGTCATGCTACACCCGCAAGGGCACGTACCTTACGTGACGCGGCTGGCACACGCGCGGTCCCTTAGCTGTCTGTGTCGTTCCTTCACTTTTCCGTTCCACGACATAGTCTGTTCTACCCACTTTCATCTTTCCACTATCAACAGAACAACCCTTGAAGAGTCATGCTCCACCCGCAAGGGCACGTGCCTTACGTGACGCGGCTGGCACACGCGCGGCCCCTTAGCTGTCTGTGTCGTTCCTTCACTTTTCCGTTCCACGACATAGTCTGTTCTACCCACTTTCATCTCTCCACTATCAACAGAACAACCCTTGAAGAGTCATGCTCCACCGCAAGGGCACGTGCCTTACGTGACGCGGCTGGCACACGCGCGGTCCTTTAGCTGTCTGTGTCGTTCCTTTACTTTTCCGTTCCGCGACATAGTCTGTTCTACCCACTTTCATCTTTCCCCTATCAACAGAACAACCCTTGAAGAGTCATGCTCCACCCGCAAGGGCACGTGCCTTACGTGACGCGGCTGGCACACGCGCGGCCCCTTAGCTGTCTGTGTCGTTCCTTAACTTTTCCGTTCCGCGACATAGTCTGTTCTACCCACTTTCATCTTTCCACTATCAACAGAACAACCCTTGAAGAGTCATGCTCCACCCGCAAGGGCACGTGCCTTACGTGACGCGGCTGGCAACCGCGCAGTCCCTTAGCTGTCTTTGTCGTTCCTTCACTTTTCCGTTCCGCGACATAGTCTGTTCTACCCACTTTCATCTTTCCACTATCAACAGAACAACCCTTGAAGAGTCATGCTCCACCCGCAAGGGCACGTACCTTACGTGACGCGGCTGGCACACGCGCGGCCCCTTAGCTGTCTGTGTCGTTCCTTCACTTTTCCGTTCCGCGACATAGTCTGTTCTACCCACTTTCATCTTTCCACTATCAACAGAACAACCCTTGAAGAGTCATGCTCCACCCGCAAGGGCACGTGCCTTACGTGACGCGGCTGGCAACCGCGCAGTCCCTTAGCTGTCTGTGTCGTTCCTTCACTTTTCCGTTCCGCGACATAGTCTGTTCTACCCACTTTCATCTTTCCACTATCAACAGAACAACCCTTGAAGAGTCATGCTCCACCCGCAAGGGCACGTGCCTTACATGACGCGGCTGGCACACTCGCGGTCCCTTAGCTGTCTGTGTCGTTCCTTCACTTTTCCGTTCCGCGACATAGTCTGTTCTACCCACTTTCATCTTTCCACTATCAACAGAACAACCCTTGAAGAGTCATGCTCCACCCGAAAGGGCACGTGCCTTACGTGACGCGGCTGGCACACGCGCGGCCCCTTAGCTGTCTGTGTCGTTCCTTCACTTTTCCGTTCCGCGACATAGTCTGTTCTACCCACTTTCATCTTTCCACCATCAACAGAACAACCCTTGAAGAGTCGTGCTCCACCCGCAAGGGCACGTACCTTACGTGACGCGGCTGGCACACGCGCGGCCCCTTAGCTGTCTGTGTCGTTCCTTCACTTTTCCGTTCCGCGACATAGTCTGTTCTACCCACTTTCATCTTTCCACTATCAACAGAACAACCCTTGAAGAGTCATGTTCCACCCGCAAGGGCACGTGCCTTACGTGACGCGGCTGGCAACCGCGCAGTCCCTTAGCTGTCTGTGTCGTTCCTTCACTTTTCCGTTCCGCGACATAGTCTGTTCTACCCACTTTCATCTTTCCACTATCAACAGAACAACCCTTGAAGAGTCATGCTCCACCCGCAAGGGCACGTGCCTTACGTTACGCGGCTGGCACACGCGCGGTCCTTTAGCTGTCTCTGTCGTTCCTTTACTTTTCCGTTCCACGACATAGTCTGTTCTACCCACTTTCATCTTTCCACTATCATTAGAACAACCCTTGAAGAGTCATGCTCCACCGCAAGGGCACGTGCCTTACGTGACGCGGCTGGCACACGCGCGGCCCCTTAGCTGTCTTTGTCGTTCCTTCACTTTTCCGTTCCACGACATAGTCTGTTCTACCCACTTTCATCTTTCCACTATCAACAGAACAACCCTTGAAGAGTCATGTTCCACCCGCAAGGGCACGTGCCTTACGTGACGCGGCTGGCAACCGCGCAGTCCCTTAGCTGTCTGTGTCGTTCCTTCACTTCTCCGTTCCACGACATAGTCTGTTCTACCCACTTTCATCTTTCCACTATCAACAGAACAACCCTTGAAGAGTCATGCTCCACCGCAAGGGCACGTGCCTTACGTGACGCGGCTGGCACACGCGCGGTCCTTTAGCTGTCTGTGTCGTTCCTTTACCTTTCCGTTCCGCGACATAGTCTGTTCTACCCACTTTCATCTTTCCACTATCAACAGAACAACCCTTGAAGAGTCATGCTACACCCGCAAGGGCACGTACCTTACGTGACGCGGATGGCACCCGCGCGGTCCCTTAGCTGTCTGTGTCGTTCCTTCACTTCTCCGTTCCACGACATAGTCTGTTCTACCCACTTTCATCTTTCCACTATCAACAGAACAACCCTTGAACAGTCATGCTCCACCCGCAAGGGCACGTGCCTTACGTGACGCGGCTGGCACACGCGCTGCCCCTTAGCTGTCTGTGTCGTTCCTTCACTTTTCCGTTCCGCGACATAGTCTGTTCTACCCACTTTCATCTTTCCACTATCAACAGAACAACCCTTGAAGAGTCATGCTACACCCGCAAGTGCACGTACCTTACGTGACGCGGCTGGCACCCGCATGGTCCCTTAGCTGTCTGTGTCGTTCCTTCACTTTTCCGTTCCGCGACATAGTCTGTTCTACCCACTTTCATCTTTCCACTATCAACAGAACAACCCTTGAAGAGTCATGCTCCACCCGCAAGGGCACGTGCCTTACGTTACGCGGCTGGCACACGCGCGGTCCCTTAGCTGTCTGTGTCGTTCCTTCACTTTTCCGTTCCACGACATAGTCGGTTCTACCCACTTTCATCTTTCCACTATCAACAGAACAACCCTTGAAGAGTCATGCTCCACCGCAAGGGCACGTGCCTTACGTGACGCGGCTGGCACACGCGCGGTCCTTTAGCTGTCTGTGTCGTTCCTTTACTTTTCCGTTCCGCGACATAGTCTGTTCTACCCACTTTCATCTTTCCACTATCAACAGAACAACCCTTGAAGAGTCATGCTCCACCCGCAAGGGCACGTGCCTTACGTGACGCGGCTGGCACACGCGCGGCCCCTTAGCTGTCTGTGTCGTTCCTTCACTTTTCCGTTCCGCGACATAGTCTCTTCTACCCACTTTCATCTTTCCACTATCAACAGAACAACCCTTGAAGAGTCATGCTCCACCCGCAAGGGCACGTGCCTTACGTGACGCGGCTGGCACACGCCCGGCCCCTTAGCTGTCTGTGTCGTTCCTTCACTTTTCCGTTCCGCGACATAGTCTGTTCTACCCACTTTCATCTTTCCACTATCAACAGAACAACCCTTGAAGAGTCATGCTCCACCCGCAAGGGCACGTGCCTTACGTGACGCGGCTGGCACACGCGCGGCCCCTTAGCTGTCTGTGTCGTTCCTTCACTTTTCCGTTCCACGACATAGTCTGTTCTACCCACTTTCATCTTTCCACTATCAACAGAACCACCCTTGAAGAGTCATGCTCCACCCGCAAGGGCACGTGCCTTACGAGACGCGGCTGGCACACGCCCGGCCCCTTAGCTGTCTGTGTCGTTCCTTCACTTTTCCGTTCCGCGACATAGTCTGTTCTACCCACTTTCATCTTTCCACTATCAACAGAACAACCCTTGAAGAGTCATGCTCCACCCGCAAGGGCACGTGCCTTACGTGACGCGGCTGGCACACGCGCGGCCCCTTAGCTGTCTGTGTCGTTCCTTCACTTTTCCGTTCCGCGACATAGTCTGTTCTACCCACTTTCATCTTTCCACTATCAACAGAACAACCCTTGAAGAGTCATGCTCCACCCGCAAGGGCACGTGCCTTACGTGACGCGGCTGGCACACGCGCGGTCCCTAAGCTGTCTGTGTCGTTCCTTTACTTTTCCGTTCCGCGACATAGTCTGTTCTACCCACTTTCATCTTTCCACTATCAACAGAACAACCCTTGAAGAGTCATGCTCCACCCGCAAGGGCACGTGCCTTACGTGACGCGGCTGGCACACGCGCGGTCCCTAAGCTGTCTGTGTCGTTCCTTTACTTTTCCGTTCCGCGACATAGTCTGTTCTACCCACTTTCATCTTTCCACTATCAACAGAACAACCCTTGAAGAGTCACACTCCACCCGCAAGGGCACGTGCCTTATGTGACGCGGCTGGCACACGCGCGGTCCCCTAGCTGTCTGTGTCGTTTCTTCACTTTTCCGTTCCGCGACATAGTCTGTTCTACCCACTTTCATCTTTCCACTATCAACAGAACAACCCTTGAAGAGTCATGCTCCACCCGCATTGGCACGTGCCTTATGTGACGCGGCTGGCACACGCGCGGTCCCCTAGCTGTCTGTGTCGTTTCTTCACTTTTCCGTTCCGCGACATAGTCTGTTCTACCCACTTTCATCTTTCCACTATCAACAGAACAACCCTTGAAGAGTCATGCTCCACCCGCATTGGCACGTGCCTTACGTGACGCGGCTGGCACACGCGCGGTCCCCTAGCTGTCTGTGTCGTTTCTTCACTTTTCCGTTCCGCGACATAGTCTGTTCTACCCACTTTCATCTTTCCACTATCAACAGAACAACCCTTGAAGAGTCATGCTCCACCCGCATTGGCACGTGCCTTACGTGACGCGGCTGGCACACGCGCGGTCCCCTAGCTGTCGGTGCCGTTCCTTCACTTTTCCGTTCCGCGACATAGTCTGTTCTACCCACTTTCATCTTTCCACTATCAGCAGAACAACCCTTGAAGAGTCACGCTCCACCCGCAAGGGCACGTGCCTTACGTGACGCGGCTGGCACCCGCGCGGTCCCTTAGCTGTCTGTGTCGTTCCTCCACTTTTCCGTTCCGCGACATAGTCTGTTCTACCCACTTTCATCTTTCCACTATCAACAGAACAACCCTTGAAGAGTCATGCTACACCCGCAAGGGCACGTGCCTTACGTGACGCGGCTGGCACCCGCGCGGTCCCTTAGCTGTCTGTGTCGTTCCTTTACTTTTCCGTTCCGCGACATAGTCTGTTCTACCCACTTTCATCTTTCCACTATCAACAGAACAACCCTTGAACAGTCATGCTCCACCCGCAAGGGCACGTGCCTTACGTGACGCGGCTGGCACCCGCGCGGTCCCCTAGCTGTCTGTGTCGTTTCTTCACTTTTCCGTTCCGCGACATAGTCTGTTCTACCCACTTTCATCTTTCCACTATCAACAGAACAACCCTTGAAGAGTCATGCTACACCCGCAAGGGCACGTACCTTACGTGACGCGGCTGGCTTCCGCGCGGTCCCTTAGCTGTCTGTGTCGTTCCTTCACTTTTCCGTTCCGCGACATAGTCTGTTCTACCCACTCTCATCTTTCCACTATCAACAGAACAACCCTTGAAGAGTCATGCTCCACCCGCAAGGGCACGTGCCTTACGTTACGTGGCTGGCACACGCGCGGTCCCTTAGCTGTCTGTGTCGTTCCTTCACTTTTCCGTTCCACGACATAGTCTGTTCTACCCACTTTCATCTTTCCACTATCAACAGAACAACCCTTGAAGAGTCATGCTCCACCGCAAGGGCACGTGCCTTACGTGACTTGGCTGGCACACGCGCGGTCCTTTAACTGTCTGTGTCGTTCCTTCACTTTTCCGTTCCGCGACATAGTCTGTTCTACCCACTTTCATCTTTCCACTATCAACAGAACAACCCTTGAAGAGTCATGCTCCACCCGCAAGGGCACGTGCCTTACGTGACGCGGCTGGCACACGCGCGGCCCCTTAGCTGTCTGTGTCGTTCCTTCACTTTTCCGTTCCGCGACATAGTCTGTTCTACCCACTTTCATCTTTCCACTATCAACAGAACAACCCTTGAAGAGTCATGCTCCACCCGCAAGGGCACGTGCCTTACGTGGTGCGGCTGGCACACGCGCGGTCCCTTAGCTGTCTGTGTCGTTCCTTCACTTTTCCGTTCCGCGACATAGTCTGTTCTACCCACTTTCATCTTTCCACTATCAACAGAACAACCCTTGAAGAGTCATGCTCCACCCGCATGGGCACGTGCCTTACGTGACGCGGCTGGCACACGCTCGGTCCCTTAGCTGTCCGTGTCGTTCCTTCACTTTCCGTTCCGCGACATAGTCTGTTCTACCCACTTTCATCTTTCCACTATCAACAGAACAATCCTTGAAGAGTCATGCTCCACCCGCAAGGGCACGTGCCTTACGTGACGCGGCTGGCACACGCGCGGTCCCTAAGCTGTCTGTGTCGTTCCTTTACTTTTCCGTTCCGCGACATAGTCTGTTCTACCCACTTTCATCTTTCCACCATCAACAGAACAACCCTTGAAGAGTCATGCTCCACCCGCAAGGGCATGTGCCTTACGTGACGCGGCTGGCACACGCGCGGTCCCTTAGCTGTCTGTGTCGTTCCTTCACTTTTCCGTTCCGCGACATAGTCTGTTCTACCCACTTTCATCTTTCCACTATCAACAGAACAACCCTTGAAGAGTCATGCTCCACCCGCAAGGGCACGTGCCTTACGTGACGCGGCTGGCTCCCGCGCGGTCCCTTAGCTGTCTGTGTCGTTCCTTCACTTTTCCGTTCCGCGACATAGTCTGTTCTACCCACTTTCATCTTTCCACTATCAACAGAACAACCCTTGAAGAGTCACGCTCCACCCGCAAGGGCACGTGCCTTACGTGACGCGGCAGGCACACGCGCGGTCCCCTAGCTGTCTGTGTCGTTTCTTCACTTTTCCGTTCCGCGACATAGTCTGTTCTACCCACTTTCATCTTTCCACTATCAACAGAACAACCCTTGAAGAGTCATGCTCCACCCGCATTGGCACGTGCCTTACGTGACGCGGCTGGCACACGCGCGGTCCCCTAGCTGTCGGTGTCGTTCCTTCACTTTTCCGTTCCGCGACATAGTCTGTTCTACCCACTTTCATTTTTCCACTATCAACAGAACAACCCTTGAAGAGTCATTCTCCACCCGCAAGGGCACGTGCCTTACGTGACGCGGCTGGCACCCTCGCGGTCCCTTAGCTGTCTGTGTCGTTCCTTCACTTTCCCGTTCCGCGACATAGTCTGTTCTACCCACTTTCATCTTTCCACTATCAACAGAACAACCCTTGAAGAGTCATGCTCCACCCGCAAGGGCACGTGCCATACGTGACGCGGCTGGCACACGCGCGGTCCCTTAGCTGTCTGTGTCGTTCCTTCACTTTTCCGTTCCGCGACATAGTCTGTTCTACCCACTTTCATCTTTTGACTATCAACAGAACAACACTTGAAGAATCATGCTCCACCCGCAAGGGCACGTGCCTTACGTGACGCGGCTGGCACCCGCGCGGTCCCTTAGCTGTCTGTATCGTTCCTTCACTTTTCCGTTCCGCGACATAGTCTGTTCTACCCACTTTCATTTTTCCACTATCAACAGAACAACCCTTGAAGAGTCATTCTCCACCCGCAAGGGCACGTGCCTTACGTGACGCGGCTGGCACACGCGCGGTCCCTTAGCTGTCTGTATCGTTCCTTCACTTTTCCGTTCCGCGACATAGTCTGTTCTACCCACTTTCATCTTTCCACTATCAACAGAACAACCCTTGAAGAGTCATGCTCCACCCGCAAGGGCACGTGCCTTACGTGACGCGGCTGGCACCCGCGCGGTCCCTTAGCTGTCTGTGTCGTTCCTTCACTTTTCCGTTCCGCAACATAGTCTGTTCTACCCACTTTCATCTTTCCACTATCAACAGAACAACTCTTGAAAAGTCATGCTACACCCGCAAGGGCACGTACCTTACTTGACGCGGCTGGCACACGCGCGGTCCCTTAGCTGTCTGTGTCGTTCCTTCACTTTTCTGTTCCGCGACATAGTCTGTTCTACCCACTTTCATCTTTCCACTATCAACAGAACAACCCTTGAAGAGTCATGCTCCACCCGCAAGGGCACGTACCTTACGTGACGCGGCTTGCACCCGCGCGGTCCCTCAGCTGTCTGTGTCGTTCCTTCACTTTTCCGTTCCGCGACATAGTCTGTTCTACCCACTTTCATCTTTCCACTATCAACAGAACAACCCTTGAAGAGTCATGCTCCACCCGCAAGGGCACGTGCCTTACGTGACGTGGCTGGCACACGCGCGGTCCCTTAGCTGTCTGTGTCGTTCCTTCACTTTTCCGTTCCGCGACATAGTCTGTTCTACGAACTTTCATCTTTCCACTATCAACAGAACAACCCTTGAAGAGTCATGCTCCACCCACAAGGGCACGTGCCTTACGTGACGCGGCTGGCACACGCGCGGTCCCTTAGCTGTCTGTGTCGTTCCTTCACTTTTCCGTTCCGCGACATAGTCTGTTCTACCCACTTTCATCTTTCCACTATCAACAGAACAACCCTTGAAGAGTCATGCTCCACCCGCAAGGGCACGTGCCTTACGTGACGCGGCTGGCACCCGCGCGTTTCCTTAGCTGTCTGTGTCGTTTCTTCACTTTTCCGTTCCGCGACATAGTCTGTTCTACCCACTTTCATCTTTCCACTATCAACAGAACAACCCTTGAAGAGTCATGCTCCACCCGCAAGGGCACGTACCTTACGTGACGCGGCTGGCACCCGCGCGGTCCCTTAGCTGTCTGTGTCGTTCCTTCACTTTTCCGTTACGCGACATAGTCTGTTCTACCCACTTTCATCTTTCCACTATCAACAGAACAACCCTTGAAGAGTCATGCTCCACCCGCAAGGGCACGTGCCTTACGTGACGCGGCTGGCACACGCGCGGTACCTTAGCTGTCTGTGTCGTTCCTTCACTTTTCCATTCCGCGACAAAGTCTGTTCTACCCACTTTCATCTTTCCACTATCAACAGAACAACCCTTGAAGAGTCATGCTCCACCCGCAAGGGCACGTGCCTTACGTGACGCGGCTGGCACCCGCGCGGTTCCTTACCTGTCTGTGTCGTTTCTTCACTTTTCCGTTCCGCAACATAGTCTCTTCTACCCACTTTCATCTTTCCACTATCAACAGAACAACCCTTGAAGAGTCATGCTCCACCCGCAATGGCACGTACCTTACGTGACGCGGCTGGCACCCGCGCGGTCCCTTAGCTGTCTGTGTCGTTCCTTCACTTTTCCGTTCCGCGACATAGTCTGTTCTACCCACTTTCATCTTTCCACTATCAACAGAACAACCCTTGAAGAGTCATGCTCCACCCGCAAGGGCACGTGCCTTACGTGACGCGGCTGGCACCCGTGTGGTCCCTTAGCTGTCTGTGTCGTTCCTTCACTTTTCCGTTCCGTGACATAGTCTGTTCTGCCCACTTTCATCTTTCCACTATCAACAGAACAACCCTTGAAGAGTCATGCTCCACCCGCAAGGGCACGGGCCTTACGTGACGCGGCTGGCACACGCGCGGTCCTTTAGCTGTCTGTGTCGTTCCTTCACTTTTCCGTTCCGCGACATAATCTGTTCTACCCACTTTCATCTTTCCACTATCAACAGAACAACCCTTGAAGAGTCATGCTCCACCCGCAAGGGCACGTGCCTTACGTGACGCGGCTGGCGACCGCGCGGTCCCTTAGCTGTCTGTGTCGTTCCTTCACTTTTCCGTTCCGCGACGAAGTCTGTTCTACCCACTTTCATCTTTCCACTATCAACAGAACAACCCTTGAAGAGTCATGCTCCACCCGTAAGGGCACGTGCCTTACGTGACGCGTCTGGCACACGCGCGGTCCCTTAGCTGTCTGTGTCGTTCCTTTACTTTTCCGTTCCACGACATAGTCTCTTCTAACCACTTTCATCTTTCCACTATCAACAGAACAACCCTTGAAGAGTCATGCTCCACCCGCAAGGGCATGTGCCTTACGTGACGCGGCTGGCACCCGCGCGGTCACTTAGCTGTCTGTGTCGTTTCTTCACTTTTCCGATCCGCGACATAGTCTCTTCTACCCACTTTCATCTTTCCACTATCAACAGAACAACCCTTGAAGAGTCATGCTCCAGCCGCAAGGCCACGTGCCTTACGTGACGCGGCTGGCACCCATGCAGTCCCTTAGCTGTTTCTGTCGTTTCTTCACTTTTCCGTTCCGCGACATAGTCTGTTCTACCCACTTTCATCTTTCCACTATCAACAGAACAACCCTTGAAGAGACATGCTCCACCCGTAAGGGCACGTGCCTTACGTGACGCGTCTGGCACACGCGCGGTCCCTTAGCTGTCTGTGTCGTTCCTTTACTTTTCCGTTCCACGACATAGTCTCTTCTACCCACTTTCATCTTTCCACTATCAACAGAACAACCCTTGAAGAGTCATGCTCCACCCGCAAGGGCACGTGCCTTACCTGACGCGGCTGGCACCCGCGCGGTCACTTAGCTGTCTGTGTCGTTTCTTCACTTTTCCGTTCCGCGACATAGTCTGTTCTACCCACTTTCATCTTTCCACTATCAACAGAACAACCCTTGAAGAGTCATGCTCCAGCCGCAAGGCCACGTGCCTTACGTGACGCGGCTGGCACCCATGCAGTCCCTTAGCTGTCTCTGTCGTTTCTTCACTTTTCCGTTCCGCGACATAGTCTGTTCTACCCACTTTCATCTTTCCACTATCAACAGAACAACCCTTGAAGAGTTATGCTCCACCCGCAAGGGCACGTGCCTTACGTGACGCGGCTGGCACCCACGCAGTCCCTTAGCTGTCTGTGTCGTTTCTTCACTTTTCCGTTCCGCGACATAGTCTGTTCTACCCACTTTCATCTTTCCACTATCAACAGAACAACCCTTGAAGAGTCATGCTCCACCCGCAAGGGCACGTACCTTACGTGACGCGGCTGGCACCCGCGCGGTACCTTAGCTGTCTGTGTCGTTCCTTCACTTTTCCGTTCCGCGACATAGTCTGTTCTACCCACTTTCATCTTTCCACTATCAACAGAACAACCCTTGAAGAGTCATGCTCCACCCGCAAGGGCACGTACCTTACGTGACGCGGCTGGCACCCGCTCGGTACCTTAGCTGTCTGTGTCGTTCCTTCACTTTTCCGTTCCGCGACATAGTCTGTTCTACCCACTTTCATCTTTCCGCTATCAACAGAACAACCCTTGAAGAGTCATGCTCCACCCGCAAGGGCACGTACCTTACGTGACGCGGCTGGCACACGCGCGGTTCCTTAGCTGTCTGTGTCGTTCCTTCACTTTTCCATTCCGCGACATAGTCTGTTCTACCCACTTTCATCTTTCCACTATCAACAGAACAACCCTTGAAGAGTCATGCTCCACCCGCAAGGGCACGTACCTTACGTGACGCGGCTGGCACCCGCGCGGTCCCTTAGCTATCTGTGTCGTTCCTTCACTTTTCCGTTCCGCGACATAGTCTGTTCTACCCACTTTCATCTTTCCACTATTACAGAACAACCCTTGAAGAGTTATGCTCCACCCGCAAGGGCACGTGCCTTACGTGACGCGACTGGCACCCGCGCGGTTCCTTACCTGTCTGCGTCGTTTCTTCACTTTTCCGTTCCGCGACATAGTCTGTTCTACCCACTTTCATCTTTCCACTATTACAGAACAACCCTTGAAGAGTTATGCTCCACCCGCAAGGGCACGTGCCTTACGTGACGCGGCTGGCACCCGCGCGGTCCCTTAGCTATCTGTGTAGTTCCTTCACTTTTCCGTTCCGCGACATAGTCTGTTCTACCCACTTTCATCTTTCCACTATCAACAGAACAAATCTTGAAGAGTCATGCTCCACCCGCAAGGGCACGTACCTTACGTGACGCGGCTGGCACCCGCGCGGTACCTTAGCTGTCTGTGTCGTTCCTTCACTTTTCCGTTCCGCGACATAGTCTGTTCTACCCACTTTCATCTTTCCGCTATCAACAGAACAACCCTTGAAGAGTCATGCTCCACCCGCAAGGGCACGTACCTTACGTGACGCGGCTGGCACACGCGCGGTTCCTTAGCTGTCTGTGTCGTTCCTTCACTTTTCCATTCCGCGACATAGTCTGTTCTACCCACTTTCATCTTTCCACTATCAACAGAACAACCCTTGAAGAGTCATGCTCCACCCGCAAGGGCACGTACCTTACGTGACGCGGCTGGCACCCGCGCGGTCCCTTAGCTATCTGTGTCGTTCCTTCACTTTTCCGTTCCGCGACATAGTCTGTTCCACCCACTTTCATCTTTCCACTATTACAGAACAACCCTTGAAGAGTTATGCTCCACCCGCAAGGGCACGTGCCTTACGTGACGCGGCTGGCACCGGCGCGGTTCCTTACCTGTCTGCGTCGTTTCTTCACTTTTCCGTTCCGCGACATAGTCTGTTCTACCCACTTTCATCTTTCCACTATTACAGAACAACCCTTGAAGAGTTATGCTCCGCCCGCAAGGGCACGTGCCTTACGTGACGCGGCTGGCACCCGCGCGGTCCCTTAGCTATCTGTGTCGTTCCTTCACTTTTCCGTTCCGCGACATAGTCTGTTCTACCCACTTTCATCTTTCCACTATTACAGAACAACCCTTGAAGAGTTATGCTCCACCCGCAAGGGCACGTGCATTACGTGACGCGGCTGGCACCCGCGCGGTTCCTTACCTGTCTGCGTCGTTTCTTCACTTTTCCGTTCCGCGACATAGTCTGTTCTACCCACTTTCATCTTTCCACTATTACAGAACAACCCTTGAAGAGTTATGCTCCACCCGCAAGGGCACGTGCCTTACGTGACGCGGCTGGCACCCGCGCGGTCCCTTAGCTATCTGTGTCGTTCCTTCACTTTTCCGTTCCGCGACATAGTCTGTTCTACCCACTTTCATCTTTCCACTATCAACAGAACAAATCTTGAAGAGTCATGCTCCACCCGCAAGGGCACGTACCTTACGTGACGCGGCTGGCACCCGCGCGGTCCCTTAGCTATCTGTGTCGTTCCTTCACTTTTCCGTTCCGCGACATAGTCTGTTCTACCCACTTTCATCTTTCCACTATTACAGAACAACCCTTGAAGAGTTATGCTCCACCCACAAGGGCACGTACCTTACGTGACGCGGCTGGCACCCGCGCGGTTCCTTACCTGTCTGCGTCGTTTCTTCACTTTTCCGTTCCGCGACATAGTCTGTTCTACCCACTTTCATCTTTCCACTATTACAGAACAACCCTTGAAGAGTTATGCTCCACCCGCAAGGGCACGTGCCTTACGTGACGCGGCTGGCACCCGCGCGGTACCTTAGCTATCTGTGTCGTTCCTTCACTTTTCCGTTCCGCGACATAGTCTGTTCTACCCACTTTCATCTTTCCACTATCAACAGAACAAATCTTGAAGAGTCATGCTCCACCCGCAAGGGCACGTACCTTACGTGACGCGGCTGGCACCCGCGCGGTACCTTAGCTATCTGTGTCGTTCCTTCACTTTTCCGTTCCGCGACATAGTCTGTTCTACCCACTTTCATCTTTCCACTATTACAGAACAACCCTTGAAGAGTTATGCTCCACCCGCAAGGGCACGTGCCTTACGTGACGCGGCTGGCACCCGCGCGGTTCCTTACCTGTCTGCGTCGTTTCTTCACTTTTCCGTTCCGCGACATAGTCTGTTCTACCCACTTTCATCTTTCCACTATTACAGAACAACCCTTGAAGAGTTATGCTCCACCCGCAAGGGCACGTGCCTTACGTGACGCGGCTGGCACCCGCGCGGTTCCTTACCTGTCTGCGTCGTTTCTTCACTTTTCCGTTCCGCGACATAGTCTGTTCTACCCACTTTCATCTTTCCACTATTACAGAACAACCCTTGAAGAGTTATGCTCCACCCGCAAGGGCACGTGCCTTACGTGACGCGGCTGGCACCCGCGCGGTACCTTAGCTATCTTTGTCGTTCCTTCACTTTTCCGTTCCGCGACATAGTCTGTTCTACCCACTTTCATCTTTCCACTATCAACAGAACAAATCTTGAAGAGTCATGCTCCACCCGCAAGGGCACGTACCTTACGTGACGCGGCTGGCACCCGCGCGGTACCTTAGCTATCTGTGTCGTTCCTTCACTTTTCCGTTCCGCGACATAGTCTGTTCTACCCACTTTCATCTTTCCACTATTACAGAACAACCCTTGAAGAGTTATGCTCCACCCGCAAGGGCACGTGCCTTACGTGACGCGGCTGGCACCCGCGCGGTCCCTTAGCTATCTGTGTCGTTCCTTCACTTTTCCGTTCCGCGACATAGTCTGTTCTACCCACTTTCATCTTTCCACTATTACAGAACAACCCTTGAAGAGTTATGCTCCACCCGCAAGGGCACGTGCCTTACGTGACGCGGCTGGCACCCGCGCGGTTCCTTACCTGTCTGCGTCGTTTCTTCACTTTTCCGTTCCGCGACATAGTCTGTTCTACCCACTTTCATCTTTCCACTATTACAGAACAACCCTTGAAGAGTTATGCTCCACCCGCAAGGGCACGTGCCTTACGTGACGCGGCTGGCACCCGCGCGGTCCCTTAGCTATCTGTGTCGTTCCTTCACTTTTCCGTTCCGCGACATAGTCTGTTCTACCCACTTTCATCTTTCCACTATCAACAGAACAAATCTTGAAGAGTCATGCTCCACCCGCAAGGGCACGTACCTTACGTGACGCGGCTGGCACCCGCGCGGTCCCTTAGCTATCTGTGTCGTTCCTTCACTTTTCCGTTCCGCGACATAGTCTGTTCTACCCACTTTCATCTTTCCACTATTACAGAACAACCCTTGAAGAGTTATGCTCCACCCACAAGGGCACGTACCTTACGTGACGCGGCTGGCACCCGCGCGGTTCCTTACCTGTCTGCGTCGTTTCTTCACTTTTCCGTTCCGCGACATAGTCTGTTCTACCCACTTTCATCTTTCCACTATTACAGAACAACCCTTGAAGAGTTATGCTTCACCCGCAAGGGCACGTGCCTTACGTGACGCGGCTGGCACCCGCGCGGTACCTTAGCTATCTGTGTCGTTCCTTCACTTTTCCGTTCCGCGACATAGTCTGTTCTACCCACTTTCATCTTTCCACTATCAACAGAACAAATCTTGAAGAGTCATGCTCCACCCGCAAGGGCACGTGCCTTACGTGACGCAGCTGGCACCCGCGCGGTCCCTTAGCTATCTGTGTCGTTCCTTCACTTTTCCGTTCCGCGACATAGTCTGTTCTACCCACTTTCATCTTTCCACTATCAACAGAACAAATCTTGAAGAGTCATGCTCCACCCGCAAGGGCACGTACCTTACGTGACGCGGCTGGCACCCGCGCGGTACCTTAGCTGTCTGTGTCGTTCCTTCACTTTTCCGTTCCGCGACATAGTCTGTTCTACCCACTTTCATCTTTCCGCTATCAACAGAACAACCCTTGAAGAGTCATGCTCCACCCGCAAGGGCACGTACCTTACGTGACGCGGCTGGCACACGCGCGGTTCCTTAGCTGTCTGTGTCGTTCCTTCACTTTTCCATTCCGCGACATAGTCTGTTCTACCCACTTTCATCTTTCCACTATCAACAGAACAACCCTTGAAGAGTCATGCTCCACCCGCAAGGGCACGTACCTTACGTGACGCGGCTGGCACCCGCGCGGTCCCTTAGCTATCTGTGTCGTTCCTTCACTTTTCCGTTCCGCGACATAGTCTGTTCTACCCACTTTCATCTTTCCACTATTACAGAACAACCCTTGAAGAGTTATGCTCCACCCGCAAGGGCACGTGCCTTAGGTGACGCGGCTGGCACCCGCGCGGTTCCTTACCTGTCTGCGTCGTTTCTTCACTTTTCCGTTCCGCGACATAGTCTGTTCTACCCACTTTCATCTTTCCACTATTACAGAACAACCCTTGAAGGGTTATGCTCCACCCGCAAGGGCACGTGCCTTACGTGACGCGGCTGGCACCCGCGCGGTCCCTTAGCTATCTGTGTCGTTCCTTCACTTTTCCGTTCCGCGACATAGTCTGTTCCACCCACTTTCATCTTTCCACTATTACAGAACAACCCTTGAAGAGTTATGCTCCACCCGCAAGGGCACGTGCCTTACGTGACGCGGCTGGCACCCGCGCGGTTCCTTACCTGTCTGCGTCGTTTCTTCACTTTTCCGTTCCGCGACATAGTCTGTTCTACCCACTTTCATCTTTCCACTATTACAGAACAACCCTTGAAGAGTTATGCTCCACCCGCAAGGGCACGTACCTTACGTGACGCGGCTGGCACCCGCGCGGTCCCTTAGCTATCTGTGTCGTTCCTTCACTTTTCCGTTCCGCGACATAGTCTGTTCTACCCACTTTCATCTTTCCACTATTACAGAACAACCCTTGAAGAGTTATGCTCCACCCGCAAGGGCACGTGCCTTACGTGACGCGGCTGGCACCCGCGCGGTCCCTAAGCTGTCTGTGTCGTTTCTTCACTTTTCCGTTCCGCGACATAGTCTTTTCTACCCACTTTCATCTTTCCACTATCAACAGAACAAATCTTGAAGAGTCATGCTCCACCCGCAAGGGCACGTACCTTACGTGACGCGGCTGGCACCCGCGCTTTCCCTTAGATGTCTGTGTCGTTCCTTCACTTTTCCGTTCCGCGACATAGTCTGTTGTACCCACTTTCATCTTTCCACTATCAACAGAACAACCCTTGAAGAGTCATGCTCCACCCGCAAGGGCACGTGCCTTACGTGACGCGGCTGGCACACGCGCGGTCCCTTAGCTGTCTGTGTCGTTCCTTCACTTTTCCGTTCCGCGACATAGTCTGTTCTACCCACTTTCATCTTTCCACTATCAACAGAACAACCCTTGAAGAGGCATGCTCCACCCGCAAGGGCACGTGCCTTACATGACGCGGCTGGCACCCGCGCGGTTCCTTAGCTGTCTGTGTCGTTTCTTCACTTTTCAATTCCGCGACATACTCTGTTCTACCCACTTTCATCTTTCCACTATCAACAGAACAACCCTTGAAGAGTCATGCTCCACCCGCAAGGGCACGTACCTTACGTGACGCGGCTGGCACCCGCGCGGTCCCTTAGCTGTCTGTGTCGTTCCTTCACTTTTCCCATTCGCGACATAGTCTGTTCTACCCACTTTCATCTTTCCACTATCAACAGAACAACCCTTAAAGAGTCATGCTCCACCCGCAAGGGCACGTGCCTTATGTGACGCGGCTGACACACGCGCGGTCCCTTAGCTGTCTGTGTCGTTCCTTCACTTTTCGTTCCGCGACATAGTCTGTTCTACCCACTTTCATCTTTCCACTATCAACAGAACAACCCTTGAAGAGTCATGCTCCACCCGCAAGGGCACGTACCTTACGCGACGCGGCTGGCACCCGCGCGGTCCCTTAGCTGTCTGTGTCGTTCCTTCACTTTTCCGTTCCGCAACATAGTCTCTTCTACCCACTTTCATCTTTCCACTATCAACAGAACAACCCTTGAAGAGTCATGCTAGACCCGCAAGGGCACGTGCCTTACGTGACGCGGCTGGCACACGCGCGGTCCCTTAGCTGTCTGTGTCGTTCCTTCACTTTTCCGTTCCGCAACATAGTCTGTTCTACCCACTTTCATCTTTCCACTATCAACAGAACAACCCTTGAAGAGTCATGCTCCACCCGCAAGGGCACGTGCCTTACGTGACGCGGCTGGCACCCGCGCGGTCCCTTAGCTGTCTGTGTCGTTCCTTCACTTTTCCGTTCCGCGACATAGTCTGTTCTACCCACTTTCATCTTTCCACTATCAACAGAACAACCCTTGAAGAGTCATGCTCCACCCGCAAGGGCACGTGCCTTACGTGACGCGGCTGGCACCCGCGCGGTCCCTTAGCTGTCTGTGTCGTTCCTTCACTTTTCCGTTCCGCAACATAGTCTGTTCTACCCACTTTCATCTTTCCACTATCAACAGAACAACCCTAGAAGAGTCATCCTACACCCGCAAGGGCACGTACCTTACGTGACGCGGCTGGCACCCGCGCGGTCCCTTAGCTGTCTGTGTCGTTCCTTCACTTTTCCGTTCCGCGACATAGTCTGTTCTACCCACTTTCATCTTTCCACTATCAACAGAACAACCCTTGAAGAGTCATGCTCCACCCGCAAGGGCACGTACCTTACGTGACGCGGCTGGCACCCGCGCTTTCCCTTAGATGTCTGTGTCGTTAATTCACTTTTCCGTTCCGCGACATTGTCTGTTCTACCCACTTTCATCTTTCCACTATCAACAGAACAACCCTTGAAGAGTCATGCTCCACCCACAAGGGCACGTGCCTTACGTGACGCGGCTGGCACACGCGCGGTCCCTTAGCTGTCTGTGTCGTTCCTTCACTTTTCCGTTCCGCGACATAGTGTGTTCTACCCACTTTCATCTTTCCACTATCAACAGAACAACCCTTGAAGAGGCATGCTCCACCCGCAAGGGCACGTGCCTTACGTGACGCGGCTGGCACACGCGCGGTTCCTTAGCTGTCTGTGTCGTTTCTTCACTTTTCAATTCCGCGACATAGTCTGTTCTACCCACTTTCATCTTTCCACTATCAACAGAACAACCCTTGAAGAGTCATGCTCCACCCGCAAGGGCACGTACCTTACGTGACGTGGGTGGCACCCGCGTGGTCCCTTAGCTGTCTGTGTCGTTCCTTCATATTCCCGTTCCGCAACATAGTCTGTTCTACCCACTTTCATCTTTCCACTATCAACAGAACAACCCTTGAAGAGTCATGTTCCACCCGCAAGGGCACGTGCCTTATGTGACGCGGCTGGCACACGCGCGGTCCCTTAGCTGTCTGTGTCGTTCCTTCACTTTTCCGTTCCGCGACATAGACTCTTCTACCCACTTTCATCTTTCCACTATCAACAGAACAACCCTTGAAGAGTCATGCTCCACCCGCAAGGGCACGTGCCTTATGTGACGCGGCTGGCACACGCGCGGTCACTTAGCTGTCTGTGTCGTTCCTTCACTTTTCCGTTCCGCGACATAGTCTCTTCTACCCACTTTCATCTTTCCACTATCAACAGAACAACCCTTGAAGAGTCATGCTCCACCCGCAAGGGCACGTGCCTTATGTGACGCGGCTGGCACACGCGCGGTCCCTTAGCTGTCTGTGTCGTTCCTACACTTTTCCGTTCCGCGACATAGTCTGTTCTACCAACTTTCATCTTTCCACTATCAACAGAACAACCCTTGAAGAGTCATGCTCCACCCGCAAGGGCACGTGCCTTATGTGACGCGGCTGGCACACGCGCGGTCCCTTAGCTGTCTGTGTCGTTCCTTCACTTTTCCGTTCCGCGACATAGTCTCTTCTACCCACTTTCATCTTTCCACTATCAACAGAACAACCCTTGAAGAGTCATGCTCCACCCGCAAGGGCACGTGCCTTATGTGACGCGGCTGGCACACGCGCGGTCCCTTAGCTGTCTGTGTCGTTCCTTCACTTTTCCGTTCCGCGACATAGTCTGTTCTACCCAGTTTCATCTTTCCACTATCAACAGATTAACCCTTGAAGAGTCATGCTCCACCCGCAAGGGCACGTACCTTACGTGACGCGGCTGGCACCCGCGCGGTCCCTTAGCTGTCTGTGTCGTTCCTTCACTTTTCCGTTCCGCGACATAGTCTGTTCTACCCACTTTCATCTTTCCACTATCAACAGAACAACCCTTGAAGAGTCATGCTCCACCCGCAAGGGCACGTACCTTACGTGACGCGGCTGGCACCCGCGCGGTCCCTTAGCTGTCTTTGTCGTTCCTTCACTTTTCCGTTCCGCGACATAGTCTCTTGTACCCACTTTCATCTTTCCACTATCAACAGAACAACCCTTGAAGAGTCATGCTCCACCCGCAAGGGAACGTACCTTACGTGACGCGGCTGGCACCCGCGCTTTCCCTTAGATGTCTGTGTCGTTCCTTCACTTTTCCGTTCCGCGACATAGTCTGTTCTACCCACTTTCATCTTTCCACTATCAACAGAACAACCCTTGAAGAGTCATGCTCCACCCGCAAGGGCACGTACCTTACGTGACGCGGCTGGCACACGCGTGGTCCCTTAGCTGTCTGTGTCGTTCCATCACTTTTCCGTTCCGCGACATAGTCTGTTCTACCCACTTTCATCTTTCCACTATCAACAGAACAACCCTTGAAGAGTCATGCTCCACCCGCAAGGGCACGTACCTTACGAGACGCGGCTGGCACCCGCGCGGTCCCTTAGTTGTCTGTGTCGTTCCTTCACTTTTCCGTTCCGCGACATAGTCTGTTCTACCCACTTTCATCTTTCCACTATCAACAGAACAACCCTTGAAGAGTCATGCTCCACCCGCAAGGGCACGTACCTTACGTGACGCGGCTGGCACCCGCGCGGTCCCTTAGCTGTCTGTGTCGTTCCTTCACTTTTCCGTTCCGCGACATAGTCTCTTCTACCCACTTTCATCTTTCCACTATCAACAGAACAACCCTTGAAGAGTCATGCTCCACCCGCAAGGGCACGTACCTTACGTGACGCGGCTGGCACCCGCGCGGTCCCTTAGCTGTCTGTGTCGTTCCTTCACTTTTCCGTTCCGCGACATAGTCTGTTCTACCCACTTTCATCTTTCCACTATCAACAGAACAACCCTTGAAGAGTCATGCTCCACCCGCAAGGGCACGTACCTTACGTGACGCGGCTGGCACACGCGCGGTCCCTTAGCTGTCTGTGTCGTTCCTTCACTTTTCCGTTCCGCGACATAGTCTGTTCTACCCACTTTCATCTTTCCACTATCAACAGAACAACCCTTGAAGAGTCATGCTCCACCCGCAAGGGCACGTACCTTATGTGACGCGGCTGGCACCCGCGCGGTCCCTTAGCTGTCTGTGTCGTTCCTTCACTTTTCCGTTCCGCGACATAGTCTCTTCTACCCACTTTCATCTTTCCACTATCAACAGAACAACCCTTGAAGAGTCATGCTCCACCCGCAAGGGCACGTACCTTACGTGACGCGGCTGGCACCCCCACGGTCCCTTAGCTGTCTGTGTCGTTCCTTCACTTTTCCGTTCCGCGACATAGTCTGTTCTACCCACTTTCATCTTTCCACTATCAACAGAACAACCCTTGAAGAGTCATGCTCCACCCGCAAGGGCACGTGCCTTATGTGACGCGGCTGGCACACGCGCGGTCCCTTAGCTGTCTGTGTCGTTCCTTCACTTTTCCGTTCCGCGACATAGTCTCTTCTACCCACTTTCATCTTTCCACTATCAACAGAACAACCCTTGAAGAGTCATGCTCCACCCGCAAGGGCACGTGCCTTATGTGACGCGGCTGGCACACGCGCGGTCACTTAGCTGTCTGTGTCGTTCCTTCACTTTTCCGTTCCGCGACATAGTCTCTTCTACCCACTTTCATCTTTCCACTATCAACAGAACAACCCTTGAAGACTCATGCTCCACCCGCAAGGGCACGTGCCTTATGTGACGCGGCTGGCACACGCGCGGTCCCTTAGCTGTCTGTGTCGTTCCTACACTTTTCCGTTCCGCGACATAGTCTGTTCTACCCACTTTCATCTTTCCACTATCAACAGAACAACCCTTAAAGAGTCATGCTCCACCCGCAAGGGCACGTGCCTTATGTGACGCGACTGGCACACGCGCGGTCCCTTAGCTGTCTGTGTCGTTCCTTCACTTTTCCGTTCCGCGACATAGTCTGTTCTACCCACTTTCATCTTTCCACTATCAACAGAACAACCCTTGAAGAGTCATGCTCCACCCGCAAGGGCACGTACCTTATGCGACGCGGCTGGTACCCGCGCGGTCCCTTAGCTGTCTGTGTCGTTCCTTCACTTTTCCGTTCCGCAACATAGTCTCTTCTACCCACTTTCATCTTTCCACTATCAACAGAACAACCCTTGAAGAGTCATGCTAGACCCGCAAGGGCACGTGCCTTACGTGACGCGGCTGGCACACGCGCGGTCCCTTAGCTGTCTGTGTCGTTCCTTCACTTTTCCGTTCCGCGACATAGTCTGTTCTACCCACTTTCATCTTTCCACTATCAACAGAACAACCCTTGAAGAGTCATGCTCCACCCGCAAGGGCACGTACCTTACGTGACGCGGCTGGCACCCGCGCTTTCCCTTAGATGTCTGTGTCGTTCCTTCACTTTTCCGTTCCGCGACATTGTCTGTTCTACCCACTTTCATCTTTCCACTATCAACAGAACAACCCTTGAAGAGTCATGCTCCACCCGCAAGGGCACGTGCCTTACGTGACGCGGCTGGCACACGCGCGGTCCCTTAGCTGTCTGTGTCGTTCCTCCACTTTTCCGTTCCGCGACATAGTGTGTTCTACCCACTTTCATCTTTCCACTATCAACAGAACAACCCTTGAAGAGGCATGCTCCACCCGCAAGGGCACGTGCCTTACGTGACGCGGCTGGCACACGCGCGGTTCCTTAGCTGTCTGTGTCGTTTCTTCACTTTTCAATTCCGCGACATAGTCTGTTCTACCCACTTTCATCTTTCCACTATCAACAGAACAACCCTTGAAGAGTCATGCTCCACCCGCAAGGGCACGTACCTTACGTGACGTGGGTGGCACCCGCGTGGTCCCTTAGCTGTCTGTGTCGTTCCTTCATATTCCCGTTCCGCAACATAGTCTGTTCTACCCACTTTCATCTTTCCACTATCAACAGAACAACCCTTGAAGAGTCATGCTCCACCCGCAAGGGCACGTGCCTTATGTGACGCGGCTGGCACACGCGCGGTCCCTTAGCTGTCTGTGTCGTTCCTTCACTTTTCCGTTCCGCGACATAGTCTCTTCTACCCACTTTCATCTTTCCACTATCAACAGAACAACCCTTGAAGAGTCATGCTCCACCCGCAAGGGCACGTACCTTACGTGACGCGGCTGGCACCCGCGCGGTCCCTTAGCTGTCTGTGACGTTCCTTCACTTTTCCGTTCCGCGACATAGTCTGTTCTACCCACTTTCATCTTTCCACTATCAACAGAACAACCCTTGAAGAGTCATGCTCCACCCGCAAGGGCACGTACCTTACGTGACGCAGCTGGCACCCGCGCGGTCCCTTAGCTGTCTGTGTCGTTCCTTCACTTTTCCGTTCCGCGACATAGTCTGTTCTACCCAGTTTCATCTTTCCACTATCAACAGAACAACCCTTGAAGAGTCATGCTCCACCCGCAAGGGCACGTACCTTACGTGACGCGGCTGGCACCCGCGCGGTCCCTTAGCTGTCTGTGTCGTTCCTTCACTTTTCCGTTCCGCGACATAGTCTGTTCTACCCAGTTTCATCTTTCCACTATCAACAGAACAACCCTTGAAGAGTCATGCTCCACCCGCAAGGGCACGTACCTTACGTGACGCGGCTGGCACCCGCGCGGTCCCTTAGCTGTCTGTGTCGTTCCTTCACTTTTCCGTTCCGCGACATAGTCTGTTCTACCCACTTTCATCTTTCCACTATCAACAGAACAACCCTTGAAGAGTCATGCTCCACCCGCAAGGGCACGTACCTTACGTGACGCGGCTGGCACCCGCGCGGTCCCTTAGCTGTCTGTGTCGTTCCTTCACTTTTCCGTTCCGTGACATAGTCTGTTCTACCCACTTTCATCTTTCCACTATCAACAGAACAACCCTTGAAGAGTCATGCTCCACCCGCAAGGGCACGTACCTTACGTGACGCGGCTGGCACCCGCGCGGTCCCTTAGCTGTCTGTGTCGTTCCTTCACTTTTCCGTTCCGCGACATAGTCTCTTCTACCCACTTTCATCTTTCCACTATCAACAGAACAACCCTTGAAGAGTCATGCTCCACCCGCAAGGGCACGTACCTTACGTGACGCGGCTGGCACCCGCGCGGTCCCTTAGCTGTCTGTGTCGTTCCTTCACTTTTCCGTTCCGCGACATAGTCTGTTCTACCCACTTTCATCTTTCCACTATCAACAGAACAACCCTTGAAGAGTCATGCTCCACCCGCAAGGGCACGTACCTTACGTGACGCGGCTGGCACACGCGCGGTCCCTTAGCTGTCTGTGTCGTTCCTTCACTTTTCCGTTCCGCGACATAGTCTGTTCTACCCACTTTCATCTTTCCACTATCAACAGAACAACCCTTGAAGAGTCATGCTCCACCCGCAAGGGCACGTACCTTACGTGACGCGGCTGGCACCCGCGCGGTCCCTTAGCTGTCTGTGTCGTTCCTTCACCTTTCCGTTCCGCGACATAGTCTCTTCTACCCACTTTCATCTTTCCACTATCAACAGAACAACCCTTGAAGAGTCATGCTCCACCCGCAAGGGCACGTACCTTACGTGACGCGGCTGGCACCCGCACGGTCCCTTAGCTGTCTGTGTCGTTCCTTCACTTTTCCGTTCCGCGACATAGTCTGTTCTACCCACTTTCATCTTTCCACTATCAACAGAACAACCCTTGAAGAGTCATGCTCCACCCGCAAGGGCACGTGCCTTATGTGACGCGGCTGGCACACGCGCAGTCCCTTAGCTGTCTGTGTCGTTCCTTCACTTTTCCGTTCCGCGACATAGTCTCTTCTACCCACTTTCATCTTTCCACTATCAACAGAACAACCCTTGAAGAGTCATGCTCCACCCGCAAGGCCACGTGCCTTATGTGACGCGGCTGGCACACGCGCGGTCACTTAGCTGTCTGTGTCGTTCCTTCACTTTTCCGTTCCGCGACATAGTCTCTTCTACCCACTTTCATCTTTCCACTATCAACAGAACAACCCTTGAAGAGTCATGCTCCACCCGCAAGGGCACGTGCCTTATGTGACGCGGCTGGCACACGCGCGGTCCCTTAGCTGTCTGTGTCGTTCCTACACTTTTCCGTTCCGCGACATAGTCTGTTCTACCCACTTTCATCTTTCCACTATCAACAGAACAACCCTTGAAGAGTCATGCTCCACCCGCAAGGGCACGTGCCTTATGTGACGAGGCTGGCACACGCGCGGTCCCTTAGCTGTCTGTGTCGTTCCTTCACTTTTCCGTTCCGCGACATAGTCTCTTCTACCCACTTTCATCTTTCCACTATCAACAGAACAACCCTTGAAGAGTCATGCTCCACCCGCAAGGGCACGTGCCTTATGTGACGCGGCTGGCACACGCGCGGTCCCTTAGCTGTCTGTGTCGTTCCTTCACTTTTCCGTTCCGCGACATAGTCTGTTCTACCCAGTTTCATCTTTCCACTATCAACAGAACAACCCTTGAAGAGTCATGCTCCACCCGCAAGGGCACGTACCTTACGTGACGCGGCTGGCATCCGCGCGGTCCCTTAGCTGTCTGTGTCGTTCCTTCACTTTTCCGTTCCGCGACATAGTCTCTTGTACCCACTTTCATCTTTCCACTATCAACAGAACAACCCTTGAAGAGTCATGCTCCACCCGCAAGGGAACGTACCTTACGTGACGCGGCTGGCACCCGCGCTTTCCCTTAGATGTCTGTGTCGTTCCTTCACTTTTCCGTTCCGCGACATAGTCTGTTCTACCCACTTTCATCTTTCCACTATCAACAGAACAACCCTTGAAGAGTCATGCTCCACCCGCAACGCCACGTACCTTACGTGACGCGGCTGGCACACGCGCGGTCCCTTAGCTGTCTGTGTCGTTCCTTCACTTTTCCGTTCCGCGACATAGTCTGTTCTACCCACTTTCATCTTTCCACTATCAACAGAACAACCCTTGAAGAGTCATGCTCCACCCGCAAGGGCACGTACCTTACGAGACGCGGCTGGCACCCGCGCGGTCCCTTAGCTGTCTGTGTCGTTCCTTCACTTTTCCGTTCCGCGACATAGTCTGTTCTACCCACTTTCATCTTTCCACTATCAACAGAACAACCCTTGAAGAGTCATGCTCCACCCGCAAGGGCACGTACCTTACGTGACGCGGCTGGCACCCGCGCGGTCCCTTAGCTGTCTGTGTCGTTCCTTCACTTTTCCGTTCCGCGACATAGTCTGTTCTACCCACTTTCATCTTTCCACTATCAACAGAACAACCCTTGAAGAGTCATGCTCCACCCGCAAGGGCACGTGCCTTACGTGACGCGGCTGGCACCCGCGCGGTCCCTTAGCTGTCTGTGTCGTTCCTTCACTTTTCCGTTCCGCGACATAGTCGGTTCTACCCACTTTCACCTTTCCACTATCAACAGAACAACCCTTGAAGAGTCATGCTCCACCCGCAAGGGCACTTGCCTTACGTGACGCGGCTGGCACCCGCGCGGTCCCTTAGCTGTCTGTGTCATTCCTTCACTTTTACGTTCCGCAACATAGTCTGTTCTACCCACTTTCATCTTTCCACTATCAACAGAACAACCCTTGAAGAGTTATGCTACACCCGCAGCGGCACGTACCTTACGTGACGCGGCTGGCACCCGCGCGGTCCCTTAGCTGTCTGTGTCGTTCCTTCACTTTTCCGTTCCGCGACATAGTCTGTTCTACCCACTTTTATCTTATCACTATCAACAGAACAACCCTTGAAGAGTCATGCTCCACCCACATGGGCACGTACCTTAGGTGACGCTTCTGGCACCCGCGCTTTCCCTTAGATGTCTGTGTCCTTCCTTCACTTTTCCGTTCCGCGACATAGTCTGTTCTACCCACTTTCGTCTTTCCACTATCAACAGAACAACCCTTGAAGAGTAATGCTCCACCCGCAAGGGCACGTGCCTTACGTGACGCGGCTGGCACACGCGCGGTCCCTTATCTGTCTGTGTCGTTCCTTTACTTTTCCGTTCCGCGACATAGTCTGTTCTACCCACTTTCATCTTTCCACTATCAACAGAACAACCCTTGAAGAGTCATGCTCCACCCGCAAGGGCTCGTGCCTTACGTGACGCGGCTGGCACCCGCGCGGTTCCTTAGCTGTCTGTGTCGTTTCTTCACTTTTCTGTTCCGCGACATAGTCTGTTCTACCCACTTTCATCTTTCCACTATCAACAGAACAACCCTTGAAGAGTCATGCTCCACCCGCAAGGGCACGTACCTTACGTGATGCGGCTGGCACCCGCGCGGTCCCTTAGCTGTCTGTGTCGTTCCTTCACTTTTCCGTTCCGCGACATAGTGTGTTCAACCCACTTTCATCTTTCCACCATCAACAGAACAACCCTTGAAGAGTCATGCTCCACCCACAAGGGCACGTGCCTTACGTGACGCGGCTGGCACCCGCGCGGTCCCTTAGATGTCTGTGTCGTTTCTTCACTTTTCCGTTCCGCGACATAGTCTGTTCTACCCACTTTCATCTTTCCACTATCAACAGAACAACCCTTGAAGAGTCATGCTACACCCGCAAGGGCACGTACCTTACGTGACGTGGCTGGCACCCGCGCGGTCCCTTAGCTGTCTGTGTCGTTCCTTCACGTTTCCGTTCCGCGACATAGTCTGTTCTACCCACTTTCATCTTTCCACTATTTATTTATTTATTTATTTATTTATTTATTGTTCCGTGGGACCACATTTAGGAGAAGTCTCCATGGTCATGGAACGAGTCAATACATGAAATTATAACACGATTGTAGAAACAGATAAAATGAAACAAGTCGTTAGTTTAAATAAAGAAAATCAAGAATGTAACACTGGAATTTGCTTAATTTTTTATCTCTTCCAGGAGCTCCTCGACAGAATAGAAGGAGTGAGCCATGAGGAAACTCTTCAGTTTAGACTTAAAAGTGTTTGGGCTACTGCTAAGATTTTTGAGTTCTTGTGGTAGCTTATTGAAAATGGATGCAGCAGAATACTGCACTCCTTTCTGCACAAGAGTCAAGGAAGTGCATTCCACATGCAGATTTGATTTCTGCCTAGTATTAACTGAGTGAAAGCTGCTAACTCTTGGGAATAAGCTAATATTGCTAACAACAAACGACATTAAAGAAAATACATACTGTGAGGGCAATGTCAAAATTCCCAGACTATTGAATTGTGGTCGACAAGAGGTTTTCGAACTTACACCATACATAGCTCGAACAGCCCGTTTTTGAGCCAAAAATACCCTTTTTGAATCAGAAGAATTACCCCAAAAAATAATACCATATGACATAAGCGTATGAAAATATGCGAAGTATACTACTTTTCGTGTTGAAATGTCACTTATTTCAGATACTGTTCTAATGGTAAATAAAGCGGCATTTAGTTTCTGAACAAGATCCTGAACATGGGCTTTCCACAACAGCTTACTATCTATCCGTACGCCTAGGAACTTGAACTGTTCCGTCTCGCTTATAACATGCCCATTCTGTCTGATTAAAATGTCAGTTCTTGTTGAATTGTGGGTTAGAAACTGTAAAAACTGAGTCTTACTGTGATTTAGCATCAAATTATTTTCCACAAGCCATGAACTTACTTCATGAACTACATTATTTGATAATGTTTCAATATTACACACAAGATCCTTCACTACCAAGGTGGTGTCATCAGCAAACAGAAATATTTTTGAATCACCTGTAATACTAGAAGGCATATCATTTACATAAATAAGGAACAGCAGTGGCCCCAGCACCGACCCTTGGGGAACGCCCCATTTAACAGTGCCCCATTGGGACTGAACATCATTACCACTCTCAATATTGCGGAGGATTACCTTCTGCTTTCTGTTCTTAAAGTAGGAGGCGAACCAATTGTAAGCTACTCCCCTTACTCCATGATGGTCCAACTTCTGCAGTAATATTTTGTGGTCAACACAGTCAAAAGCCTTCGTTAAATCAAAGAAAACACCTAACGTTCTCAACCTTTTATTTAATCCGTCCAAAACCTCACAGAGAAAAGAGAATATAGCATTTTCAGTTGTTAAGCCATTTCTAAAACCAAACTGTACATTTGACAGCAAATTATGTGAATTTAAATGCTGCAGTAACCTTGTATATACAAGCCTCTCGATAACTTTAGCAAACACCGATGGCATAGAAATAGGTCTATAATTGTCAACATTATCCCTGTCTCCCTTTTTATAAAGTGGCTTCACTACCGAGTACTTTAATCGGTCAGGAAACCGACCACTGCTAAAGGAAAAGTTACAGATATGGCTAAGTACTGAGCTAATATACGTGGAACAATACTTCAGTATTCTGCTAGATACCCCGTCATATCCATGAGAGTTCTTGGTCTTTAGTGATTTAATTATTAACTCAATCTCCCTCTTGTCAGTATCATGGAGGAGCATTTCAGGTAACAGTCTCGGAACACTTTTTTCTAAGAGCGCTATATGATTCCCTGTTGGGACTAGGTTTCTATTTAGTTCACCTGCTATATTCAGAAAGTGATTATTAAGTACTGTACATATATGCGACTTATCAGCAACATGGACATCCCCACTACGCACTGATTCTATATCCTCGACCTGTCTCTGCAGACCAGCCACTTCCTTTACGACTGACCATATGGTTTTAATTTTATCCTGAGACTTAGCTATTCTATCTGCATACCACATACTTTTTGCCTTCCTAATAACTTTTTTAAGCACCTTACAATACTGTTTGTAATGGGCTGCTGCATTTAGATTTTGACTGTTTCTAACGTTTTGATATAATTGCCACTTTGTTCTACAAGATAATCTTATCCCTTTAGTCAGCCACCCAGGCTGCCTGTTTGTGCTAGTACCCTGTTTTAAACGTTCTAACGGAAAGCAACTTTCAAAGAGCACGAGAAAAGTCTTGAGGAAAGCATTATATTTATCGTCTACTGTATCAGCACTATAAACATCTTGCCAATCTTGTTCCTTGATAAGGTTTACAAAAGTCTGTACAGCAACTGGATCAGCTTTCCTAAAAAGTTGGTAACTATATTTAACATGTGTTGAAGCACAAAAATCTTTTAGACTTAAAATTTGTGCATCATGATCTGAAAGGCCATTCACTTTTTTGCTAACAGAATGCCCTTCTAATAATGACGAATGAACAAAAATATTGTCTATGGTTGTTCTACTGTTCCCTTGCACTATCAACAGAACAACCCTTGAAGAGTCATGCTTCACCCGCAAGGGCACGTGCCTTACGTGACGCGGCTGGCACCCGTGCGGTCCCTTAGCTGTCTGTGTCGTTCCTTCACTTTTCCGTTCCGCGACATAGTCTGTTCTACCCACTTTCATCTTTCCACTATCAACAGAACAACCCTTGAAGAGTCATGCTACACCCGCAAGGGCACGTACCTTACGTGACGCGGCTGGCACCCGTGCGGTCCCTTAGCTGTCTGTGTCGTTCCTTCACTTTTCCGTTCCGCGACATAGTCTGTTCTACCCACTTTCATCTTTCCACTATCAACAGAACAACCCTTGAAGAGTCATGCTTCACCCGCAAGGGCACGTGCCTTACGTGACGCGGCTGGCACCCGCGCGGTCCCTTAGATGTCTGTGTCGTTTCTTCACTTTTCCGTTCCGCGACATAGTCTGTTCTACCCACTTTCATCTTTCCACTATCAACAGAACAACCCTTGAAGAGTCATGCTACACCCGCAAGGGCACGTACCTTACGTGACGTGGCTGGCACCCGCGCGGTCCCTTAGCTGTCTGTGTCGTTCCTTCACGTTTCCGTTCCGCGACATAGTCTGTTCTACCCACTTTCATCTTTCCACTATCTACAGAACAACCCTTGAAGAGTCATGCTTCACCCGCAAGGGCACGTGCCTTACGTGACGCGGCTGGCACACGCGCGGTCCTTTAGCTGTCTGTGTCGTTTCTTCACTTTTCCGTTCCGCGACATAGTCTGTTCTACCCACATTCATCTTTCCACTATCAACAGAACAACCCTTGAAAAGTCATGCTACACCCGCAAGGGCACGTACCTTACGTGACGCGGCTGGCACCCGTGCGGTCCCTTAGCTGTCTGTGTCGTTCCTTCACTTTTCCGTTCCGCGACATAGTCTGTTCTACCCACTTTCATCTTTCCACTATCAACAGAACAACCCTTGAAGAGTCATGCTCCACTCGCAAGGGCACGTGCCTTACGTGACGCGGCTGGCACCCACGCAGTCCCTTAGCTGTCTGTGTCGTTCCTTCACTTTTCCGTTCCGCGACATAGTCTCTTCTACCCACTTTCATCTTTCCACTATCAACAGAACAACCCTTGAAGAGTCATGCTCCACCCGCAAGGGCACGTACCTTACGTGACGCGGCTGGCACCCGCGCGGTCCCTTAGCTGTCTGTGTCGTTCCTTCACTTTTCCGTTCCGCGACATAGTCTGTTCTACCCACTTTCATCATTCCACTACCAACAGAACAACCCTTGAAGAGTCATGCTACACCCGCAAGGGCACGTACCTTACGTGACGTGGCTGGCACCCGCGCGGTCCCTTAGCTGTCTGTGTCGTTCCTTCACTTTTCCGTTCTGCGACATAGTCTGTTCTACCCACTTTCATCTTTCCACTATCAACAGAACAACCCTTGAAGAGTCATGCTCCACCCGCAAGGGCACGTGCCTTACGTGACGCGGCTGGCACCCGCGCGGTTCCTTAGCTGTCTGTGTCGTTTCTTCACTTTTCCGTTCCGCGACATAGTCTGTTCTACCCCACTCTCATCTTTCCACTATCAACAGAACAACCCTTGAAGAGTCATGCTCCACCCGCAAGGGCACGTACCTTACGTGACGCGGCTGGCACCCGCGCGGTCCCTCAGCTGTCTGTGTCGTTCCTTCACTTTTCCGTTCCGCGACATAGTCTGTTCTACCCACTTTCATCTTTCCACTATCAACAGAACAACCCTTGAAGAGTCATGCTCCACCCGCAAGGGCACGTGCCTTACGTGACGCGGCTGGCACCCGCGCGGTCCCTTAGCTGTCTGTGTCGTTCCTTCACTTTTCCGTTCCGCGACATAGTCTGTTCTACCCACTTTCATCATTCCACTATCAACAGAACAACCCTTGAAGAGTCATGCTCCACCCGCAAGGGCACGTGCCTTACGTGACGCTGCTGGCACCCGCGCGTTTTTCTTAGCTGTCCGTGTCGTTTCTTCACTTTTCCGTTCCGCGACATAGTCTGTTCTACCCACTTTCATCTTTCCACTATCAACAGAACAACCCTTGAAGAGCCACTCTCCACCCGCAAGGGCACGTACCTTACGTGACGCGGCTGGCACCCGCGCGGTCCCTTAGCTGTCTGTGTCGTTCCATCACTTTTCCGTTCCGCGACATAGTCTGTTCTACCCACTTTCATCTTTCCACTATCAACAGAACAACCCTTGAAGAGTCATGCTCCACCCGCAAGGGCACGTGCCTTACGTGACGCGGCTGGCACACGCGCGGTCCTTTAGCTGTCTGTGTCGTTCCTTCACTTTTCCGTTCCGCGCCATAGTCTTTTCTACCCACTTTCATCTTTCCACTATCAACAGAACAACCCTTGAAGAGTCATGCTCCACCCGCAAGGGCACTTGCCTTACGTGACGCGGCTGGCACCCGCGCGGTCCCTTAGCTGTCTGTGTCATTCCTTCAATTTTCCGTTCCGCAACATAGTCTGTTCTACCCACTTTCATCTTTCCACTATCAACAGAACAACCCTTGAAGAGTTATGCTACACCCGCAGGGGCACGTACCTTACGTGACGCGGCTGGCACCCGCGCGGTCCCTTAGCTGTCTGTGTCGTTCCTTCACTTTTCCGTTCCGCGACATAGTCTGTTCTACCCACTTTCATCTTTCCACTATCAACAGAACAACCCTTGAAGAGTCATGCTCCACCCACATGGGCACGTACCTTACGTGACGCGGCTGGCACCCGCGCTTTCCCTTAGATGTCTGTGTCCTTCCTTCACTTTTCCGTTCCGCGACATAGTCTGTTCTACCCACTTTCGTCTTTCCACTATCAACAGAACAACTCTTGAAGAGTAATGCTCCACCCGCATGGGCACGTGCCTTACGTGACGCGGCTGGCACACGCGCGGTCCCTTATCTGTCTGTGTCGTTCCTTTACTTTTCCGTTCCGCGACATAGTCTGTTCTACCCACTTTCATCTTTCCACTATCAACAGAACAACCCTTGAAGAGTCATGCTCCACCCGCAAGGGCTCGTGCCTTACGTGACGCGGCTGGCACCCGCGCGGTTCCTTAGCTGTCTGTGTCGTTTCTTCACTTTTCTGTTCCGCGACATAGTCTGTTCTACCCACTTTCATCTTTCCACTATCAACAGAACAACCCTTGAAGAGTCATGCTCCACCCGCAAGGGCACGTACCTTACGTGACGCGGCTGGCACCCGCGCGGTCCCTTAGCTGTCTGTGTCGTTCCTTCACTTTTCCGTTCCGCGACATAGTCTGTCCTACCCACTTTCATCTTTCCACTATCAACAGAACAACCCTTGAAGAGTCATGCTCCACCCGCAAGGGCACGTGCCTTATGTGACGCGGCTGGCACACGCGCGGTCCCTTAGCTGTCTGTGTCGTTCCTTCACTTTTCCGTTCCGCGACATAGTCTGTTCTACCCACTTTCATCTTTCCACTATCAACAGAACAACCCTTGAAGAGTCATGCTCCACCCGCAAGATCACGTGCCTTACGTGACGCGGCTGGCACCCGCGCGGTTCCTTAGCTGTCTGTGTCGTTTCTTCACTTTTCCGTTCCGCGACATAGTCTGTTCTACCCACTTTCATCTTTCCACTATCAACAGAACAACCCTTGAAGAGTCATGCTCCACCCGCTAGGGCACGTACCTTACGTGACGCGGCTGGCACCCGCGCGGTCCCTTAGCTGTCTGTGTCGTTCCTTCACTTTTCCGTTCCGCGACATAGTGTGTTCTACCCACTTTCATCTTTCCACCATCAACAGAACAACCCTTGAAGAGTCATGCTCCACCCGCAAGGGCACGTGCCTTGCGTGACGCAGCTGGCACCCGCGCGGTCCCTTAGATGTCTGTGTCGTTTCTTCACTTTTCCGTTCCGCGACATAGTCTGTTCTACCCACTTTCATCTTTCCACTATCAACAGAACAACCCTTGAAGAGTCATGCTACACCCGCAAGGGCACGTACCTTACGTGACGTGGCTGGCACCCGCGCGGTCCCTTAGCTGTCTGTGTCGTTCCTTCACGTTTCCGTTCCGCGACATAGTCTGTTCTACCCACTTTCATCTTTCCACTATCAACAGAACAACCCTTGAAGAGTCATGCTTCACCCGCAAGGGCACGTGCCTTACGTGACGCGGCTGGCACACGCGCGGTCCTTTAGCTGTCTGTGTCGTTTCTTCACTTTTCCGTTCCGCGACATAGTCTGTTCTACCCACTTTCATCTTTCCACTATCAACAGAACAACCCTTGAAAAATCATGCTACACCCGCAAGGGCACGTACCTTACGTGACGCGGCTGGCACCCGTGCGGTCCCTTAGCTGTCTGTGTCGTTCCTTCACTTTTCCGTTCCGCGACATAGTCTGTTCTACCCACTTTCATCTTTCCACTATCAACAGAACAACCCTTGAAGAGTCATGCTCCACCCGCAAGGGCACGTACCTTACGTGACGCGGCTGGCACCCGCGCGGTCCCTTAGCTGTCTGTGTCGTTCCTTCACTTTTCCGTTCCGCGACATAGTCTCTTCTACCCACTTTCATCTTTCCACTATCAACAGAACAACCCTTGAAGAGCCATGCTCCACCCGCAAGGGCACGTGCCTTACGTGACGCGGCTGGCACCCACGCAGTCCCTTAGCTGTCTGTGTCGTTCCTTCACTTTTCCGTTCCGCGACATAGTCTCTTCTACCCACTTTCATCTTTCCACTATCAACAGAACAACCCTTGAAGAGTCATGCTTCACCCGCAAGGGCACGTGCCTTACGTGACGCGGCTGGCACACGCGCGGTCCTTTAGCTGTCTGTGTCGTTTCTTCACTTTTCCGTTCCGCGACATAGTCTGTTCTACCCACTTTCATCTTTCCACTATCAACAGAACAACCCTTGAAAAATCATGCTACACCCGCAAGGGCACGTACCTTACGTGACGCGGCTGGCACCCGTGCGGTCCCTTAGCTGTCTGTGTCGTTCCTTCACTTTTCCGTTCCGCGACATAGTCTGTTCTACCCACTTTCATCTTTCCACTATCAACAGAACAACCCTTGAAGAGTCATGCTCCACTCGCAAGGGCACGTGCCTTACGTGACGCGGCTGGCACCCACGCAGTCCCTTAGCTGTCTGTGTCGTTCCTTCACTTTTCCGTTCCGCGACATAGTCTCTTCTACCCACTTTCATCTTTCCACTATCAACAGAACAACCCTTGAAGAGCCATGCTCCACCCGCAAGGGCACGTGCCTTACGTGACGCGGCTGGCACCCACGCAGTCCCTTAGCTGTCTGTGTCGTTTCTTCACTTTTCCGTTCCGCGACATAGTCTGTTCTACCCACTTTCATCTTTCCACTATCAACAGAACAACCCTTGAAGAGTCATGCTCCACCCGCATGGGCGCGTGCCTTACGTGACGCGGCTGGCACCCACGCGGTTCCTTATCTGTCCGTGTCGTTTCTTCACTTTTCCGTTCCGCGACATAGTCTGTTCTACCCACTTTCATCTTTCCACTACCAACTGAACAACCCTTGAAGAGTCATTCTCCACCCGCAAGGGCACGTACCTTACGTGATGCGGCTGGCTGCCGCGCGGTCCCTTAGCTGTCTGTGTCGTTCCTTCACTTTTCCGTTCCGCGACATAGTCTGTTCTACCCACTTTCATCTTTCCACTATCAACAGAACAACCCTTGAAGAGTCATGCTCCACCCGCAAGGGCACGTGCCTTACGTGACGCAGCTGGCACCCGCGCGGTCCCTTAGCTGTCTGTGTCGTTCCTTCACTTTTCCGTTCCGCGACATAGTCTGTTCTACCCACTTTCATCTTTCCACTATCAACAGAACAACCCTTGAAGAGTCATGCTCCACGCGCAAGGGCACGTGCCTTACGTGACGCGGCTGGCACCCGCGCGGTCCCTTAGCTGTCTGTGTCGTTCCTTCACTTTTCCGTTCCGCAACATAGACTGTTCTACCCACTTTCATCTTTCCACTATCAACAGAACAACCCTTGAAGAGTCATGCTACACCCGCAAGGGCACGTACCTTACGTGACGCGGCTGGCACCCGCGCGGTACCTTAGCTGTCTGTGTCGTTTCTTCACTTTTCCGTTCCGCGACATAGTCTGTTCTAATCACTTTCATCTTTCCACTATCAACAGAACAACCCATTGAAGAGTCATGCTCCACCTGCAAGGGCACGTACCTTACGTGACGCGGCTGGCACCCGCGCTTTCCCTTAGATGTCTGTGTCGTTCCTTCACTTTTCCGTTCCGCGACATAGTCTGTTCTACCCACTTTCATCTTTCCACTATCAACAGAACAACCCTTGAAGAGTCATGCTCCACCCGCAAGGGCACGTGCCTTACGTGACGCGGCTGGCACACGCGCGGTCCCTTAGCTGTCTGTGTCGTTCCTTCACTTTCCCGTTCCGCGACATAGTCTGTTCTACCCACTTTCATCTTTCCACTATCAACAGAACAACCCTTGAAGAGGCATGCTCCACCCGCAAGGGCACGTGCCTTATGTGACGCGGCTGGCACACGCGCGGCCGCTTAGCTGTCTGTGTCGTTCCTTCACTTTTCCGTTAAGCGACATAGTCTCTTCTACCCACTTTCATCTTTCCTCTATCAACAGAACAACCCTTGAAGAGTCATGCTCCACCCGCAAGGGCACGTATCTTACGTGACGCGGCTGGCACCCGCACGGTCCCTTAGCTGTCTGTGTCGTTCCTTCACTTCTCCGTTCCGCGACATAGTCTGTTCTACCCACTTTCATCTTTCCACTATCAACAGAACAACCCTTGAAGAGTCATGCTCCACCCGCAAGGGCACGTGCCTTACGTGACGCGGCTGGCACCCACGCAGTCCCTTATCTGTCTGTGTCGTTTCTTCACTTTTCCGTTCTGCGACATAGTCTGTTCTACCCACTTTCATCTTTCCACTATCAACAGAACAACCCTTGAAGAGTCATGCTCCGCCCGCAAGGGCACGTGCCTTACGTGACGCGGCTGGCACCCGCGCGGTCCCTTAGCTGTCTGTGTCGTTCCTTCACTTTTCCGTTCCGCGACATAGTCTGTTCTACCCACTTTCATCTTTCCACTATCAACAGAACAACCCTTGAAGAGTCATGCTCCACCCGCAAGTGCACGTGCCTTACGTGACGCGGCTGGCACCCACGCAGTCCCTTATCTGTCTGTGTCGTTTCTTCACTTTTCCGTTCCGCGACATAGTCTCTTCTACCCACTTTCATCTTTCCACTATCAACAGAACAACCCTTGAAGAGTCATGCTCCACCTGCAAGGGCACGTACCTTACGTGACGCGGCTGGCACCCGCGCGGTCCCTTAGCTGTCTGTGTCGTTCCTTCACTTTTCCGTTCCGCGACATAGTCTGTTCTACCCACTTTCATATTTCCACTATCAACAGAACAACCCTTGAAGAGTCATGCTCCACCCGCAAGGGCACGTGCCTTACGTGACGCGGCTGGCACCCACGCAGTCCCTTATCTGTCTGTGTCGTTTCTTCACTTTTCCGTTCCGCGACATAGTCTCTTCTACCCACTTTCATCTTTCCACTATCAACAGAACAACCCTTGAAGAGTCATGCTCCACCCGCAAGGGCACGTACCTTACGTGACGCGGCTGGCACCCGCGCGGTACCTTAGCTGTCTGTGTCGTTCCTTCACTTATCCGTTCCGCGACATAGTCTGTTCTACCCACTTTCATCTTTCCACTATCAACAGAACAACCCTTGAAGAGTCATGCTCCACCCGCAAGGGCACGTGCCTTACAAGACGCGGTTGGCACCAGCGCGGTCCCTTAGCTGTCTGTCTCGTTCCTTCACGTTTCCGTTCCGCGACATAGTCTGTTCTACCCACTTTCATCTTTCCACTATCAACAGAACAACCCTTGAAGAGTCATGCTCCACCTGCAAGGGCGCGTGCCTTACGTGACGCGGCTGGCACACGCGCGGTCCCTTAGCTGTCTGTGTCGTTCCTTCACTTTTCAGTTCCGCGACATAGTCTGTTCTACCCACTTTCATCTTTCCACTATCAACAGAACAACCCTTGAAGAGGCATGCTCCACCCGCAAGGGCACGTGCCTTACGTGACGCGGCTGGCACCCGCGCGGTTCCTTAGCTGTCTGTATCGTTTCTTCACATTTCAATTCCGCGACATAGTCTCTTCTACCCACTTTCATCTTTCCACTATCAACAGAACAACCCTTGAAGAATCATGCTCCACCCGCAAGGGCACGTGCCTTACGTGACGCTGCTGGCACCCGCGCGGTTCCTTAGCTGTCCGTGTCGTTTCTTCACTTTTCCGTTCCGCGACATAGTCTGTTCTACCCACTTTCATCTTTCCACTATCAACAGAACAACCCTTGAAGAGTCATTCTCCACCCCCAAGGGCACGTACCTTACGTGACGCGGCTGGCACCCACGCGGTACCTTAGCTGTCTGTGTCGCTCCTTCACTTTTCCGTTCCGCAACATAGTCTGTTCTACCCACTTTCATCTTTCCACTATCAACAGAACAACCCTTGAAGAGTCATGCTCCACCCGCAAGGGCACGTGCCTTACGTGACGCGGCTGGCACACGCGCGGTCCCTTAGCTGTCTGTGTCGTTCCTTCACTTTTCCGTTCCGCGACATAGTCTGTTCTACCCACTTTCATCTTTCCACTATCAACAGAACAACCCTTGAAGAGTCATGCTCCACCCGCAAGGGCACGTGCCTTACGTGACGCGGCTGGCACCCGCGCGGTCCCTTAGCTGTCTGTGTCGTTCCTTCACTTTTCCGTTCCGCGACATAGTCTGTTCTACCCACTTTCATCTTTCCACTATCAACAGAACAACCCTTGAAGAGTCATGCTCCACCCGCAAGGGCACGTGCCTTACGTGACGCGGCTGGCACACGAGCGGTCCCTTAGCTTTCTGTGTCGTTCCTTCACTTTTCCGTTCCGTGATATAGTCTGTTCTACCCACTTTCATCTTTCCACTATCAACAGAACAACCCTTGAAGAGTCATGCTCCACCCGCAAGGGCACGTGCCTTACGTGACGCGGCTGTCACACGCGCGGTTTCTTAGCTGTCTGTGTCGTTCCTTCACTTTTCCGTTCCGCGACATAGTCTGTTCTACCCACTTTCATCTTTGCACTATCAGCAGAACAACCCTTGAAGAGTCATGCTCCACCCGCAAGGGCACTTGCCTTACGTGACGCGGCTGGCACCCGCGCGGTCCCTTAGCTGTCTGTGTCGTTCCTTCACTTTTCCGTTCCGCAACATAGTCTGTTCTACCCACTTTCATCTTTCCACTATCAACAGAACAACCCTTGAAGAGTCATGCTACACCCGCAAGGGCACGTGCCTTACGTGACGCGGCTGGCACCCACGCAGTCCCTTATCTGTCTGTGTCGTTTCTTCACTTTTCCGTTCCGCGACATAGTCTCTTCTACCCACTTTCATCTTTCCACTATCAACAGAACAACCCTTGAAGAGTCATGCTCCACCCGCAAGGGCACGTACCTTACGTGACGCGGCTGGCACCCGCGCGGTACCTTAGCTGTCTGTGTCGTTCCTTCACTTTTCCGTTCCGCGACATAGTCTGTTCTACCCACTTTCATCTTTCCACTATCAACAGAACAACCCTTGAAGAGTCATGCTCCACCCGCAAGGGCACGTGCCTTACAAGACGCGGTTGGCACCAGCGCGGTCCCTTAGCTGTCTGTCTCGTTCCTTCACGTTTCCGTTCCGCGACATAGTCTGTTCTACCCACTTTCATCTTTCCACTATCAACAGAACAACCCTTGAAGAGTCATGCTCCACCCGCAAGGGCACGTGCCTTACGTCACGCGGCTGGCACCCGCGCGGTCCCTTAGCTGTCTGTGTCGTTTCTTCACTTTTCCGTTCCGCGACATAGTCTGTTCTACCCACTTTCATCTTTCCACTATCAACAGATCAACCCTTGAAGAGACATGCTCCACCCGCAACGCCACGTACCTTACGTGACGCGGCTGGCACCCGTGCTTTCAGTTAGATGTCTGTGTCGTTCCTTCACTTTTCCGTTCCGCGACATAGTCTGTTCAACCCACTTTCATCTTTCCACTATCAACAGAACAACCCTTGAAGAGTCATGCTCCACCTGCAAGGGCGCGTGCCTTACGTGACGCGGCTGGCACACGCGCGGTCCCTTAGCTGTCTGTGTCGTTCCTTCACTTTTCAGTTCCGCGACATAGTCTGTTCTACCCACTTTCATCTTTCCACTATCAACAGAACAACCCTTGAAGAGGCATGCTCCACCCGCAAGGGCACGTGCCTTACGTGACGCGGCTGGCACCCGCGCGGTTCCTTAGCTGTCTGTATCGTTTCTTCACATTTCAATTCCGCGACATAGTCTCTTCTACCCACTTTCATCTTTCCACTATCAACAGAACAACCCTTGAAGAATCATGCTCCACCCGCAAGGGCACGTGCCTTACGTGACGCTGCTGGCACCCGCGCGGTTCCTTAGCTGTCCGTGTCGTTTCTTCACTTTTCCGTTCCGCGACATAGTCTGTTCTACCCACTTTCATCTTTCCACTATCAACAGAACAACCCTTGAAGAGTCATTCTCCACCCCCAAGGGCACGTACCTTACGTGACGCGGCTGGCACCCACGCGGTACCTTAGCTGTCTGTGTCGCTCCTTCACTTTTCCGTTCCGCAACATAGTCTGTTCTACCCACTTTCATCTTTCCACTATCAACAGAACAACCCTTGAAGAGTCATGCTCCACCCGCAAGGGCACGTGCCTTACGTGACGCGGCTGTCACACGCGCGGTTTCTTAGCTGTCTGTGTCGTTCCTTCACTTTTCCGTTCCGCAACATAGTCTGTTCTACCTACTTTCATCTTTCCACTATCAACAGAACAACCCTTGAAGAGTCATGCTACACCCGCAAGGGCACGTACCTTACGTGACGTGGCTGGCACCCGCGCGGTCCCTTAGCTGTCTGTGTCGTTCCTTCACTTTTCCGTTCCGCGACATAGTCTGTTCTACCCACTTTCATCTTTCCACTATCAACAGAACAACCCTTGAAGAGTCATGCTCCACCCGCAAGTGCACGTGCCTTACGTGACGCGGCTGGCACCCACGCAGTCCCTTATCTGTCTGTGTCGTTTCTTCACTTTTCCGTTCCGCGACATAGTCTCTTCTACCCACTTTCATCTTTCCACTATCAACAGAACAACCCTTGAAGAGTCATGCTCCACCTGCAAGGGCACGTACCTTACGTGACGCGGCTGGCACCCGCGCGGTCCCTTAGCTGTCTGTGTCGTTCCTTCACTTTTCCGTTCCGCGACATAGTCTGTTCTACCCACTTTCATATTTCCACTATCAACAGAACAACCCTTGAAGAGTCATGCTCCACCCGCAAGGGCACGTGCCTTACGTGACGCGGCTGGCACCCACGCAGTCCCTTATCTGTCTGTGTCGTTTCTTCACTTTTCCGTTCCGCGACATAGTCTCTTCTACCCACTTTCATCTTTCCACTATCAACAGAACAACCCTTGAAGAGTCATGCTCCACCCGCAAGGGCACGTACCTTACGTGACGCGGCTGGCACCCGCGCGGTACCTTAGCTGTCTGTGTCGTTCCTTCACTTATCCGTTCCGCGACATAGTCTGTTCTACCCACTTTCATCTTTCCACTATCAACAGAACAACCCTTGAAGAGTCATGCTCCACCCGCAAGGGCACGTGCCTTACAAGACGCGGTTGGCACCAGCGCGGTCCCTTAGCTGTCTGTCTCGTTCCTTCACGTTTCCGTTCCGCGACATAGTCTGTTCTACCCACTTTCATCTTTCCACTATCAACAGAACAACCCTTGAAGAGTCATGCTCCACCTGCAAGGGCGCGTGCCTTACGTGACGCGGCTGGCACACGCGCGGTCCCTTAGCTGTCTGTGTCGTTCCTTCACTTTTCAGTTCCGCGACATAGTCTGTTCTACCCACTTTCATCTTTCCACTATCAACAGAACAACCCTTGAAGAGGCATGCTCCACCCGCAAGGGCACGTGCCTTACGTGACGCGGCTGGCACCCGCGCGGTTCCTTAGCTGTCTGTATCGTTTCTTCACATTTCAATTCCGCGACATAGTCTCTTCTACCCACTTTCATCTTTCCACTATCAACAGAACAACCCTTGAAGAATCATGCTCCACCCGCAAGGGCACGTGCCTTACGTGACGCTGCTGGCACCCGCGCGGTTCCTTAGCTGTCCGTGTCGTTTCTTCACTTTTCCGTTCCGCGACATAGTCTGTTCTACCCACTTTCATCTTTCCACTATCAACAGAACAACCCTTGAAGAGTCATTCTCCACCCCCAAGGGCACGTACCTTACGTGACGCGGCTGGCACCCACGCGGTACCTTAGCTGTCTGTGTCGCTCCTTCACTTTTCCGTTCCGCAACATAGTCTGTTCTACCCACTTTCATCTTTCCACTATCAACAGAACAACCCTTGAAGAGTCATGCTCCACCCGCAAGGGCACGTGCCTTACGTGACGCGGCTGGCACACGCGCGGTCCCTTAGCTGTCTGTGTCGTTCCTTCACTTTTCCGTTCCGCGACATAGTCTGTTCTACCCACTTTCATCTTTCCACTATCAACAGAACAACCCTTGAAGAGTCATGCTCCACCCGCAAGGGCACGTGCCTTACGTGACGCGGCTGGCACCCGCGCGGTCCCTTAGCTGTCTGTGTCGTTCCTTCACTTTTCCGTTCCGCGACATAGTCTGTTCTACCCACTTTCATCTTTCCACTATCAACAGAACAACCCTTGAAGAGTCATGCTCCACCCGCAAGGGCACGTGCCTTACGTGACGCGGCTGGCACACGAGCGGTCCCTTAGCTTTCTGTGTCGTTCCTTCACTTTTCCGTTCCGTGATATAGTCTGTTCTACCCACTTTCATCTTTCCACTATCAACAGAACAACCCTTGAAGAGTCATGCTCCACCCGCAAGGGCACGTGCCTTACGTGACGCGGCTGTCACACGCGCGGTTTCTTAGCTGTCTGTGTCGTTCCTTCACTTTTCCGTTCCGCGACATAGTCTGTTCTACCCACTTTCATCTTTGCACTATCAGCAGAACAACCCTTGAAGAGTCATGCTCCACCCGCAAGGGCACTTGCCTTACGTGACGCGGCTGGCACCCGCGCGGTCCCTTAGCTGTCTGTGTCGTTCCTTCACTTTTCCGTTCCGCAACATAGTCTGTTCTACCCACTTTCATCTTTCCACTATCAACAGAACAACCCTTGAAGAGTCATGCTACACCCGCAAGGGCACGTGCCTTACGTGACGCGGCTGGCACCCACGCAGTCCCTTATCTGTCTGTGTCGTTTCTTCACTTTTCCGTTCCGCGACATAGTCTCTTCTACCCACTTTCATCTTTCCACTATCAACAGAACAACCCTTGAAGAGTCATGCTCCACCCGCAAGGGCACGTACCTTACGTGACGCGGCTGGCACCCGCGCGGTACCTTAGCTGTCTGTGTCGTTCCTTCACTTTTCCGTTCCGCGACATAGTCTGTTCTACCCACTTTCATCTTTCCACTATCAACAGAACAACCCTTGAAGAGTCATGCTCCACCCGCAAGGGCACGTGCCTTACAAGACGCGGTTGGCACCAGCGCGGTCCCTTAGCTGTCTGTCTCGTTCCTTCACGTTTCCGTTCCGCGACATAGTCTGTTCTACCCACTTTCATCTTTCCACTATCAACAGAACAACCCTTGAAGAGTCATGCTCCACCCGCAAGGGCACGTGCCTTACGTCACGCGGCTGGCACCCGCGCGGTCCCTTAGCTGTCTGTGTCGTTTCTTCACTTTTCCGTTCCGCGACATAGTCTGTTCTACCCACTTTCATCTTTCCACTATCAACAGATCAACCCTTGAAGAGACATGCTCCACCCGCAACGCCACGTACCTTACGTGACGCGGCTGGCACCCGTGCTTTCAGTTAGATGTCTGTGTCGTTCCTTCACTTTTCCGTTCCGCGACATAGTCTGTTCAACCCACTTTCATCTTTCCACTATCAACAGAACAACCCTTGAAGAGTCATGCTCCACCTGCAAGGGCGCGTGCCTTACGTGACGCGGCTGGCACACGCGCGGTCCCTTAGCTGTCTGTGTCGTTCCTTCACTTTTCAGTTCCGCGACATAGTCTGTTCTACCCACTTTCATCTTTCCACTATCAACAGAACAACCCTTGAAGAGGCATGCTCCACCCGCAAGGGCACGTGCCTTACGTGACGCGGCTGGCACCCGCGCGGTTCCTTAGCTGTCTGTATCGTTTCTTCACATTTCAATTCCGCGACATAGTCTCTTCTACCCACTTTCATCTTTCCACTATCAACAGAACAACCCTTGAAGAATCATGCTCCACCCGCAAGGGCACGTGCCTTACGTGACGCTGCTGGCACCCGCGCGGTTCCTTAGCTGTCCGTGTCGTTTCTTCACTTTTCCGTTCCGCGACATAGTCTGTTCTACCCACTTTCATCTTTCCACTATCAACAGAACAACCCTTGAAGAGTCATTCTCCACCCCCAAGGGCACGTACCTTACGTGACGCGGCTGGCACCCACGCGGTACCTTAGCTGTCTGTGTCGCTCCTTCACTTTTCCGTTCCGCAACATAGTCTGTTCTACCCACTTTCATCTTTCCACTATCAACAGAACAACCCTTGAAGAGTCATGCTCCACCCGCAAGGGCACGTGCCTTACGTGACGCGGCTGTCACACGCGCGGTTTCTTAGCTGTCTGTGTCGTTCCTTCACTTTTCCGTTCCGCAACATAGTCTGTTCTACCTACTTTCATCTTTCCACTATCAACAGAACAACCCTTGAAGAGTCATGCTACACCCGCAAGGGCACGTACCTTACGTGACGTGGCTGGCACCCGCGCGGTCCCTTAGCTGTCTGTGTCGTTCCTTCACTTTTCCGTTCCGCGACATAGTCTGTTCTACCCACTTTCATCTTTCCACTATCAACAGAACAACCCTTGAAGAGTCATGCTACACCCGCAAGGGCACGTACCTTACGTGACGCGGCTGGCACCCGCGCGGTCCCTTAGCTGTCTGTGTCGTTCCTTCACTTTTCCGTTCCGCGACATAGTCTGTTCTACCCACTTTCATCTTTCCACTATCAACAGAACAACCCTTGAAGAGTCATGCTCCACCCGCATGGGCACGTACCTTACGTGACGCGGCCGGCACCCGTGCTTTCCCTTAGATGTCTGTGTCGTTCCTTCACTTTTCCGTTCCGCGACATAGTCTGTTCTACCCACTTTCCTCTTTCCACTATCAACAGAACAACCCTTGAAGAGTCATGCTCCACCCGCAAGGGCACTTGCCTTACGTGACGCGGCTGGCACCCGCGCGGTCCCTTAGCTGTCTGTGTCGTTCCTTCACTTTTCCGTTCCGCGACATAGTCTGTTCTACCCACTTTCATCTTTCCACTATCAACAGAACAACCCTTGAAGAGTCATGCTCCACCCGCAAGGGCACGTGCCTTACGTGACGCGGCTGGCACACGAGCGGTCCCTTAGCTGTCTGTGTCGTTCCTTCACTTTTCCGTTCCGTGATATAGTCTGTTCTACCCACTTTCATCTTTCCACTATCAACAGAACAACCCTTGAAGAGTCATGCTCCACCCGCAAGGGCACGTGCCTTACGTGACGCGGCTGGCACACGCGCGGTTTCTTAGCTGTCTGTGTCGTTCCTTCACTTTTCCGTTCCGCGACATAGTCTGTTCTACCCACTTTCATCTTTGCACTATCAGCAGAACAACCCTTGAAGAGTCATGCTCCACCCGCAAGGGCACTTGCCTTACGTGACGCGGCTGGCACCCGCGCGGTCCCTTAGCTGTCTGTGTCGTTCCTTCACTTTTCCGTTCCGCAACATAGTCTGTTCTACCCACTTTCATCTTTCCACTATCAACAGAACAACCCTTGAAGAGTCATGCTCCACCCGCAAGGGCACGTGCCTTACGTGACGCGGCTGGCACACGCGCGGTTTCTTAGCTGTCTGTGTCGTTCCTTCACTTTTCCGTTCCGCGACATAGTCTGTTCTACCCACTTTCATCTTTGCACTATCAGCAGAACAACCCTTGAAGAGTCATGCTCCACCCGCAAGGGCACGTACCTTACGTGACGCGGCTGGCACCCGCGCGGTCCCTTAGCTGTCTGTGTCGTTCTTTCACTTTTCCGTTCCGCGACATAGTCTGTTCTACCCACTTTCATCTTTCCACTATCAACAGAACAACCCTTGAAGAGTCATGGTTCACCGGCAAGGGCACGTGCCTTACATGACGCGGCTGGCACCCGCGCGGTCCCTTAGCTGTCTGTGTCGTTTCTTCACTTTTCCGTTCCGCGACATAGTCTGTTCTACCCACTTTCATCTTTCCACTATCAACAGAACAACCCTTGAAGAGTCATGCTACACCCGCAAGGGCACGTACCTCACGTGACGCGGCTGGCACCCGCGCGGTCCCTTAGCTGTCTGTGTCGTTCCTTCACATTTCCGTTCCGCGACATAGTCTGTTCTACCCACTTTCATCTTTCCACTATCAACAGAACAACCCTTGAAGAGTCATGCTCCACCCGCAAGGGCACGTGCCTTACGTGACGCGGCTGGCACACGCACGGTCCCTTAGCTGTCTGTGTCGTTCCTTCACTTTTCCGTTCCGCGACATAGTCTGTTCTACCCACTTTCATCTTTCCACTATCAACAGAACAACCCTTGAAGAGTCATGCTCCGACCGCAAGGGTACGTGCCTTACGTGACGCGGCTGGCACCCGCGCGGTTCCTTAGCTGTCTGTGTCGTTTCTTCACTTTTCCGTTCCGCGACATAGTCTGTTCTACCCACTTTCATCTTTCCACTATCAACAGAACAACCCTTGAAGAGTCATGCTCCACCCGCAAGGGCACGTACCTTACGTGACGCAGCTTGCACCCGCGCGGTCTCTTAGCTGTCTGTGTCGTTCCTTCACTTTTCCGATCCGCGACATAGTCTGTTCTACCCACTTTCATCTTTCCACTATCAACAGAACAACCCTTGAAGAGTCATGCTCGACCCGCAAGGGCACGTGCCTTATGTGACGCGGCTGGCACACGCGCGGTCCCTTAGCTGTCTGTGTCGTTCCTTCACTTTTCCGTTCCGCGACATATTCTGTTCTACCCACTTTCATCTTTCCACTATCAACAGAACAACCCTTGAAGAGTCATGCTCCGACCGCAAGGGTACGTGCCTTACGTGACGCGGCTGGCACCCGCGCGGTTCCTTAGCTGTCTGTGTCGTTTCTACACTTTTCCGTTCCGCGACATAGTCTGTTCTACCCACTTTCATCTTTCCACTATCAACAGAACAACCCTTGAAGAGTCATGCTCCGACCGCAAGGGTACGTGCCTTACGTGACGCGGCTGGCACCCGCGCGGTTCCTTAGCTGTCTGTGTCGTTTCTTCACTTTTCCGTTCCGCGACATAGTCTGTTGTACCCACTTTCATTTTTCCACTATCAACAGAACAACCCTTGAAGAGTCATGCTCCACCCGCAAGGGCACGTGCCTTACGTGACGCGGCTGGCACCCGCGCGGTTCGTTAGCTGTCTGTGTCGTTCCTTCACTTTTCCGATCCGCGACATAGTCTGTTCTACCCACTTTCATCTTTCCACTATCAACAGAACACCCTTGAAGAGTCATGCTCGACACGCAAGGGCACGTGCCTTATGTGACGCGGCTGGCACACGCGCGGTCCCTTAGCTGTCTGTGTCGTTCCTTCACTTTTCCGTTCCGCGACATATTCTGTTCTACCCACTTTCATCTTTCCACTATCAACAGAACAACCCTTGAAGAGTCATGCTCCATCCGCAAGGGCACGTGCCTTACGTGACGCGGCTGGCACCCGCGCGGTTCCTTAGCTGTCTGTGTCGTTTCTTCACTTTTCCGTTCCGCGACATAGTCTGTTGTACCCACTTTCATTTTTCCACTATCAACAGAACAACCCTTGAAGAGTCATGCTCCACCCGCAAGGGCACGTGCCTTACGTGACGCGGCTGGCACCCGCGCGGTTCCTTAGCTGTCTGTGTCGTTCCTTCACTTTTCCGATCCGCGACATAGTCTGTTCTACCCACTTTCATCTTTGCACTATGAACAGAACAACCCTTGAAGAGTCATGCTCCGACCGCAAGGGTACGTGCCTTACGTGACGCGGCTGGCACCCGCGCGGTTCCTTAGCTGTCTGTGTCGTTTCTTCACTTTTCCGTTCCGCGACATAGTCTGTTCTACCCACTTTCATTTTTGCACTATCAACAGAACAACCCTTGAAGAGTCATGCTCCACCCGCAAGGGCACGTACCTTACGTGACGCGGCTGGCACCCGCGTGGTTCCTTAGCTGTCTGTGTCGTTTCTTCACTTTTCCGTTCCGCGACATAGTCTGTTCTACCCACTTTCATCTTTCCACTATCAACAGAACAACCCTTGAAGAGTCATGCTACACCCGCAAGGGCACGTACCTCACGTGACGCGGCTGGCACCCGCGCGGTCCCTTAGCTGTCTGTGTCGTTCCTTCACATTTCCGTTCCGCGACATAGTCTGTTCTACCCACTTTCATCTTTCCACTATCAACAGAACAACCCTTGAAGAGTCATGCTCCACCCGCAAGGGCACGTGCCTTACGTGACGCGGCTGGCACACGCACGGTCCCTTAGCTGTCTGTGTCGTTCCTTCACTTTTCCGTTCCGCGACATAGTCTGTTCTACCCACTTTCATCTTTCCACTATCAACAGAACAACCCTTGAAGAGTCATGCTCCGACCGCAAGGGTACGTGCCTTACGTGACGCGGCTGGCACCCGCGCGGTTCCTTAGCTGTCTGTGTCGTTTCTTCACTTTTCCGTTCCGCGACATAGTCTGTTCTACCCACTTTCATCTTTCCACTATCAACAGAACAACCCTTGAAGAGTCATGCTCCACCCGCAAGGGCACGTACCTTACGTGACGCAGCTTGCACCCGCGCGGTCTCTTAGCTGTCTGTGTCGTTCCTTCACTTTTCCGATCCGCGACATAGTCTGTTCTACCCACTTTCATCTTTCCACTATCAACAGAACAACCCTTGAAGAGTCATGCTCGACCCGCAAGGGCACGTGCCTTATGTGACGCGGCTGGCACACGCGCGGTCCCTTAGCTGTCTGTGTCGTTCCTTCACTTTTCCGTTCCGCGACATATTCTGTTCTACCCACTTTCATCTTTCCACTATCAACAGAACAACCCTTGAAGAGTCATGCTCCGACCGCAAGGGTACGTGCCTTACGTGACGCGGCTGGCACCCGCGCGGTTCCTTAGCTGTCTGTGTCGTTTCTACACTTTTCCGTTCCGCGACATAGTCTGTTCTACCCACTTTCATCTTTCCACTATCAACAGAACAACCCTTGAAGAGTCATGCTCCGACCGCAAGGGTACGTGCCTTACGTGACGCGGCTGGCACCTGCGCGGTTCCTTAGCTGTCTGTGTCGTTTCTTCACTTTTCCGTTCCGCGACATAGTCTGTTGTACCCACTTTCATTTTTCCACTATCAACAGAACAACCCTTGAAGAGTCATGCTCCACCCGCAAGGGCACGTGCCTTACGTGACGCGGCTGGCACCCGCGCGGTTCGTTAGCTGTCTGTGTCGTTCCTTCACTTTTCCGATCCGCGACATAGTCTGTTCTACCCACTTTCATCTTTCCACTATCAACAGAACACCCTTGAAGAGTCATGCTCGACCCGCAAGGGCACGTGCCTTATGTGACGCGGCTGGCACACGCGCGGTCCCTTAGCTGTCTGTGTCGTTCCTTCACTTTTCCGTTCCGCGACATATTCTGTTCTACCCACTTTCATCTTTCCACTATCAACAGAACAACCCTTGAAGAGTCATGCTCCACCCGCAAGGGCACGTGCCTTACGTGACGCGGCTGGCACCCGCGCGGTTCCTTAGCTGTCTGTGTCGTTTCTTCACTTTTCCGTTCCGCGACATAGTCTGTTGTACCCACTTTCATTTTTCCACTATCAACAGAACAACCCTTGAAGAGTCATGCTCCACCCGCAAGGGCACGTGCCTTACGTGGCGCGGCTGGCACCCGCGCGGTTCCTTAGCTGTCTGTGTCGTTCCTTCACTTTTCCGATCCGCGACATAGTCTGTTCTACCCACTTTCATCTTTGCACTATCAACAGAACAACCCTTGAAGAGTCATGCTCCACCCGCAAGGGCACGTGCCTTATGTGACGCGGCTGGCACACGCGCGGTCCCTTAGCTGTCTGTGTCGTTCCTTCACTTTTCCGTTCCGCGACATATTCTGTTCTACCCACTTTCATCTTTCCACTATCAACAGAACAACCCTTGAAGAGTCATGCTCCACCCGCAAGGGCACGTGCCTTACGTGACGCGGCTGGAACCCGCGCGGTTCCTTAGCTGTCTGTGTCGTTCCTTCACTTTTCCGTTCCGCGACATATTCTGTTCTACCCACTTTCATCTTTCCACTATCAACAGAACAACCCTTGAAGAGTCATGCTCCACCCGCAAGGGCACGTACCTTACATGACGCGGCTGGCACCCGCGCGGTCCCTTAGCTGTCTGTGTCGTTCCTTCACTTTTCCGTTCCGCGACATAGTATGTTCTATCCACTTTCATCTTTCCACTATGAACAGAACAACCCTTGAAGAGTCATGCTCCGACCGCAAGGGTACGTGCCTTACGTGACGCGGCTGGCACCCGCGCGGTTCCTTAGCTGTCTGTGTCGTTTCTTCACTTTTCCGTTCCGCGACATAGTCTGTTCTACCCACTTTCATTTTTGCACTATCAACAGAACAACCCTTGAAGAGTCATGCTCCACCCGCAAGGGCACGTACCTTACGTGACGCGGCTGGCACCCGCGTGGTTCCTTAGCTGTCTGTGTCGTTTCTTCACTTTTCCGTTCCGCGACATAGTCTGTTGTACCCACTTTCATTTTTCCACTATCAACAGAACAACCCTTGAAAAATCATGCTCCACCCGCAAGGGCACGTACCTTACGTGACGCGGCTGGCACCCGCGCGGTCCCTTAGCTGTCTGTGTCGTTCCTTCACTTTTCCGTTCCGCGACATAGTATGTTCTACCCACTTTCATCTTTCCACTATCAACAGAACAACCCTTGAAGAGTCATGCTCCGACCGCAAGGGTACGTGCCTTACGTGACGCGGCTGGCACCCGCGCGGTTCCTTAGCTGTCTGTGTCGTTTCTTCACTTTTCCGTTCCGCGACATAGTCTGTTGTACCCACTTTCATTTTTCCACTATCAACAGAACAACCCTTGAAGAGTCATGCTCCACCCGCAAGGGCACGTACCTTACGTGACGCGGCTGGCACCCGCGCGGTTCCTTAGCTGTCTGTGTCGTTTCTTCACTTTTCCGTTCCGCGACATAGTATGTTCTACCCACTTTCATCTTTCCACTATCAACAGAACAACCCTTGAAGAGTCATGCTCCACCCGCAAGGGCACGTACCTTACGTGACGCGGCTGGCACCCGCGCGGTCCCTTAACTGTCTGTGTCGTTCCTTCACTTTTCCGTTCCGCGACATAGTATGTTCTACCCACTTTCATCTTTCCACTATCAACAGAACAACCCTTGAAGAGTCATGCTCCGACCGCAAGGGCACGTGCCTTACGTGACGCGGCTGGCACCCTCGCGGTTCCTTAGCTGTCTGTGTCGTTTCTTCACTTTTCCGTTCCGCGACATAGTCTGTTGTACCCACTTTCATTTTTCCACTATCAACAGAACAACCCTTGAAGAGTCATGCTCCACCTGCAAGGGCACGTACCTTACGTGACGCGGCTGGCACCCGCGCGGTCCCTTAGCTGTCTGTGTCGTTCCTTCACTTTTCCGTTCCGCGACATAGTATGTTCTACCCACTTTCACCTTTCCACTATCAACAGAACAACCCTTGAAGAGTCATGCTCCGACCGCAAGGGTACGTGCCTTACGTGACGCGGCTGGCACCCGCGCGGTTCCTTAGCTGTCTGTGTCGTTTCTTCACTTTTCGGCTCCGCGACATAGTCTGTTGTACCCACTTTCATTTTTCCACTATCAACAGAACAACCCTTGAAGAGTCATGCTCCACCCGCAAGGGCACGTACCTTACGTGACGCGGCTGGCACCCGCGCGGTTCCTTAGCTGTCTGTGTCGTTTCTTCACTTTTCCGTTCCGCGACATAGTCTGTTGTACCCACTTTCATTTTTCCACTATCAACAGAACAACCCTTGAAGAGTCATGCTCCACCCGCAAGGGCACGTACCTTACGTGACGCGGCTGGCACCCGCGCGGTCCCTTAGCTGTCTGTGTCGTTCCTTCACTTTTCCGTTCCGCGACATAGTATGTTCTACCCACTTTCATCTTTCCACTATCAACAGAACAACCCTTGAAGAATCATGCTCCGACCGCAAGGGTACGTGCCTTACGTGACGCGGCTGGCACCCGCGCGGTTCCTTAGCTGTCTGTGTCGTTTCTTCACTTTTCCGTTCTGCGACATAGTCTGTTGTACCCACTTTCATTTTTCCACTATCAGCAGAACAACCCTTGAAGAGTCATGCTCCACCAGCAAGGGCACGTACCTTACGAGACGCGGCTGGCACCCGCGCGGTTCCTTAGCTGTCTGTGTCGTTTCTTCACTTTTCCGTTCCGCGACATAGTATGTTCTACCCACTTTCATCTTTCCACTATCAACAGAACAACCCTTGAAGAGTCATGCTCCACCCGCAAGGGCACGTACCTTACGTGACGCGGCTGGCACCCGCGCGGTCCCTTAGCTGTCTGTGTCGTTCCTTCACTTTTCCGTTCCGCGACATAGTATGTTCTACCCACTTTCATCTTTCCACTATCAACAGAACAACCCTTGAAGAGTCATGCTCCGACCGCAAGGTTACGTGCCTTACGTGACGCGGCTGGCACCCGCGCGGTTCCTTAGCTGTCTGTGTCGTTTCTTCACTTTTCCGTTCCGCGACATAGTCTGTTGTACCCACTTTCATTTTTCCACTATCAACAGAACAACCCTTGAAGAGTCATGCTCCACCCGCAAGGGCACGTACCTTACGTGACGCGGCTGGCACCCGCGCGGTTCCTTAGCTGTCTGTGTCGTTCCTTCACTTTTCCGTTCCGCGACATAGTCTGTTCTACCCACTTTCATCTTTCCACTATCAACAGAACAACCCTTGAAGAGTCATGCTCCGACCGCAAGGGTACGTGCCTTACGTGACGCGGCTGGCACCCGCGCGGTTCCTTAGCTGTCTGTGTCGTTCCTTCACTTTTCCGTTCCGCGACATAGTCTGTTCTACCCACTTTCATCTTTCCACTATCAACAGAACAACCCTTGAAGAGTCATGCTCCCACCGCAAGGGTACGTTCCTTACGTGACGCGGCTGACACCCGCGCGGTTCCTTAGCTGTCTGTGTCGTTCCTTCACTTTTCCGTTCCGCGACATAGTCTGTTCTACCCACTTTCATTTTTCCACTATCAACAGAACAACCCTTGAAGAGTCATGCTCCACCCGCAAGGGCACGTACCCTACGTGACGCGGCTGGCACACGCGCGGTTCCTTAGCTGTCTGTGTCGTTTCTTCACTTTTCCGATCCGCGACATAGTCTGTTCTACCCACTTTCATCTTTCCACTATCAACAGAACAACCCTTGAAGAGTCATGCTCGACCCGCAAGGGCACGTGCCTTATGTGACGCGGCTGGCACACGCGCGTTCCCTTAGCTGTCTGTGTCGTTCCTTCACTTTTCCGTTCCGCGACATATTCTGTTCTACCCACTTTCATCTTTCCACTATCAACAGAACAACCCTTGAAGAGTCATGCTCCACCCGCAAGGGCACGTGCCTTACGTGACGCGGCTGGCACCCGCGCGGTTCCTTAGCTGTCTGTGTCGTTTCTTCACTTTTCCGTTCCGCGACATAGTCTGTTCTACCCACTTTCATCTTTCCACTATCAACAGAACAACCCTTGAAGAGTCATGCTCCGACCGCAAGGGTACGTGCCTTACGTGACGCGGCTGGCACCCGCGCGGTTCCTTAGCTGTCTGTGTCGTTCCTTCACTTTTCCGTTCCGCGACATAGTCTGTTCTACCCACTTTCATCTTTCCACTATCAACAGAACAACCCTAGAAGAGTCATGCTCCGACCGCAAGGGTACGTGCCTTACGTGACGCGGCTGGCACCCGCGCGGTTCCTTAGCTGTCTGTGTCGTTCCTTCACTTTTCCGTTCCGCGACATAGTCTGTTCTACCCACTTCCATCTTTCCACTATCAACAGAACAACCCTTGAAGAGACATGCTCCACCCGCAAGGGCACGTACCTTACGTGACGCGGCTGGCACCCGCGCGGTTCCTTAGCTGTCTGTGTCGTTTCTTCACTTTTCCGTTCCGCGACATAGTCTGTTGTACCCACTTTCATTTTTCCACTATCAACAGAACAACCCTTGAAGAGTCATGCTCCACCCGCAAGGGCACGTACCTTACGTGACGCGGCTGGCACCCGCGTGGTCCCTTAGCTGTCCGTGTCGTTCCTTCACTTTTCCGTTCCGCGACTTAGTCTGTTCTACCCACTTTCATCTTTCCACTATCAACAGAACAACCCTTGAAGAGTCATGCTCCACCCGCAAGGTCACGTGCCTTACGTGACGCGGCTGGCACACGCGCGGTCCCTTAGATCTCTGTGTCGTTCCTTCACTTTTCCGTTCCGCGACATAGTCTGTTCTACCCACTTTCATCTTTCCACTATCAACAGAACAACCCTTGAAGAGTCATGCTCCACCCGCAAGGGCACATGCCTTACGTGACGCGGCTGGCACACGCGCGGTCCCTTTGCTGTCTGTGTCGTTCCTTCACTTTTCCGTTCCGCGACATAGTCTGTTGTACCCACTTTCATCTTTCCACTATCAACAGAACAACCCTTGAAGAGTCATGCTCCACCCGCAAGGGCACGTACCTTACGTGACGCGGCTGGCACCCGCGTGGTCCCTTAGCTGTCTGTGTCGTTCCTTCACTTTTCCGTTCCGCGACATAGTCTGTTCTACCCACTTTCATCTTTCCACTATCAACAGAACAACCCTTGAAGAGTCATGCTCCACCCGCAAGGGCACGTACCTTACGTGACGCGGCTGGCACCCGCGCGGTTCCTTAGCTGTCTGTGTCGTTTCTTCACTTTTCCGTTCCGCGACATAGTCTGTTGTACCCACTTTAATTTTTCCACTATCAACAGAACAACCCTTGAAGAGTCATGCTCCACCCGCAAGGGCACGTACCTTACGTGACGCGGCTGGCACCCGCGCGGTTCCTTAGCTGTCTGTGTCGTTCCTTCACTTTTCCGTTCCGCGACTTAGTCTGTTCTACCCACTTTCATCTTTCCACTATCAACAGAACAACCCTTGAAGAGTCATGCTCCACCCGCAAGGGCACGTACCTTACGTGACGCGGCTGGCACCCGAGCGGTTCCTTAGCTGTCTGTGTCGTTTCTTCACTTTTCCGTTCCGCGACATAGTCTGTTGTACCCACTTTCATTTTTCCACTATCAACAGAACAACCCTTGAAGAGTCATGCTCCACCCGCAAGGGCACGTACCTTACGTGACGCGGCTGGCACCCGCGCGGTTCCTTAGCTGTCTGTGTCGTTTCTTCACTTTTCCGTTCCACGACATAGTCTGTTCTACCCACTTTCATCTTTCCACTATCAACAGAACAATCCTTGAAGAGTCATGCTCCACCCGCAAGGGCACGTACCTTACGTGACGCGGCTGGCACCCGCGCGGTTCCTTAGCTGTCTGTGTCGTTTCCTCACTTTTCCGTTCCGCGACATAGTATGTTCTACCCACTTTCATCTTTCCACTATCAACAGAACAACCCTTGAAGAGTCATGCTCCACCCGCAAGGGCACGTACCTTACGTGACGCGGCTGGCACCCGCGCGGTTCCTTAGCTGTCTGTGTCGTTCCTTCACTTTTCCGTTCCGCGACATAGTCTGTTCTACCCACTTTCATCTTTCCACTATCAACAGAACAACCCTTGAAGAGACATGCTCCACCCGCAAGGGCACGTACCTTACGTGACGCGGCTGGCACCCGCGCGGTTCCTTAGCTGTCTGTGTCGTTTCTTCACTTTTCCGTTCCGCGACATAGTCTGTTGTACGCACTTTCATTTTTCCACTATCAACAGAACAACCCTTGAAGAGTCATGCTCCACCCGCAAGGGCACGTACCTTACGTGACGCGGCTGGCACCCGCGTGGTCCCTTAGCTGTCCGTGTCGTTCCTTCACTTTTCCGTTCCGCGACTTAGTCTGTTCTACCCACTTTCATCTTTCCACTATCAACAGAACAACCCTTGAAGAGTCATGCTCCACCCGCAAGGTCACGTGCCTTACGTGACGCGGCTGGCACACGCGCGGTCCCTTAGCTCTCTGTGTCGTTCCTTCACTTTTCCGTTCCGCGACATAGTCTGTTCTACCCACTTTCATCTTTCCACTATCAACAGAACAACCCTTGAAGAGTCATGCTCCACCCGCAAGGGCACGTGCCTTACGTGACGCGGCTGGCACACGCGCGGTCCCTTAGCTGTCTGTGTCGTTCCTTCACTTTTCCGTTCCGCGACATAGTCTGTTGTACCCACTTTCATCTTTCCACTATCAACAGAACAACCCTTGAAGAGTCATGCTCCACCCGCAAGGGCACGTACCTTACGTGACGCGGCTGGCACCCGCGTGGTCCCTTAGCTGTCTGTGTCGTTCCTTCACTTTTCCGTTCCGCGACATAGTCTGTTCTACCCACTTTCTTCTTTCCACTATCAACAGAACAACCCTTGAAGAGTCATGCTCCACCCGCAAGGGCACGTACCTTACGTGACGCGGCTGGCACCCTCGCGGTTCCTTAGCTGTCTGTGTCGTTTCTTCACTTTTCCGTTCCGCGACATAGTCTGTTGTACCCACTTTAATTTTTCCACTATCAACAGAACAACCCTTGAAGAGTCATGCTCCACCCGCAAGGGCACGTACCTTACGTGACGCGGCTGGCACCCGCGCGGTTCCTTAGCTGTCTGTGTCGTTCCTTCACTTTTCCGTTCCGCGACTTAGTCTGTTCTACCCACTTTCATCTTTCCACTATCAACAGAACAACCCTTGAAGAGTCATGCTCCACCCGCAAGGGCACGTACCTTACGTGACGCGGCTGGCACCCGCGCGGTTCCTTAGCTGTCTGTGTCGTTTCTTCACTTTTCCGTTCCGCGACATAGTCTGTTGTACCCACTTTCATTTTTCCAATATCAACAGAACAACCCTTGAAGAGTCATGCTCCACCCGCAAGGGCACGTACCTTACGTGACGCGGCTGGCACCCGCGCGGTTCCTTAGCTGTCTGTGTCGTTTCTTCACTTTTCCGTTCCGCGACATAGTCTGTTCTACCCACTTTCATCTTTCCACTATCAACAGAACAACCCTTGAAGAGTCATGCTCCACCCGCAAGGGCACGTACCTTACGTGACGCGGCTGGCACCCGCGCGGTTCCTTAGCTGTCTGTGTCGTTTCTTCACTTTTCCGTTCCGCGACATAGTCTGTTCTACCCACTTTCATCTTTCCACTATCAACAGAACAACCCTTGAAGAGTCATGCTCCGACCGCAAGGGTACGTGCCTTACGTGACGCGGCTGGCACCCGCGCGGTTCCTTAGCTGTCTGTGTCGTTTCTTCACTTTTCCGTTCCGCGACATAGTCTGTTCTACCCACTTTCATTTTTCCACTATCAACAGAACAACCCTTGAAGAGTCATGCTCCACCCGCAAGGGCACGTACCTTAAGTGACGCGGCTGGCACCCGCGCGGTTCCTTAGCAATCTGTGTCGTTTCTTCACTTTTCCGTTCCGCGACATAGTCTGTTCTACCCACTTTCATCTTTCCACTATCAACAGAACAACCCTTGAAGAGTCATGCTCCGACCGCAAGGCTACGTGCCTTACGTGACGCGGCTGGCACCCGCGCGGTCCCTTAGCTGTCTGTGTCGTTCCTTCACTTTTCCGTTCCGCGACATAGTCTGTTCTACCCACTTTCATCTTTCCACTATCAACAGAACAACCCTTGAAGAGTCATGCTCCACCCGCAAGGGCACGTGCCTTACGTGACGCGGCTGGCACACGCGCGCTCCCTTAGCTGTCTGTGTCGTTCCTTCACTTTTCCGTTCCGCGACGTAGTCTGTTCTACCCACTTTCATCTTTCCACTATCAACAGAACAACCCTTGAAGAGTCATGCTCCGACCGCAAGGGCACGTACCTTGCGTGACGCGGCTGGCACACGCGCGGTCCCTTAGCTGTCTGTGTCGTTCCTTCACTTTTCCGTTCCGCGACATAGTCTGTTCTACCCACTTTCATCTTTCCACTATCAACAGAACAACCCTTGAAGAGTCATGCTCCACCCGCAAGGGGCACGTGCCTTACGTGACGCGGCTGGCACACGCGCGGTCCCTTAGCTGTCTATGTCGTTCCTGCACTTTTCCGTTCCGCAACATAGTCTGTTCTACCCACTTTCATCTTTCCACTATCAACAGAACAACCCTTGAAGAGTCATGCTCCACCCGCAAGGGCACGTGCCTTACGAGACGCGGCTGGCACCCGCGCGGACCCTTAGTGGTCTGTGTCGTTCCTTCCATTTTCCGTTCCGCGACACAGTCTGTTCTACCCACTTTCATCTTTCCACTATCAACAGAACAACCCTTGAAGAGTCATGCTTCACCCGCAAGGGCACGTACCTTACGTGACGCGGCTGGCACCCTTGCGGTCCCTTAGCTGTCTGTGTCGTTCCTTCACTTTTCCGTTCCGCGACATAGTCTGTTCTACCCACTTCCATCTTTCCACTATCATCAGAACAACCCTTGAAGAGTCATGCTCCACCCGCAAGGGCACGTGCCTTACGTGACGCGGCTGGCACACGCGCGGTCCCTTAGCTGTCTGTGTCGTTCCTTCACTTTTCCGTTCCGCGACATAGTCTGTTCTACCCACTTTCATCTTTCCACTATCAACAGAACAACCCTTGAAGAGTCATGCTCCACCCGCAAGGGCACGTGCCTTACGTGACGCGGCTGGCACACGCGCGGTCCCTTAGCTGTCTGTGTCGTTCCTTCACTTTTCCGTTCCGCGACATAGTCTGTTCTACCCACTTTCATCTTTCCACTATCAACAAAACAACCCTTGAAGAGTCATGCTCCACCCGCAAGGGCACGTGCCTTACGTGACGCGGCTGGCACCCGCGCGGTCCCTTAGCTGTCTGTGTCATTTCTTCACTTTTCCGTTCCGCGACATAGTCAGTTCTACCCACTTTCATCTTTCCACTATCAACAGAACAACCCTTGAAGAGTCATGCTAAACGCGCAAGGGCACGTGCCTTACGTGACGCGGCTGGCACACGCGCGGTCCCTTAGCTGTCTGTGTCGTTCCTTCACTTTTCCGTTCCGCGACATAGTCTGTTCTACCCACTTTCATATTTCCACTATCAACAGAACAACCCTTGAAGAGTCATGCTCCACCCGCAAGGGCACGTACCTCACGTGACGCGGCTGGCACCCGCACGGTCCCTTAGCTGTCTGTGTCGTTCCTTCACTTTTCCGTTCCGCGACATAGTCTGTTCTACCCACTTTCATCTTTCCACTATCAACAGAACAACCCTTGAAGAGTCATGCTCCACCCGCAAGGGCACGTGCCTTACGTGACGCGGCTGGCACACGCGCGGTCCCTTAGCTGTCTGTGTCGTTCCTTCACTTTTCCGTTCCGCGACATAGTCTGTTCTACCCACTTTCATCTTTCCACTATCAACAGAACAACCCTTGAAGAGTCATGCTCCACCCGCAAGGGCACGTACCTTACGTGACGCGGCTGGCACCCGCGTGCTCCCTTAGCTGTCTGTGTCGTTCCTTCACTTTTCCGTTCCGCGACATAGTCTGTTCTACCCACTTTCATCTTTCCACTATCAACAGAACAACCCTTGAAGAGTCATGCTCCACCCGCAAGGGCACGTGCCTTACGTGACGCGGCTGGCACCCGCGCGGTCCCTTAGCTGTCTGTGTCGTTCCTTCACTTTTCCGTTCCGCGACATAGTCTGTTCTACCCACTCTCATCTTTCCACTATCAACAGAACAACCCTTGAAGAGTCATGCTCCACCCGCAAGGACACGTGCCTTACGTGACGCGGCTGGCACACGCGCGGTCCCTTAGCTGTCTGTGTCGTTCCTTCACTTTTCCGTTCCGCGACATAGTCTGTTCTACCCACTTTCATCTTTCCACTATCAACAGAACAACCCTTGAAGAGTCATGCTCCACCCGCAAGGGCACGTGCCTTACGTGACGCGGCTGGCACCCGCGTGGTCCCTTAGCTGTCTGTGTCGTTCCTTCACTTTTCCGTTCCGTGACATAGTCTGTTCTACCCACTTTCATCTTTCCACTATCAACAGAACAACCCTTGAAGAGTCATGCTCCACCCGCAAGGGCACGTGCCTTACGTGATGCGGCTGGCACACGCGCGGTCCCTTAGCTGTCTGTGTCGTTCCTCCACTTTTCCGTTCCGCGACATAGTCTGTTCTACCCACTTTCATCTTTCCACTATCAACAGAACAACCCTTGAAGAGTCATGCTCCACCCGCAAGGGCACGTGCCTTACGTGACACGGCTGGCACCCGCGCGGTCCCTTAGCTGTCTGTGTCGTTTCTTCACTTTTCCGTTCCGCGACATAGTCTGTTCTACCCACTTTCATCTTTCCACTATCAACAGAACAACCCTTGAAGAGTCATGCTCCACCCGCAAGAGCACGTGCCTTACGTGACGCAGCTGGCACCCGCGTGGTCCCTTAGCTGTCTGTGTCGTTCCTTCACTTTTCCGTTCCGCGACATAGTCTGTTCTACCCACTTTCATCTTTCCATTATCAACAAAACAACCCTTGAAGAGCCATGCTCCACCCGAAAGGGCACGTGCCTTACGTGACGCGGCTGGCACACGCGCGGTCCCTTAGCTGTCTGTGTCGTTCCTTCACTTTTCCGTTCCGCAACATAGTCTGTTCTACCCACTTTCATCTTTCCACTATCAACAGAACAACCCTTGAAGAGTCATGCTCCACCCGCAAGGGCACGTACCTTACGTGTCGCGGCTGGCACCCGCGCGGTCCCTTAGCTCTGTGTGTCGTTCCTTCACTTTTCCGTACCGCGACATAGTCTGTTCTACCCACTTTCATCTTTCCACTATCAACAGAACAACCTTTGAAGAGTCATGCTCCACCCGCAAGGGCACGTACCTTACGTGACGCGGCTGGCCCCCGCGCGGTTCCTTAGCTGTCTGTGTCGTTCCTTCACTTTTCCGTTCCGCAACATAGTCTGTTCTACCCACTTTCATCTTTCCACTATCAACAGAACAACCCTTGAAGAGTCATGCTCCACCCGCAAGGGCACGTACCTTACGTGTCGCGGCTGGCACCCGCGCGGTCCCTTAGCTCTGTGTGTCGTTCCTTCACTTTTCCGTACCGCGACATAGTCTGTTCTACCCACTTTCATCTTTCCACTATCAACAGAACAACCCTTGAAGAGTCATGCTCCGACCGCAAGGCTACGTGCCTTACGTGACGCGGCTGGCACCCGCGCGGTCCCTTAGCTGTCTGTGTCGTTCCTTCACTTTTCCGTTCCGCGACATAGTCTGTTCTACCCACTTTCATCTTTCCACTATCAACAGAACAACCCTTGAAGAGTCATGCTCCACCCGCAAGGGCACGTGCCTTACGTGACGCGGCTGGCACACGCGCGGTCCCTTAGCTGTCTGTGTCGTTCCTTCACTTTTCCGTTCCGCGACGTAGTCTGTTCTACCCACTTTCATCTTTCCACTATCAACAGAACAACCCTTGAAGAGTCATGCTCCGACCGCAAGGGCACGTACCTTACGTGACGCGGCAGGCACACGCGCGGTCCCTTAGCTGTCTGTGTCGTTCCTTCACTTTTCCGTTCCGCGACATAGTCTGTTCTACCCACTTTCATCTTTCCACTATCAACAGAACAACCCTTGAAGAGTCATGCTCCACCCGCAAGGGCACGTGCCTTACGTGACGCGGCTGGCACACGCGCGGTCCCTTAGCTGTCTATGTCGTTCCTTCACTTTTCCGTTCCGCAACATAGTCTGTTCTACCCACTTTCATCTTTCCACTATCAACAGAACAACCCTTGAAGAGTCATGCTCCACCCGCAAGGGCACGTGCCTTACGAGACGCGGCTGGCACCCGCGCGGTCCCTTAGTGGTCTGTGTCGTTCCTTCCATTTTCCGTACCGCGACATAGTCTGTTCTACCCACTTTCATCTTTCCACTATCAACAGAACAACCCTTGAAGAGTCATGCTACACCCGCAAGGGCACGTACCTTACGTGACGCGGCTGGCACCCGCGTGGTCCCTTAGCTGTCTGTGTCGTTCCTTCACTTTTCCGTTCCGCGACATAGTCTGTTCTACACACTTCCATCTTTCCACTATCAACAGAACAACCCTTGAAGAGTCATGATCCACCCGCAAGGGCACGTGCCTTACGTGACGCGGCTGGCACACGCGCGGTCCCTTAGCAGTCTGTGTCGTTCCTTCACTTTTCCGTTCCGCGACATAGTCTGTTCTACCCACTTTCATCTTTCCACTATCAACAGAACAACCCTTGAAGAGTCATGCTCCACCCGCAAGGGCACGTGCCTTACGTGACGCGGCTGTTACACGCGCGGTCCCTTAGCTGTCTGTGTCGTTCCTTCACTTTTCCGTTCCGCGACATAGTCTGTTCTACCCATTTTCATCTTTCCACTATCAACAAAACAACCCTTGAAGAGTCATGCTCCACCCGCAAGGGCACTTGCCTTACGTGACGCGGCTGGCACCCGCGCGGTCCCTTAGCTGTCTGTGTCAATTCTTCACTTTTCCGTTCCGCGACATAGTCAGTTCTACCCACTTTCATCTTTCCACTATCAACAGAACAACCCTTGAAGAGTCATGCTCCACGCACAAGGGCACGTGCCTTACGAGACGCGGCTGGCACACGCGTGGTCCCTTAGCTGTCTCTGTCGTTCCTTCACTTTTCCGTTCCGCGACATAGTCTGTTCTACCCACTTTCATATTTCCACTATCAACAGAACAACCCTTGAAGAGTCATGCTCCACCCGCAAGGGCACGTACCTCACGTGACGCGGCTGGAACCCGCACGGTCCCTTAGCTGTCTGTGTCGTTCCTTCACTTTTCCGTTCCGCGACATAGTCTGTTCTACCCACTTTCATCTTTCCACTATCAACAGAACAACCCTTGAAGAGTCATGCTCCACCCGCAAGGGCACGTGCCTTACGTGACGCGGCTGCCACACGCGCGGTCCCTTAGCTGTCTGTGTCGTTCCTTCACTTTTCCGTTCCGCGACATAGTCTGTTCTACCCACTTTCATCTTTCCACTATCAACAGAACAACCCTTGAAGAGTTATGCTCCACCCGCAAGGGCACGTACCTTACGTGACGCGGCTGGCACCCGCGTGCTCCCTTAGCTGTCTGTGTCGTTCCTTCACTTTTCCGTTCCGCGACATAGTCTGTTCTACCCACTTTCATCTTTCCACTATCAACAGAACAACCCTTGAAGAGTCATGCTCCACCCGCAAGGGCACTTGCCTTACGTGACGCAGCTGGCACCCGCGTGGTCCCTTAGCTGTCTGTGTCGTTCCTTCACTTTTCCGTTCCGCGACATAGTCTGTTCTACCCACTTTCATCTTTCCATTATCAACAAAACAACCCTTAAAGAGCCATGCTCCACCCGAAAGGGCACGTGCCTTACGTGACGCGGCTGGCACACGCGCGGTCCCTTAGCTGTCTGTGTCGTTCCTTCACTTTTCCGTTCCGCGACGTAGTCTGTTCTACCCACTTTCATCTTTCCACTATCAACAGAACAACCCTTGAAGAGTCATGCTCCGACCGCAAGGGCACGTACCTTACGTGACGCGGCTGGCACACGCGCGGACCCTTAGCTGTCTGTGTCGTTCCTTCACTTTTCCGTTCCGCGACATAGTCTGCTCTACCCACTTTCATCTTTCCACTATCAACAGAACAACCCTTGAAGAGTCATGCTCCACCCGCAAGAGCACGTGCCTTACGTGACGCAGCTGGCACCCGCGTGGTCCCTTAGCTGTCTGTGTCGTTCCTTCACTTTTCCGTTCCGCGACATAGTCTGTTCTACCCACTTTCATCTTTCCATTATCAACAAAACAACCCTTGAAAGGCCATGCTCCACCCGAAAGGGCACGTGCCTTACGTGACGCGGCTGGCACACGCGCGGTCCCTTAGCTGTCTGTGTCGTTCCTTCACTTTTCCGTTCCGCGACATAGTCTGTTATACCCACTTTCATCTTTCCACTATCAACAGAACAACCCTTGAAGAGTCATGCTCCACCCGCAAGGGCACGTACCTTACGTGTCGCGGCTGGCACCCGCGCGGTCCCTTAGCTCTCTGTGTCGTTCCTTCACTTTTCCGTACCGCGACATAGTCTGTTCTACCCACTTTCATCTTTCCACTATCAACAGAACAACCCTTGAAGAGTCATGCTCCACCCGCAAGGGCACGTGCCTTACGTGACGCGGCTGGCACCCGCGCGGTCCCTTAGCTGTCTGTGTCGTTCCTTCACTTTTCTGTTCCGCGACTTAGTCTGTTCTACCCACTTTCATCTTTCCACTATCAACAGAACAACCCTTGAACAGCCATGCTCCACCCTCAAGGGCACGTGCCTTACGTGACGCGGCTGGCACACGCGCGGTTCCTTAGCTGTCTGTGTCGTTCCTTCACTTTTCCGTTCCGCGACATAGTCTGTTCTACCCACTTTCATCTTTCCACTATCAACAGAGCAACCCTTGAAGAGTCATGCTCCACCCGCAAGGGCACGTGCCTTACGTGACACGACTGGCACACGCGCGGTCCCTTAGCTGTCTGTGTCGTTCCTGCACTTTTCCCTTCCGCGACATAACCCGTTCTACCCACTTTCATCTTTCCACTATCAACAAAACAACCCTTGAAGAGTCATGCTCCACCCGCAAGGGCACGTGCCTTACGTGACGCGGCTGGCACCCGCGCGGTCCCTTAGCTGTCTGTGTCATTTCTTCACTTTTCCGTTCCGCGACATAGTCTGTTCTACCCACTTTCATCTTTCCACTATCAACAGAGCAACCCTTGAAGAGTCATGCTCCACCCGCAAGGGCACGTGATTTACGTGACGCGGCTGGCACACGCGCGGTCCCTTAGCTGTCTGTGTCGTTCCTTCACTTTTCCGTTCCGCGACATAGTCTGTTCTACCCACTTTCATATTTCCACTATCAACAGAACAACCCTTGAAGAGTCATGCTCCACCCGCAAGGGCACGTACCTCACGTGACGCGGCTGGCACCCGCACGGTCCCTTAGCTGTCTGTGCCGTTCCTTCACTTTTCCGTTCCGCGACATAGTCTGTTCTACCCACTTTCATCTTTCCACTATCAACAGAACAACCCTTGAAGAGTCATGCTCCACCCGCAAGGGCACGTGCCTTACGTGACGCGGCTGGCACACGCGCGGTCCCATAGCTGTCTGTGTCGTTCCTTCACTTTTCCGTTCCGCGACATAGTCTGTTCTACCCATTTTCATCTTTCCACTATCAACAGAACAACCCTTGAAGAGTCATGCTCCACCCGCAAGGGCACGTGCCTTACGTGACGCGGCTGGCACCCGCGCGGTCCATTAGCTGTCTCTGTCGTTCCTTCACTTTTCCGTTCCGCGACATAGTCTGTTCTACTCACTTTCATCTTTCCACTATCAACAAAACAACCCTTGAAGAGTCATGCTCCACCCGCAAGGGCACGTACCTCACGTGACGCGGCTGGCACACGCGCGGTCCCATAGCTGTCTGTGTCGTTCCTTCACTTTTCCGTTCCGCGACATAGTCTGTTCTACCCACTTTCATCTTTCCACTATCAACAAAACAACCCTTGAAGAGTCATGCTCCACCCGCAAGGGCACGTACCTCACGTGACGCGGCTGGCACACGCGCGGTCCCATAGCTGTCTGTGTCGTTCCTTCACTTTTCCGTTCCGCGACATAGTCTGTTCTACCCACTTTCATCTTTCCACTATCAACAAAACAACCCTTGAAGGGTCATGCTCCACCCGCAAGGGCACGTACCTCACGTGACGCGGCTGGCACCCGCACGGTCCCTTAGCTGTCTGTGCCGTTCCTTCACTTTTCCGTTCCGCGACATAGTCTGTTCTACCCACTTTCATCTTTCCACTATCAACAGAACAACCCTTGAAGAGTCATGCTCCACCCGCAAGGGCACGTGCCTTACGTGACGCGGCTGACACACGCGCGGTCCCGTAGCTGTCTGTGTCGTTCCTTCACTTTTCCGTTCCGCGACATAGTCTGTTCTACCCACTTTCATCTTTCCACTATCAACAGAACAACCCTTGAAGAGTCATGCTCCACCAGCAAGGGCACGAGCCTTACGTGACGCGGCTGGCACCCGCGCGGTCCCTTAGCTGTCTGTGTCGTTCCTTCACTTTTCCGTTCCGCGACATAGTCTGTTCTACCCACTTTCATCTTTCCACTATCAACAGAACAACCCTTGAAGAGTCATGCTCCACCCGCAAGGGCACGTACCTTACGTGACGCGGCTGGCACCCGCGCGGTCCCTTAGCTCTCTGTGTCGTTCCTTCACTTTTCCGTACCGCGACATAGTCTGTTCTACCCACTGTCATCTTCCCACTATCAACAGAACAACCCTTGAAGAGTCATGCTCCACCCTCAAGGGCACGTGCCTTACGTGACGCGGCTGGCACCCGCGCGGTCCCTTAGCTGTCTGTGTCGTTCCTTCACTTTTCCGTTCCGCGACATAGTCTGTTCTACCCACTTTCATCTTTCCACTATCAACAGAACAACCCTTGAAGAGCCATGCTCCACCCGCAAGGGCACGTGCCTTACGGGACGCGGCTGGCACACGCGCGGTTCCTTAGCTGTCTGTGTCGTTCCTTCACTTTTCCGTTCCGCGACATAGTCTGTTCTACCCACTGTCATCTTTCCACTATCAACAGAACAACCCTTGAAGAGTCATGCTCCACCCGCAAGGGCACGTGCCTTACGTGACGCGGCTGGCACACGCGCAGTCCCTTAGCTGTCTGTGTCGTTCCTTCACTTTTTCGTTCCGCGACATAACCTGTTCCACCCACTTTCATCTTTCCACTATCAACAAAACAACCCTTGAAGAGTCATGCTCCACCCGCAAGGGCACGTGCCTTACGTGACGCGGCTGGCACCCGCGCAGTCCCTTAGCTGTCTGTGTCATTTCTTCACTTTTCCGTTCCGCGACATAGTCTGTTCCACCCACTTTCATCTTTCCACTATCAACAGATCAAACCTTGAAGAGTCATGCTCCACCCGCAAGGGCACGTGCCTTACGTGACGCGGCTGGCACACGTGCGGTCCCTTAGCTGTCTGTGTCGTTCCTTCACTTTTCCGTTCCGCGACATAGCCTGTTCTACCCATTTTCATCTTTCCACTATCAACAAAACAACCCTTGAAGAGTCATGCTCCACCCGCAAGGGCACGTGCCTTACGTGACGCGGCTGGCACCCGCGCGGTCCCTTAGCTGTCTGTGTCATTTCTTCACTTTTCCGTTCCGCGACATAGTCTGTTCTACCCACTTTCATCTTTCCACTATCAACAGAACAACCCTTGAAGAGTCATGCTCCACCCGCAAGGGCACGTGATTTACGTGACGCGGCTGGCACACGCGCGGTCCCTTAGCTGTCTGTGTCGTTCCTTCACTTTTCCGTTCCGCGACATAGTCTGTTCTACCCACTTTCATATTTCCACTATCAACAGAACAACCCTTGAAGAGTCATGCTCCACCCGCAAGGGCACGTACCTCACGTGACGCGGCTGGCACCCGCACGGTCCCTTAGCTGTCTGTGCCGTTCCTTCACTTTTCCGTTCCGCGACATAGTCTGTTCTACCCACTTTCATCTTTCCACTATCAACAGAACAACCCTTGAAGAGTCATGCTCCACCCGCAAGGGCACGTGCCTTACGTGACGCGGCTGGCACACGCGCGGTCCCAAAGCTGTCTGTGTCGTTCCTTCACTTTTCCGTTCCGCGACATAGTCTGTTCTACCCACTTTCATCTTTCCACTATCAACAGAACAACCCTTGAAGAGTCATGCTCCACCCGCAAGGGCACGTGCCTTACGTGACGCGGCTGGCACCCGCGCGGTCCCTTAGCTGTCTGTGTCGTTCGTTCACTTTTCCGTTCCGCGACATAGTCTGTTCTACCCACTTTCATCTTTCCACTATCAACAGAACAACCCTTGAAGAGTCATGCTCCACCCGCAAGGGCACGTACCTTACGTGACGCGGCTGGCACCCGCGCGGTCCCTTAGCTCTCTGTGTCGTTCCTTCACTTTTCCGTACCGCGACATAGTCTGTTCTACCCACTTTCATCTTCCCACTATCAACAGAACAACCCTTGAAGAGTCATGCTCCACCCTCAAGGGCACGTGCCTTACATGACGCGGCTGGCACCCGCGCGGTCCCTTAGCTGTCTGTGTCGTTCCTTCACTTTTCCGTTCCGCGACATAGTCTGTTCTACCCACTTTCATCTTTCCACTATCAACAGAACAACCCTTGAAGAGCCATGCTCCACCCGCAAGGGCACGTGCCTTACGGGACGCGGCTGGCACACGCGCGGTTCCTTAGCTGTCTGTGTCGTTCCTTCACTTTTCCGTTCCGCGACATAGTCTGTTCTACCCACTGTCATCTTTCCACTATCAACAGAACAACCCTTGAAGAGTCATGCTCCACCCGCAAGGGCACGTGCCTTACGTGACGCGGCTGGCACACGCGCAGTCCCTTAGCTGTCTGTGTCGTTCCTTCACTTTTTCGTTCCGCGACATAACCTGTTCCACCCACTTTCATCTTTCCACTATCAACAAAACAACCCTTGAAGAGTCATGCTCCACCCGCAAGGGCACGTGCCTTACGTGACGCGGCTGGCACCCGCGCAGTCCCTTAGCTGTCTGTGTCATTTCTTCACTTTTCCGTTCCGCGACATAGTCTGTTCCACCCACTTTCATCTTTCCACTATCAACAGATCAAACCTTGAAGAGTCATGCTCCACCCGCAAGGGCACGTGCCTTACGTGACGCGGCTGGCACACGTGCGGTCCCTTAGCTGTCTGTGTCTTTCCTTCACTTTTCCGTTCCGCGACATAGCCTGTTCTACCCATTTTCATCTTTCCACTATCAACAGAACAACCCTTGAAGAGTCATGCTCCACCCGCAAGGGCACGTACCTCACGTGACGCGGCTGGCACCCGCACGGTCCCTTAGCTGTCTGTGTCGTTCCTTCACTTTTCCGTTCCGCGACATAGTCTGTTCTACCCATTTTCATCTTTCCACTATCAACAGAACAACCCTTGAAGAGTCATGCTCCACCCGCAAGGGCACGTGCCTTACGTGACGCGGCTGGCACACGCGCGGTCCCTTAGCTGTCTGTGTCGTTCCTTCACTTTTCCGTTCCGCGACATAGTCTGTTCTACCCACTTACATCTTTCCACTATCAACAGAACAACCCTTGAAGAGTCATGCTCCACCCGCAAGGGCACATGCCTTACGTGACGCGGCTGGCACCCGCGCGGTCCCTTAACTGTCTGTGTCGTTCCTTCACTTTTCCGTTCCGCGACATAGTCTGTTCTACCCACTTTCATCTTTCCACTATCAACAGAACAACCCTTGAAGAGTCATGCTCCACTCGCAAGGGCACGTACCTTACGTGACGCGGCTGGCACACGCGCGGTCCCTTAGCTGTCTGTGTCGTCCCTTCTCTTTTCCGTTCCGCGACGTAGTCTGTTCTACCCACTTCCATCTTTCCACTATCAACAGAACAACCCTTGAAGAGTCATGCTCCACCCGCAAGGGCACGTGCCTTGCGTGACGCGGCTGGCACCCGCACGGTCCCTTAGCTGTCTGTGTCGTTCCTTCACTTTTCCGTTCCGCGACATAGTCTGTTCTACCCACTTTCATCTTCCACTATCAACAGAACAACCCTTGAAGAGTCATGCTCCACCCGCAAGGGCACGTGCCTTACGTGACGCGGCTGGCACCCGCGCGGTCCGTTAGCTGTCTGTGTCGTTCCTTCACTTTTCCGTTCCGCGACATAGTCTGCTCTACCCACTTTCATCTTTCCACTATCAACAGAACAACCCTTGAAGATTCATGCTCCACCCGCAAGGGCACGTGCCTTACGTGACGCGGCTGGCACCCGCGCGGTCCCTTAGCTGTCTGTGTCGTTCCTTCACTTTTCCGTTCCGCGACATAGTCTGTTCTACCCACTTTCATCTTTCCACTATCAACAGAACAAACCTTGAAGAGTCATGCTCCACCCGCAAGGGCACGTGCCTTACGTGACGCGGCTGGCACACGCGTGGTCCCTTAGCTGTCTGTGTCGTCCCTTCTCTTTTCCGTTCCGCGACATAGTCTGTTCTACCCACTTTCACCTTCCCACTATCAACAGAACAACCCTTGAAGAGTCATGCTCCACCCGCAAGGGCACGTACCTTACGTGACGCGGCTGGCACCCGCGCGGTCCCTTAGCTGTCTGTGTCGTTCCTTCACTTTTCCGTTCCGCGACATATTCTGTTCTACCCACTTTCATCTTTCCACTATCAACAGAACAACCCTTGAAGATTCATGCTCCACCCGCAAGGGCACGTGCCTTACGTGACGCGGCTGGCACCCGCGCGGTCCCTTAGCTGTCTGTGTCGTCCCTTCTCTTTTCCGTTCCGCGACATAGTCTGTTCTACCCACTTTCACCTTCCCACTATCAACAGAACAACCCTTGAAGAGTCATGCTCCACCCGCAAGGGCACGTGCCTTACGTGACGCGGCTGGCACCCGCGAGGTCCCTTAGCTGTCTGTGTCGTTCCTTCACTTTTCCGTTCCGCGACATAGTCTGTTCTACCCACTTTCATCTTTCCACTATCAACAGAACAACCCTTGAAGATTCATGCTCCACCCGCAAGGGCACGTGCCTTACGTGACGCGGCTGGCACCCGCGCGGTCCCTTAGCTGTCTGTGTCGTTCCTTCACTTTTCCGTTCCGCGACATAGTCTGTTCTACCCACTTCCATCTTTCCACTATCAACAGAACAACCCTTGAAGAGTCATGCTCCACCCGCAAGGGCACGTGCCTTGCGTGACGCGGCTGGCACCCGCGCGGTCCCTTAGCTGTCTGTGTCGTCCCTTCTCTTTTCCGTTCCGCGACGTAGTCTGTTCTACCCACTTCCATCTTTCCACTATCAACAGAACAACCCTTCAAGAGTCATGATCCACCCGCAAGGGCACGTGCCTTGCGTGACGCGGCTGGCACCCGCACGGTCCCTTAGCTGTCTGTGTCGTTCCTTCACTTTTCCGTTCCGCGACATAGTCTGTTCTACCCACTTTCATCTTTCCACTATCAACAGAACAACCCTTGAAGATTCATGCTCCACCCGCAAGGGCACGTGCCTTACGTGACGCGGCTGGCACCCGCGCGGTCCCTTAGCTGTCTGTGTCGTTCCTTCACTTTTCCGTTCCGCGACATAGTCTGTTCTACCCACTTTCATCTTTCCACTATCAACAGAACAAACCTTGAAGAGTCATGCTCCACCCGCAAGGGCACGTGCCTTACGTGACGCGGCTGGCACACGCGTGGTCCCTTAGCTGTCTGTGTCGTCCCTTCTCTTTTCCGTTCCGCGACATAGTCTGTTCTACCCACTTTCACCTTCCCACTATCAACAGAACAACCCTTGAAGAGTCATGCTCCACCCGCAAGGGCACGTACCTTACGTGACGCGGCTGGCACCCGCGCGGTCCCTTAGCTGTCTGTGTCGTTCCTTCACTTTTCCGTTCCGCGACATAGTCTGTTCTACCCACTTTCATCTTTCCACTATCAACAGAACAACCCTTGAAGATTCATGCTCCACCCGCAAGGGCACGTGCCTTACGTGACGCGGCTGGCACCCGCGCGGTCCCTTAGCTGTCTGTGTCGTCCCTTATCTTTTCCGTTCCGCGACATAGTCTGTTCTACCCACTTTCACCTTCCCACTACCAACAGAACAACCCTTGAAGAGTCATGCTCCACCCGCAAGGGCACGTGCCTTACGTGACGCGGCTGGCACCCGCGCGGTCCCTTAGCTGTCTGTGTCGTTCCTTCACTTTTCCGTTCCGCGACATAGTCTGTTCTACCCACTTTCATCTTTCCACTATCAACAGAACAACCCTTGAAGATTCATGCTCCACCCGCAAGGGCACGTGCCTTACGTGACGCGGCTGGCACCCGCGCGGTCCCTTAGCTGTCTGTGTCGTTCCTTCACTTTTCCGTTCCGCGACATAGTCTGTTCTACCCACTTTCATCTTTCCACTATCAACAGAACAACCATTGAAGAGTCATGTTCCACCCGCAATCGCACGTGCCTTACGTGATGCGGATGGCACCCGCGCGGTCCCTTAGCTGTCTGTGTCGTTCCTTCACTTTTCCGTTCCGCGACATAGTCTGTTCTACCCACTTTCATCTTTCCACTATCAACAGAAAAACCCTTGAAGAGTCATGCTCCACCCGCAAGGGTACGTGCCTTACGTGACGCGGCTGGCACACGCGCGGTCCCTTAGCTGTCTGTGTCGTTCCTTCACTTTTCCGTTCCGCGACATAGTCTGTTCTACCCACTTTCATCTTGCCACTATCAACTGAACAACCCTTGAAAAGTCATGCTCCACCCGCAAGGGCACGTGCCTTACGTGACGCGGCTGGCACACGCGCGGTCCCTTAGCTGTCTGTGTCGTTCCTTCACTTCTCCGTTCCGCGACATAGTCTGTTCTACCCACTTTCATCTTTCCACTATCAACAGAACAACCCTTGAAGAGTCATGCTCCACCCGCAAGGGCACGTGCCTTACGTGACGCGGCTGGCACCCGCGCGGTCCCTTAGCTGTCTGTGTCGTTTCTTCACTTTTCCGTTCCGCGACATAGTCTGTTCTACCCACATTCATCTTTCCACTATCAACAGAACAACCCTTGAAGAGTCATGCTCCACCCGCAAGGGCACGTTCCTTACGTGACGCGGCTGGCACCCGCGCGGTCCCTTAGCTGTCTGTGTCGTTTCTTCACTTTTCCGTTCCGCGACATAGTCTGTTCTACCCACTTTCATCTTTCCACTATCAACAGAACAACCCTTGAAGAGTCATGCTCCACCCGCAAGGGCACGTGCCTTACGTGACGCGGCTGGCACCCGCGCGGTCCCTTAGCTGTCTGTGTCGTTTCTTCACTTTTCCGTTCCACGACATAGTCTGTTCTACCCTCTTTCATCTTTCCACTATCAACCGAACAACCCTTGAAGAGTCATGCTCCACCCGCAAGGGAACGTGCCATACGTGACGCGGCTGGCACACGCGCGGTCCCTTAGCTGTCTGTATCGTTCCTTCACTTTTCCGTTCCGCGACATAGTCTGTTCTACCCACTTTCATCTTTCCACTATCAACAGAACCACCCTTGAAGAGTCATGCTCCACCCGCAAGGGCACGTGCCTTACGTGACGCGGCTGGCACACGCGCGGTCCCTTAGCTGTCTGTGTCGTTTCTTCACTTTTCCGTTCCGCAACATAGTCTGTTCTACCCACTTTCATCTTTCCACTATCAACAGAACAACCCTTGAGGAGTCATGCTCCACCCGCAAGGGCACGTGCGTTACGTGACGCGGCTGGCACCAGCGCGGTCCCTTAGCTGTCTGTGTCGTTTCTTCACTTTTCCGTTCCGCGACATAGTCTGTTCTACCCACTTTCATCTTTCCACTATCAACAGAAAAACCCTTGAAGGGTCATGCTCCACCCGCAAGGGCACGTGCCTTATATGACGCGGCTGGCACCCGCGCGGTCCCTTAGCTGTCTGTGTCGTTTCTTCACTTTTCCGTTCCGCGACATAGTCTGTTCTACCCACTTTCATCTTTCCACTATCAACAGAACAACCCTTGAAGAGTCAAGCTCCACCCGCAAGGGCACGTGCCTTACGTGACGCGGCTGGCACCTGCGCGGTCCCTTAGCTGTCTGTGTCGTTTCTTCACTTTTCCGTTCCACGACATAGTCTGTTCTACCCTCTTTCATCTTTCCACTATCAACCGAACAACCCTTGAAGAGTCATGCTCCACCCGCAAGGGAACGTGCCATACGTGACGCGGCTGGCACACGCGCGGTCCCTTAGCTGTCTGTATCGTTCCTTCACTTTTCCGTTCCGCGACATAGTCTGTTCTACCCACTTTCATCTTTCCACTATCAACAGAAAAACCCTTGAAGGGTCATGCTCCACCCGCAAGGGCACGTGCCTTATGTGACGCGGCTGGCACCCGCGCGGTCCCTTAGCTGTCTGTGTCGTTCCTTCACTTTTCCGTTCCGCGACATAGTCTGTTCTACCCACTTTCATCTTTCCACTATCAACAGAAAAACCCTTGAAGGGTCATGCTCCACCCGCAAGGGCACGTGCCTTATGTGACGCGGCTGGCACCCGCGCGGTCCCTTAGCTGTCTGTGTCGTTTCTTCACTTTTCCGTTCCGCGACATAGTCTGTTCTACCCACTTTCATCTTTCCACTATCAACAGAACAACCCTTGAAGAGTCATGCTCCACCCGCAAGGGCACGTGCCTTACGTGACGCGGCTGGCACCTGCGCGGTCCCTTAGCTGTCTGTGTCGTTTCTTCACTTTTCCGTTCCACGACATAGTCTGTTCTACCCTCTTTCATCTTTCCACTATCAACCGAACAACCCTTGAAGAGTCATGCTCCACCCGCAAGGGAACGTGCCATACGTGACGCGGCTGGCACACGCGCGGTCCCTTAGCTGTCTGTATCGTTCCTTCACTTTTCCGTTCCGCGACATAGTCTGTTCTACCCACTTTCATCTTTCCACTATCAACAGAACCACCCTTGAAGAGTCATGCTCCACCCGCAAGGGCACGTGCCTTACGTGACGCGGCTGGCACCCGCGCGGTCCCTTAGCTGTCTGTGTCGTTTCTTCACTTTTCCGTTCCGCGACATAGTCTGTTCTACCCACTTTCATCTTTCCACTATCAACAGAACAACCCTTGAGGAGTCATGCTCCACCCGCAAGGGCACGTGCCTTACGTGACGCGGCTGGCACCAGCGCGGTCCCTTAGCTGTCTGTGTCGTTTCTTCACTTTTCCGTTCCGCGACATAGTCTGTTCTACCCACTTTCATCTTTCCACTATCAACAGAAAAACCCTTGAAGGGTCATGCTCCACCCGCAAGGGCACGTGCCTTATGTGACGCGGCTGGCACCCGCGCGGTCCCTTAGCTGTCTGTGTCGTTTCTTCACTTTTCCGTTCCGCGACATAGTCTGTTCTACCCACTTTCATCTTTCCACTATCAACAGAACAACCCTTGAAGAGTCATGCTCCACCCGCAAGGGCACGTGCCTTACGTGACGCGGCTGGCACCTGCGCGGTCCCTTAGCTGTCTGTGTCGTTTCTTCACTTTTCCGTTCCACGACATAGTCTGTTCTACCCTCTTTCATCTTTCCACTATCAACCGAACAACCCTTGAAGAGTCATGCTCCACCCGCAAGGGAACGTGCCATACGTGACGCGGCTGGCACACGTGCGGTCCCTTAGCTGTCTGTATCGTTCCTTCACTTTTCCGTTCCGCGACATAGTCTGTTCTACCCACTTTCATCTTTCCACTATCAACAGAAAAACCCTTGAAGGGTCATGCTCCACCCGCAAGGGCACGTGCCTTATGTGACGCGGCTGGCACCCGCGCGGTCCCTTAGCTGTCTGTGTCGTTCCTTCACTTTTCCGTTCTGCGACATAGTCTGTTCTACCCACTTTCATCTTTCCACTATCAACAGAAAAACCCTTGAAGGGTCATGCTCCACCCGCAAGGGCACGTGCCTTATGTGACGCGGCTGGCACCCGCGCGGTCCCTTAGCTGTCTGTGTCGTTTCTTCACTTTTCCGTTCCGCGACATAGTCTGTTCTACCCACTTTCATCTTTCCACTATCAACAGAACAACCCTTGAAGAGTCATGCTCCACCCGCAAGGGCACGTGCCTTACGTGACGCGGCTGGCACCTGCGCGGTCCCTTAGCTGTCTGTGTCGTTTCTTCACTTTTCCGTTCCACGACATAGTCTGTTCTACCCTCTTTCATCTTTCCACTATCAACCGAACAACCCTTGAAGAGTCATGCTCCACCCGCAAGGGAACGTGCCATACATGACGCGGCTGGCACACGCGCGGTCCCTTAGCTGTCTGTATCGTTCCTTCACTTTTCCGTTCCGCGACATAGTCTGTTCTACCCACTTTCATCTTTCCACTATCAACAGAAAAACCCTTGAAGGGTCATGCTCCACCCGCAAGGGCACGTGCCTTATGTGACGCGGCTGGCACCCGCGCGGTCCCTTAGCTGTCTGTGTCGTTCCTTCACTTTTCCGTTCCGCGACATAGTCTGTTCTACCCACTTTCATCTTTCCACTATCAACAGAAAAACCCTTGAAGGGTCATGCTCCACCCGCAAGGGCACGTGCCTTATGTGACGCGGCTGGCACCCGCGCGGTCCCTTAGCTGTCTGTGTCGTTTCTTCACTTTTCCGTTCCGCGACATAGTCTGTTCTACCCACTTTCATCTTTCCACTATCAACAGAACAACCCTTGAAGAGTCATGCTCCACCCGCAAGGGCACGTGCCTTACGTGACGCGGCTGGCACCTGCGCGGTCCCTTAGCTGTCTGTGTCGTTTCTTCACTTTTCCGTTCCACGACATAGTCTGTTCTACCCTCTTTCATCTTTCCACTATCAACTGAACAACCCTTGAAGAGTCATGCTCCACCCGCAAGGGAACGTGCCATACGTGACGCGGCTGGCACACGCGCGGTCCCTTAGCTGTCTGTATCGTTCCTTCACTTTTCCGTTCCGCGACATAGTCTGTTCTACCCACTTTCATCTTTCCACTATCAACAGAAAAACCCTTGAAGGGTCATGCTCCACCCGCAAGGGCACGTGCCTTATGTGACGCGGCTGGCACCCGCGCGGTCCCTTAGCTGTCTGTAACGTTCCTTCACTTTTCCGTTCCGCGACATAGTCTGTTCTACCCACTTTCATCTTTCCACTATCAACAGAAAAACCCTTGAAGGGTCATGCTCCACCCGCAAGGGCACGTGCCTTATGTGACGCGGCTGGCACCCGCGCGGTCCCTTAGCTGTCTGTGTCGTTTCTTCACTTTTCCGTTCCGCGACATAGTCTGTTCTACCCACTTTCATCTTTCCACTATCAACAGAACAACCCTTGAAGAGTCATGCTCCACCCGCAAGGGCACGTGCCTTACGTGACGCGGCTGGCACCTGCGCGGTCCCTTAGCTGTCTGTGTCGTTTCTTCACTTTTCCGTTCCACGACATAGTCTGTTCTACCCTCTTTCATCTTTCCACTATCAACCGAACAACCCTTGAAGAGTCATGCTCCACCCGCAAGGGAACGTGCCATACGTGACGCGGCTGGCACACGTGCGGTCCCTTAGCTGTCTGTATCTTTCCTTCACTTTTCCGTTCCGCGACATAGTCTGTTCTACCCACTTTCATCTTTCCACTATCAACAGAACAACCCTTGAAGAGTCATGCTCCACCCGCAAGGGCACGTACCTTACGTGACGCGGCTGGCACCCGCGCTGTCCCTTAGCTGTCTGTGTCATTCCTTCACTTTTCCGTTCCGCGACATAGTCTGTTCTACCCACTTTCATCTTTCCACTATCAACAGAAAAACTCTTGAAGAGGCATGCTCCACCCGCAAGGGCACGTGCCTTACGTGACGCGGCTGGCACCCGCGTGGTCCCTTAGCTGTCTGTGTCGTTTCTTCACTTTTCCGTTCCGCGACATAGTCTGTTCTACCCACTTTCATCTTTCCACTATCAACAGAACCACCCTTGAAGAGTCATGCTCCACCCGCAAGGGCACGTGCCTTACGTGACGCGGCTGGCACCCGCGCGGTCCCTTAGCTGTCTGTGTCGTTTCTTCACTTTTCCGTTCCGCGACATAGTCTGTTCTACCCACTTTCATCTTTCCACTATCAACAGAACAACCCTTGAGGAGTCATGCTCCACCCGCAAGGGCACGTGCCTTACGTGACGCGGCTGGCACCAGCGCGGTCCCTTAGCTGTCTGTGTCGTTTCTTCACTTTTCCGTTCCACGACATAGTCTGTTCTACCCACTTTCATCTTTCCACTATCAACAGAACAACCCTTGAAGAGCCATGCTACACCCGCAAGGGCACGTACCTTACGTGACGCGGCTGGCACCCGCGCGGTCGCTTAGCTGACTGTGTCGTTTCTTCACTTTTCTGTTCCGCGACATAGTCTGTTCTACCCACTTTCTTCTTTCCACTATCAACAGAACAACCCTTGAAGAGTCATGCTCCACCCGCAAGGGCACCTGCCTTACGTGACGCGGCTGGCACCCGCGCCGTACCTTAGCTGTCTGTGTCGTTTCTTCACTTTTCCGTTCCGCGACATAGTCTGTTCTACCCACATTCATCTTTCCACTATCAACAGAACAACCCTTGAAGAGTCATGCTTCACCCGCAAGGGCACGTGCCTTACGTGTCACGGCTGGCACCCGCGCGGTCCCTTAACTATCTGTGTCATTCGTCACTTTTCCGTTCCGCGACAGTCTGTTCTACCCACTTTCATCTTTCCACTATCAACAGAACAACCCTTGAAGAGTCATGCTCCACCCGCAAGAGCACGTGCCTTATGTGACGCGGATGGCAATCGCGCGGTTCCTTAGCTGTCTGTGTCGTTTCTTCACTTTTCCGTTCCGCGACATAGTCTGTTCTACCCACTTTCATCTTTCCACTATCAACAGAACAACCCTTGAAGAGTCATGCTCCACCCGCAAGGGTACGTACCTTACGTGACGCGGCTGGCACCCGCGCGGTCCCTTAGCTGTCTGTGTCGTTCCTTCACTTTTCCGTTCCGCGACATAGTCTGTTCTACCCACTTTCATCTTTCCACTATCAACAGAACAACCCTTGAAGAGTCATGCTCCACCCGCAAGGGCACGTGCCTTACGTGACGCGGATGGCAATCGCGCGGTTCCTTAGCTGTCTGTGTCGTTTCTTCACTTTTCCGTTCCGCGACATAGTCTGTTCTACCCACTTTCATCTTTCCACTATCAACAGAACAACCCTTGAAGAGTCATGCTCCACCCGCAAGGGTACGTACCTTACGTGACGCGGCTGGCACCCGCGCGGTCCCTTAGCTGACTGTGTCGTTCCTTCACTTTTCCGTTCCGCGACATAGTCTGTTCTACCCACTTTCATCTTTCCACTATCAACAGAACAACCCTTGAAGAGTCATGCTCCACCCGCAAGGGCACGTGCCTTACGTGACGCGGATGGCAATCGCGCGGTTCCTTAGCTGTCTGTGTCGTTTCTTCACTTTTCCGTTCCGCGACATAGTCTGTTCTACCCACTTTCATCTTTCCACTATCAACAGAACAACCCTTGAAGAGTCATGCCCCACCCGCAAGGGTACGTACCTTACGTGACGCGGCTGGCACCCGCGCGGTCCCTTAGCTGTCTGTGTCGTTCCTTCACTTTCCCGTTCCGCGACATAGTCTGTTCTACCCACTTTCATCTTTCCACTATCAACAGAACAACCCTTGAAGAGTCATGCTTCACCCGCAAGGGCACGTGCCTTACGTGACGCGGATGGCAATCGCGCGGTTCCTTAGCTGTCTGTGTCGTTTCTTCACTTTTCCGTTCCGCGACATAGTCTGTTCTACCCACTTTCATCTTTCCACTATCAACAGAACAACCCTTGAAGAGTCATGCTCCACCCGCAAGGGTACGTACCTTACGTGACGCGGCTGGCACCCGCGCGGTCCCTTAGCTGTCTGTGTCGCTCCTTCACTTTTCCGTTCCGCGACATAGTCTGTTCTACCCACTTTCATCTTTCCACTATCAACAGAACAACCCTTGAAGAGTCATGCTCCACCCGCAAGGGCACGTGCCTTACGTGACGCGGATGGCAATCGCGCGGTTCCTTAGCTGTCTGTGTCATTTCTTCACTTTTCCGTTCCGCGACATAGTCTGTTCTACCCACTTTCATCTTTCCACTATCAACAGAACAACCCTTGAAGAGTCATGCTCCACCCGCAAGGGTACGTACCTTACGTGACGCGGCTGGCACCCGCGCGGTCCCTTAGCTGTCTGTGTCGTTCCTTCACTTTTCCGTTCCGCGACATAGGCTGTTCTACCCACTTTCATCTTTCCACTATCAACAGAACAACCCTTGAAGAGTCATGCTCCACCCGCAAGGGCACGTGCCTTACGTGACGCGGCTGGCACCCGCGCGGTCCCTTAGCTGTCTGTGTCGTTCCTTCACTTTTCCTTTTGCGACATAGTCTGTTCTACCCACTTTCATCTTTCCACTATCAACAGAACAACCCTTGAAGAGTCATGCTCCACCCGCAAGGGTACGTACCTTACGTGACGCGGCTGGCACCCGCGCGGTCCCTTAGCTGTCTGTGTCGTTTCTTCACTTTTCCGTTCCGCGACATAGTCTGTTCTACCCACTTTCATCTTTCCACTATCAACAGAACAACCCTTGAAGAGTCATGCTACACCCGCAAGGGCACGTACCTTACGTGACGCAGCTGGCACCCGCGAGGTCCCTTAGCTGTCTGTGTCGTTTCTTCACTTTTCTGTTCCGCGACATAGTCTGTTCTACCCACTTTCATCTTTCCACTATCAACAGAACAACCCTTGAAGAGTCATGCTCCACCCGCAAGGGCACGTGCCTTACGTGACGCGGCTGGCACCCGTGCGGTCCCTTAGCTGTCTGTGTCGTTTCTTCACTTTTCCGTTCCGCGACATAGTCTGTTCTACCCACTTTCATCTTTCCACTATAAACAGAACAACCCTTGAAGAGTCATGCTCCACCCGCAAGGGCACGTGCCATACGTGACGCGGCTGGCACCTGCGCGGTTCCTTAGCTGTCTGTGTCATTTCTTCACTTTTCCGTTCCGCCACATATTCTGTTCTACCCACTCTCATCTTTCCACTATCAACAGAACAACCCTTGAAGAGTCATGCTCCACCCGCAAGAGAACGTGCCTTACGTGACACGGCTGGCACCCGCGCGGTCCCTTAGCTGTCTGTGTCGTTCCTTCACTTTTCCGTTCCGCGACATAGTCTGTTCTACCCACTTTCATCTTTCCACTATCAACAGAACAACCCTTGAAGAGTCATGCTCCACCCGCAAGGGCACGTGCCTTACGTGACGCGGTTGGCAATCGCGCGGTTCCTTAGCTGTCTGTGTCGTTTCTTCACTTTTCCGTTCCGCGACATAGTCTGTTCTACCCACTTTCATCTTTCCACTATCAACAGAACAACCCTTGAAGAGTCATGCTCCACCCGCAAGGGTACGTACCTTACGTGACGCGGCTGGCACCCGCGCGGTCCCTTAGCTGTCTGTGTCGTTCCTTCACTTTTCCGTTCCGCGACATAGGCTGTTCTACCCACTTTCATCTTTCCACTATCAACAGAACAACCCTTGAAGAGTCATGCTCCACCCGCAAGGGCACGTGCCTTACGTGACGCGGATGGCAATCGCGCGGTTCCTTAGCTGTCTGTGTCGTTTCTTCACTTTTCCGTTCCGCGACATAGTCTGTTCTACCCACTTTCATCTTTCCACTATCAACAGAACAACCCTTGAAGAGTCATGCTCCACCCGCAAGGGTACGTACCTTACGTGACGCAGCTGGCACCCGCGCGGTCCCTTAGCTGTCTGTGTCATTTCCTCACTTTTCCGTTCCGCGACATAGTCTGTTCTACCCACTTTCATCTTTCCACTATCAACAGAACAACCCTTGAAGAGTCATGCTACACCCGCAAGGGCACGTACCTTACGTGACGCGGCTGGCACCCGCGCGGTCGCTTAGCTGACTGTGTTGTTTCTTCACTTTTCTGTTCCGCGACATAGTCTGTTCAACCCACTTTCATCTTTCCACTATCAACAGAACAACCCTTGAAGAGTCATGCTCCACCCGCAAGGGCACGTACCTTACGTGACGCGGCTGGCACCCGCGCGGTCCCTTAGCTGTCTCTGTCGTTTCTTCACTTTTCCGTTCCGCGACATAGTCTGTTCTACCCACTTTCATCTTTCCACTATCAACAGAACAACCCTTGAAGAGTCATGCTCCACCCGCAAGGGTACGTACCTTACGTGACGCGGCTGGCACCCGCGCGGTCCCTTAGCTGTCTGTGTCGTTCCTTCACTTTTCCGTTCCGCGACATAGGCTGTTCTACCCACTTTCATCTTTCCACTATCAACAGAACAACCCTTGAAGAGTCATGCTCCACCCGCAAGGGCACGTGCCTTACGTGACGCGGATGGCATTCGCGCGGTTCCTTAGCTGTCTGTGTCGTTTCTTCACTTTTCCGTTCCGCGACATAGTCTGTTCTACCCACTTTCATCTTTCCACTATCAACAGAACAACCCTTGAAGAGTCATGCTCCACCCGCAAGGGTACGTACCTTACGTGACGCGGCTGGCACCCGCGCGGTCCCTTAGCTGTCTGTGTCGTTTCTTCACTTTTCCGTTCCGCGACATAGTCTGTTCTACCCACTTTCATCTTTCCACTATCAACAGAACAACCCTTGAAGAGTCATGCTACACCCGCAAGGGCACGTACCTTACGTGACGCAGCTGGCACCCGCGAGGTCCCTTAGCTGTCTGTGTCGTTTCTTCACTTTTCTGTTCCGCGACATAGTCTGTTCTACCCACTTTCATCTTTCCACTATCAACAGAACAACCCTTGAAGAGTCATGCTCCACCCGCAAGGGCACGTGCCTTACGTGACGCGGCTGGCACCCGTGCGGTCCCTTAGCTGTCTGTGTCGTTTCTTCACTTTTCCGTTCCGCGACATAGTCTGTTCTACCCACTTTCATCTTTCCACTATAAACAGAACAACCCTTGAAGAGTCATGCTCCACCCGCAAGGGCACGTGCCATACGTGACGCGGCTGGCACCTGCGCGGTTTCTTAGCTGTCTGTGTCATTTCTTCACTTTTCCGTTCCGCCACATATTCTGTTCTACCCACTCTCATCTTTCCACTATCAACAGAACAACCCTTGAAGAGTCATGCTCCACCCGCAAGAGAACGTGCCTTACGTGACACGGCTGGCACCCGCACGGTCCCTTAGCTGTCTCTGTCGTTCCTTCACTTTTCCGTTCCGCGACATAGTCTGTTCTACCCAGTTTCATCTTTCCACTATCAACAGAACAACCCTTGAAGAGTCATGCTCCACCCGCAAGGGCACGTGCCTTACGTGACGCGGATGGCAATCGCGCGGTTCCTTAGCTGTCTGTGTCGTTTCTTCACTTTTCCGTTCCGCGACATAGTCTGTTCTACCCACTTTCATCTTTCCACTATCAACAGAACAACCCTTGAAGAGTCATGCTCCACCCGCAAGGGTACGTACCTTACGTGACGCGGCTGGCACCCGCGCGGTCCCTTAGCTGTCTGTGTCGTTCCTTCACTTTTCCGTTCCGCGACATAGGCTGTTCTACCCACTTTCATCTTTCCACTATCAACAGAACAACCCTTGAAGAGTCATGCTCCACCCGCAAGGGCACGTGCCTTACGTGACGCGGATGGCAATCGCGCGGTTCCTTAGCTGTCTGTGTCGTTTCTTCACTTTTCCGTTCCGCGACATAGTCTGTTCTACCCACTTTCATCTTTCCACTATCAACAGAACAACCCTTGAAGAGTCATGCTCCACCCGCAAGGGTACGTACCTTACGTGACGCGGCTGGCACCCGCGCGGTCCCTTAGCTGTCTGTGTCGTTTCTTCACTTTTCCGTTCCGCGACATAGTCTGTTCTACCCACTTTCATCTTTCCACTATCAACAGAACAACCCTTGAAGAGTCATGCTACACCCGCAAGGGCACGTACCTTACGTGACGCGGCTGGCACCCGCGCGGTCGCTTAGCTGACTGTGTTGTTTCTTCACTTTTCTGTTCCGCGACATAGTCTGTTCAACCCACTTTCATCTTTCCACTATCAACAGAACAACCCTTGAAGAGTCATGCTCCACCCGCAAGGGCACGTACCTTACGTGACGCGGCTGGCACCCGCGCGGTCCCTTAGCTGTCTCTGTCGTTTCTTCACTTTTCCGTTCCGCGACATAGTCTGTTCTACCCACTTTCATCTTTCCACTATCAACAGAACAACCCTTGAAGAGTCATGCTACACCCGCAAGGGCACGTACCTTACGTGACGCGGCTAGCACCCGCGCGGTTCCTTAGCTGACTGTGTCGTTTCTTCACTTTTCCGTTCCGCGACATAGTCTGTTCAACCCACTTTCATCTTTCCACTATCAACAGAACAACCCTTGAAGAGTCATGCTCCACCCGCAAGGGCACGTACCTTACGTGACGCGGCTGGCACCCGTGCGGTCCCTTAGCTGTCTCTGTCGTTTCTTCACTTTTCCGTTCCGCGACATAGTCTGTTCTACCCACTTTCATCTTTCCACTATCAACAGAACAACTTTTGAAGAGTCATGCTACACCCGCAAGGGCACGTACCTTACGTGACGCAGCTGGCACCCGCGAGGTCCCTTAGCTGTCTGTGTCGTTTCTTCACTTTTCTGTTCCGCGACATAGTCTGTTCTACCCACTTTCATCTTTCCACTATCAACAGAACAACCCTTGAAGAGTCATGCTCCACCCGCAAGGGCACGTGCCTTACGTGACGCGGCTGGCACCCGTGCGGTCCCTTAGCTGTCTGTGTCGTTTCTTCACTTTTCCGTTCCGCGACATAGTCTGTTCTACCCACTTTCATCTTTCCACTATAAACAGAACAACCCTTGAAGAGTCATGCTCCACCCGCAAGGGCACGTGCCTTACGTGACGCGGATGGCATTCGCGCGGTTCCTTAGCTGTCTGTGTCATTTCTTCACTTTTCCGTTCCGCCACATATTCTGTTCTACCCACTCTCATCTTTCCACTATCAACAGAACAACCCTTGAAGAGTCATGCTCCACCCGCAAGAGAACGTGCCTTACGTGACACGGCTGGCACCCGCGCGGTCCCTTAGCTGTCTGTGTCGTTCCTTCACTTTTCCGTTCCGCGACATAGTCTGTTCTACCCACTTTCATCTTTCCACTATCAACAGAACAACCCTTGAAGAGTCATGCTCCACCCGCAAGAGCACGTGCCTTACGTGACGCGGCTGGCACCCGCGCGGTCCCTTAGCTGTCTGTGTCGTTTCTTCACTTTTCCGTTCCGCGACATAGTCTGATCTACCCGCTTTCATCTTTCAACTATCAACAGAACAACCCTTGAAGAGTCATGCTCCACCAACAAGGGCACGTACCTTACGTGACGCGGATGGCACCCGCGCGGTCCCTTAGCTGTCTGTGTCGTTTCTTCACTTTTCCGTTCCGCGACATAGTTTGTTCTACCCACTTTCATCTTTCCACTATCAACAGAACAACCCTTGAAGAGTCATGCTCCACCCGCAAGGGCACGTGCCTTACGTGACGCGGCTGGCACCCGTGCGGTCCCTTAGCTGTCTGTGTCGTTTCTTCACTTTTCCGTTCCGCGACATAGTCTGTTCTACCCACTTTCATCTTTCCACTATCAACAGAACAACCCTTGAAGAGTCATGCTCCACCCGCAAGGGTACGTACCTTACGTGACGCGGCTGGCACCCGCGCGGTCCCTTAGCTGTCTGTGTCGTTTCTTCACTTTTCCGTTCCGCGACATAGTCTGTTCTACCCACTTTCATCTTTCCACTATCAACAGAACAACCCTTGAAGAGTCATGCTACACCCGCAAGGGCACGTACCTTACGTGACGCGGCTGGCACCCGCGCGGTCGCTTAGCTGACTGTGTTGTTTCTTCACTTTTCTGTTCCGCGACATAGTCTGTTCAACCCACTTTCATCTTTCCACTATCAACAGAACAACCCTTGAAGAGTCATGCTCCACCCGCAAGGGCACGTACCTTACGTGACGCGGCTGGCACCCGCGCGGTCCCTTAGCTGTCTCTGTCGTTTCTTCACTTTTCCGTTCCGCGACATAGTCTGTTCTACCCACTTTCATCTTTCCACTATCAACAGAACAACCCTTGAAGAGTCATGCTCCACCCGCAAGGGTACGTACCTTACGTGACGCGGCTGGCACCCGTGCGGTCCCTTAGCTGTCTGTGTCGTTCCTTCACTTTTCCGTTCCGCGACATAGGCTGTTCTACCCACTTTCATCTTTCCACTATCAACAGAACAACCCTTGAAGAGTCATGCTCCACCCGCAAGGGCACGTGCCTTACGTGACGCGGATGGCAATCGCGCGGTTCCTTAGCTGTCTGTGTCGTTTCTTCACTTTTCCGTTCCGCGACATAGTCTGTTCTACCCACTTTCATCTTTCCACTATCAACAGAACAACCCTTGAAGAGTCATGCTCCACCCGCAAGGGTACGTACCTTACGTGACGCGGCTGGCACCCGCGCGGTCCCTTAGCTGTCTGTGTCGTTTCTTCACTTTTCCGTTCCGCGACATAGTCTGTTCTACCCACTTTCATCTTTCCACTATCAACAGAACAACCCTTGAAGAGTCATGCTACACCCGCAAGGGCACGTACCTTACGTGACGCAGCTGGCACCCGCGAGGTCCCTTAGCTGTCTGTGTCGTTTCTTCACTTTTCTGTTCCGCGACATAGTCTGTTCTACCCACTTTCATCTTTCCACTATCAACAGAACAACCCTTGAAGAGTCATGCTCCACCCGCAAGGGCACGTGCCTTACGTGACGCGGCTGGCACCCGTACGGTCCCTTAGCTGTCTGTGTCGTTTCTTCACTTTTCCGTTCCGCGACATAGTCTGTTCTACCCACTTTCATCTTTCCACTATAAACAGAACAACCCTTGAAGAGTCATGCTCCACCCGCAAGGGCACGTGCCATACGTGACGCGGCTGGCACCTGCGCGGTTCCTTAGCTGTCTGTGTCATTTCTTCACTTTTCCGTTCCGCCACATATTCTGTTCTACCCACTCTCATCTTTCCACTATCAACAGAACAACCCTTGAAGAGTCATGCTCCACCCGCAAGAGAACGTGCCTTACGTGACACGGCTGGCACCCGCGCGGTCCCTTAGCTGTCTGTGTCGTTCCTTCACTTTTCCGTTCCGCGACATAGTCTGTTCTACCCACTTTCATCTTTCCACTATCAACAGAACAACCCTTGAAGAGTCATGCTCCACCCGCAAGGGCACGTGCCTTACGTGACGCGGATGGCAATCGCGCGGTTCTTTAGCTGTCTGTGTCGTTTCTTCACTTTTCCGTTCCGCGACATGGTCTGTTCTACCCACTTTCATCTTTCCACTATCAACAGAACAACCCTTGAAGAGTCATGCTCCACCCGCAAGGGTACGTACCTTACGTGACGCGGCTGGAACCCGCGCGGTCCCTTAGCTGTCTGTGTCGTTCCTTCACTTTTCCGTTCCGCGACATAGGCTGTTCTACCCACTTTCATCTTTCCACTATCAACAGAACAACCCTTGAAGAGTCATGCTCCACCCGCAAGGGCACGTGCCTTACGTGACGCGGATGGCAATCGCGCGGTTCCTTAGCTGTCTGTGTCGTTTCTTCACTTTTCCGTTCCGCGACATAGTCTGTTCTACCCACTTTCATCTTTCCACTATCAACAGAACAACCCTTGAAGAGTCATGCTCCACCCGCAAGGGTACGTACCTTACGTGACGCGGCTGGCACCCGCGCGGTCCCTTAGCTGTCTGTGTCGTTTCTTCACTTTTCCGTTCCGCGACATAGTCTGTTCTACCCACTTTCATCTTTCCACTATCAACAGAACAACCCTTGAAGAGTCATGCTACACCCGCAAGGGCACGTACCTTACGTGACGCGGCTGGCACCCGCGCGGTCGCTTAGCTGACTGTGTTGTTTCTTCACTTTTCTGTTCCGCGACATAGTCTGTTCAACCCACTTTCATCTTTCCCCTATCAACAGAACAACCCTTGAAGAGTCATGCTCCACCCGCAAGGGCACGTACCTTACGTGACGCGGCTGGCACCCGCGCGGTCCCTTAGCTGTCTCTGTCGTTTCTTCACTTTTCCGTTCCGCGACATAGTCTGTTCTACCCACTTTCATCTTTCCACTATCAACAGAACAACCCTTGAAGAGTCATGCTACACCCGCAAGGGCACGTACCTTACGTGACGCGGCTAGCACCCGCGCGGTTCCTTAGCTGACTGTGTCGTTTCTTCACTTTTCCGTTCCGCGACATAGTCTGTTCAACCCACTTTCATCTTTCCACTATCAACAGAACAACCCTTGAAGAGTCATGCTCCACCCGCAAGGGCACGTACCTTACGTGACGCACCTGGCACCCGTGCGGTCCCTTAGCTGTCTCTGTCGTTTCTTCACTTTTCCGTTCCGCGACATAGTCTGTTCTACCCACTTTCATCTTTCCACTATCAACAGAACAACTTTTGAAGAGTCATGCTACACCCGCAAGGGCACGTACCTTACGTGACGCAGCTGGCACCCGCGAGGTCCCTTAGCTGTCTGTGTCGTTTCTTCACTTTTCTGTTCCGCGACATAGTCTGTTCTACCCACTTTCATCTTTCCACTATCAACAGAACAACCCTTGAAGAGTCATGCTCCACCCGCAAGGGCACGTGCCTTACGTGACGCGGCTGGCACCCGTGCGGTCCCTTAGCTGTCTGTGTCGTTTCTTCACTTTTCCGTTCCGCGACATAGTCTGTTCTACCCACTTTCATCTTTCCACTATAAACAGAACAACCCTTGAAGAGTCATGCTCCACCCGCAAGGGCACGTGCCATACGTGACGCGGCTGGCACCTGCGCGGTTCCTTAGCTGTCTGTGTCATTTCTTCACTTTTCCGTTCCGCCACATATTCTGTTCTACCCACTCTCATCTTTCCACTATCAACAGAACAACCCTTGAAGAGTCATGCTCCACCCGCAAGAGAACGTGCCTTACGTGACACGGCTGGCACCCGCGCGGTCCCTTAGCTGTCTGTGTCGTTCCTTCACTTTTCCGTTCCGCGACATAGTCTGTTCTACCCACTTTCATCTTTCCACTATCAACAGAACAACCCTTGAAGAGTCATGCTCCACCCGCAAGGGCACGTGCCTTACGTGACGCGGATGGCAATCGCGCGGTTCCTTAGCTGTCTGTGTCGTTTCTTCACTTTTCCGTTCCGCGACATAGTCTGTTCTACCCACTTTCATCTTTCCACTATCAACAGAACAACCCTGGAAGAGTCATGCTCCACCCGCATGGGTACGTACCTTACGTGACGCGGCTGGCACCCGCGCGGTCCCTTAGCTGTCTGTGTCGTTCCTTCACTTTTCCGTTCCGCGACATAGTCTGTTCTACCCACTGTCATCTTTCCACTATCAACAGAACAACCCTTGAAGAGTCATGCTCCACCCGCAAGGGCACGTGCCTTACGTGACGCGGCTGGCACACGCGCGGTCCCTTAGCTGTCTGTGTCGTTCCTTCACTTTTCCGTTCCGCGACATAGTCTGTTCTACCCACTTTCATCTTTCCACTATCAACAGAACAACCCTTGAAGAGTCATGCTCCACCCGCAAGAGCACGTGCCTTACGTGACGCGGCTGGCACCCGCGCGGTCCCTTAGCTGTCTGTGTCGTTTCTTCACTTTTCCGTTCCGCGACATGGTCTGATCTACCCGCTTTCATCTTTCAACTATCAACAGAACAACCCTTGAAGAGTCATGCTCCACCCACAAGGGCACGTACCTTACGTGACGCGGATGGCACCCGCGCGGTCCCTTAGCTGTCTGTGTCGTTTCTTCACTTTTCCGTTCCGCGACATAGTTTGTTCTACCCACTTTCATCTTTCCACTATCAACAGAACAACACTTGAAGAGTCATGCTCCACCCGCAAGGGCACGTGCCTTACGTGACGCGGCTGGCACCCGTGCGGTCCCTTAGCTGTCTGTGTCGTTTCTTCACTTTTCCGTTCCGCGACATAGTCTGTTCTTTCCACTTTCATCTTTCCACTATCAACAGAACAACCCTTGAAGAGTCATGCTCCACCCGCAAGGGCACGTGCCTTACGTGACGCGGCTGGCACCCTCGCGGTGCTTTAGCTGTCTGTGTCGTTTCTTCACTTTTCCGTTCCGCGACATAGTCTGTTCTACCCACTTTCATCTTTCCACTATCAACATAACAACCCTTGAAGAGTCATGCTACACCCGCAACGGCACGTGCCTTACGTGACGCGACTGGCACCCGCGCGGTTCCTTAGCTGTCTGTGTCGTTTCTTCACTTTTCTGTTCCGCGACATAGTCTATTCTACCCACTTTCATCTTTCCACTATCAACAGAACAACCCTTGAAGAGTCATGCTCCACCTGCAAGGGCACGTGCCTTACGTGACGCGGCTGGCACCCGCGCAGTCCCTTAGCTGTCTGTGTCGTTTCTTCACTTTTCAGTTTCGCGACATAGTCCATCCTACCCACTTTCGTCTTTCTACTATCAACAGAACAACACTTGAAGAGTCATGCTACACCCGCAAGGGCACGTACCTTACGTGACGCGGCTGGCCCCCGCGCGGTCTCTTAGCTGTCTGTGTCGTTTCTTCACTTTTCTGTTCCGCGACATAGTCTGTTCTACCCACTTTCATCTTTCCACTATCAACAGAACAACCCTTGAAGAGTCATGCTCCACCCGCAAGGGCACGTACCTTACGTGACGCGGCTGGCACCCGCGCGGTCCCTTAGCTGTCTGCGTCATTTCTTCACTTTTCCGTTCCGCGACATAGTCTGTTCTACCCACTTTCGTCTTTCTACTATCAACAGAACAACACTTGAAGAGTCATGTACAACCCGCAAGGGCACGTACCTTACGTGACGCGGCTGGCACCCGGGCGGTCCCTTAGCTGTCTGTGTCGTTTCTTCACCTTTCCGTTCCGCGACATAGTCTGTTCTACCCACTTTCATCTTTCCACTATCAACAGAACAACCCTTGAAAAGTCATGCTCCACCTGCAAAGGCACGTACCTTACGTGACGCGGCTGGCACCCGCGCGGTCCCTTAGCTGTCTGTGTCGTTTCTTCACTTCTCAGTTTCGCGACATAGTCCATCCTACCCACTTTCATCTATCTACTATCAACAGAACAACACTTGAAGAGTCACGTACAACCCGCAAGGGCACGTACCTTACGTGACACGGCTGGCACCCACGCGGTCCCTTAGCTGTCTGTGTCGTTTCTTCACTTTTCAGTTTCGCGACATAGTCCATCCTACCCACTGTCGTCTTTCTACTGTCAACAAAACAACCCTTGAAGAGTCATGCTCCACCCGCAAGGGCACGTGCCTTACGTGACGCGGCTGGCACCCGCGCGGTCCCTTAGCTGTCTGTGTCGTTTCTTCACTTTTCCGTTCCGCGACATAGTCTGTTCTACCCACTTTCATCTTTCCACTATCAACAGAACAACTCTTGAAGAGTCATGCTCCACCCGCAAGGGCACGTACCTTACGAGACGCCGCTGGCACCCGCGCGGTCCCTTAGCTGTCTGTGTCGTTTCTTCACTTTTCCGTTCCGCGACATAGTCTGTTCTACCCACTTTCATCTTTCCACTATCAACAGAACAACCCTTGAAGAGTCATGCTCCACCCGCAAGGGCACGTGCCTTACGTGACACGGCTGGCACCCGCGCGGTGCCTTAGCTGTCTGTGTCTTTTCTTCACTTTTCCGTTCCGCGTCATAGTCTGTCTACCCACTTTCATCTTTCCACTATCAACAGAACAACCCTTGAAGAGTCATGCTCCACCCGCAAGGGCACGTACCTTACGTGACGCGGCTGGCACCCTCGCTGTCCCTTAGCTGTCTGTGTCGTTTCTTCACTTTTCCGTTCCGCGACATAGTCTGTTCTACCCACTTTCATCTTTCCACTATCAACAGAACAACCCTTGAAGAGTCATGCTACACCCGCAAGGGCACGTACCTTACGTGACGCGGCTGGCACCCGCGCGGTCGCTTAGCTGACTGTGTTGTTTCTTCACTTTTCTGTTCCGCGACATAGTCTGTTCAACCCACTTTCATCTTTCCACTATCAACAGAACAACCCTTGAAGAGTCATGCTCCACCCGCAAGGGCACGTACCTTACGTGACGCGGCTGGCACCCGCGCGGTCCCTTAGCTGTCTGTGTCGTTTCTTCACTTTTCCGTTCCGCGACATAGTCTGTTCTACCCACTTTCATCTTTCCACTATCAACAGAACAACCGTTGAAGAGTCATGCTACACCCGCAAGGGCACGTACCTTACGTGACGCGGCTAGCACCCGCGCGGTTCCTTAGCTGACTGTGTCGTTTCTTCACTTTTCCGTTCCGCGACATAGTCTGTTCAACCCACTTTCATCTTTCCACTATCAACAGAACAACCCTTGAAGAGTCATGCTCCACCCGCAAGGGCACGTACCTTACGTGACGCGGCTGGCACCCGTGCGGTCCCTTAGCTGTCTCTGTCGTTTCTTCACTTTTCCGTTCCGCGACATAGTCTGTTCTACCCACTTTCATCTTTCCACTATCAACAGAACAACTTTTGAAGAGTCATGCTACACCCGCAAGGGCATGTACCTTACGTGACGCAGCTGGCACCCGCGAGGTCCCTTAGCTGTCTGTGTCGTTTCTTCACTTTTCTGTTCCGCGACATAGTCTGTTCTACCCACTTTCATCTTTCCACTATCAACAGAACAACCCTTGAAGAGTCATGCTCCACCCGCAAGGGCACGTGCCTTACGTGACGCGGCTGGCACCCGTGCGGTCCCTTAGCTGTCTGTGTCGTTTCTTCACTTTTCCGTTCCGCGACATAGTCTGTTCTACCCACTTTCATCTTTCCACTATCAACAGAACAACCCTTGAAGAGTCATGCTCCACCCGCAAGGGTACGTACCTTACGTGACGCGGCTGGCACCCGCGCGGTCCCTTAGCTGTCTGTGTCGTTCCTTCACTTTTCCGTTCCGCGACATAGTCTGTTCTACCCACTGTCATCTTTCCACTATCAACAGAACAACCCTTGAAGAGTCATGCTCCACCCGCAAGGGCACGTGCCTTACGTGACGCGGCTGGCACACGCGCGGTCCCTTAGCTGTCTGTGTCGTTCCTTCACTTTTCCGTTCCGCGACATAGTCTGTTCTACCCACTTTCATCTTTCCACTATCAACAGAACAACCCTTGAAGAGTCATGCTCCACCCGCAAGAGCACGTGCCTTACGTGACGCGGCTGGCACCCGCGCGGTCCCTTAGCTGTCTGTGTCGTTTCTTCACTTTTCCGTTCCGCGACATAGTCTGATCTACCCGCTTTCATCTTTCAACTATCAACAGAACAACCCTTGAAGAGTCATGCTCCACCCACAAGGGCACGTACCTTACGTGACGCGGATGGCACCCGCGCGGTCCCTTAGCTGTCTGTGTCGTTTCTTCACTTTTCCGTTCCGCGACATAGTTTGTTCTACCCACTTTCATCTTTCCACTATCAACAGAACAACCCTTGAAGAGTCATGCTCCACCCGCAAGGGCACGTGCCTTACGTGACGCGGCTGGCACCCTCGCGGTGCTTTAGCTGTCTGTGTCGTTTCTTCACTTTTCCGTTCCGCGACATAGTCTGTTCTACCCACTTTCATCTTTCCACTATCAACATAACAACCCTTGAAGAGTCATGCTACACCCGCAACGGCACGTGCCTTACGTGACGCGACTGGCACCCGCGCGGTTCCTTAGCTGTCTGTGTCGTTTCTTCACTTTTCTGTTCCGCGACATAGTCTATTCTACCCACTTTCATCTTTCCACTATCAACAGAACAACCCTTGAAGAGTCATGCTCCACCTGCAAGGGCACGTGCCTTACGTGACGCGGCTGGCACCCGCGCGGTCCCTTAGCTGTCTGTGTCGTCTCTTCACTTTTCAGTTTCGCGACATAGTCCATCCTACCCACTTTCGTCTTTCTACTATCAACAGAACAACACTTGAAGAGTCATGCTACACCCGCAAGGGCACGTACCTTACGTGACGCGGCTGGCCCCCGCGCGGTCTCTTAGCTGTCTGTGTCGTTTCTTCACTTTTCTGTTCCGCGACATAGTCTGTTCTACCCACTTTCATCTTTCCACTATCAACAGAACAATTCTTGAAGAGTCATGCTCCACCCGCAAGGGCACGTACCTTACGTGACGCGGCTGGCACCCGCGCGGTCCCTTAGCTGTCTGCGTCATTTCTTCACTTTTCCGTTCCGCGACATAGTCTGTTCTACCCACTTTCGTCTTCCTACTATCAACAGAACAACACTTGAAGAGTCATGTACAACCCGCAAGGGCACGTACCTTACGTGACGCGGCTGGCACCCGGGCGGTCCCTTAGCTGTCTGTGTCGTTTCTTCACCTTTCCGTTCCGCGACATAGTCTGTTCTACCCACTTTCATCTTTCCACTATCAACAGAACAACCCTTGAAAAGTCATGTTCCACCTGCAAAGGCACGTACCTTACGTGACGCGGCTGGCACCCGCGCGGTCCCTTAGCTGTCTGTGTCGTTTCTTCACTTCTCAGTTTCGCGACATAGTCCATCCTACCCACTTTCGTCTATCTACTATCAACAGAACAACACTTGAAGAGTCACGTACAACCCGCAAGGGCACGTACCTTACGTGACACGGCTGGCACCCACGCGGTCCCTTAGCTGTCTGTGTCGTTTCTTCACTTTTCAGTTTCGCGACATAGTCCATCCTACCCACTGTCGTCTTTCTACTATCAACAAAACAACCCTTGAAGAGTCATGCTCCACCCGCAAGGGCACGTACCTTATGTGACACGGCTGGCATCCTCGCGGTCCCTTAGCTGTCTGTGTCGTTTCTTCACTTTTCAGTTTCGCGACATTGTCCATCCTACCCACTTTCATCTTTCCACTATCAACAGAACAACCCTTGAAGAGTCATGCTCCACCCGCAAGGGCACGTACCTTACATGACACGGCTGGCACCCTCGCGGTCCCTTAGCTGTCTGTGTCTTTTCTTCACTTTTCCGTTCCGCGTCTTAGTCTGTCTACCCACTTTCATCTTTCCACTATCAACAGAACAACCCTTGAAGAGTCATTCTCCACCCGCAAGGGCACGTACCTTACGAGACGCGGCTGGCACCCGCGCGGTCCCTTAGCTGTCTGTGTCGTTTCTTCACTTTTCCGTTCCGCGACATAGTCTGTTCTACCCACTTTCATCTTTCCACTATCAACAGAACAACCCTTGAAGAGTCATGCTCCACCCGCAAGGGCACGTACCTTACGTGACGCGGCTGGCACCCTCGCTGTCCCTTAGCTGTCTGTGTCGTTTCTTCACTTTTCCGTTCCGCGACATAGTCTGTTCTACCCACTTTCATCTTTCCACTATCAACAGAACAACCCTTGAAGAGTCATGCTCCACCCGCAAGGGCACGTGCCTTACGTGACGCGGCTGGCACCCGCGCGTTCCCTTAGCTGTCTGTGTCGTTTCTTCACTTTTCCGTTCCGCGACATAGTCTGTTCTACCCACTTTAATCTTTCCACTATCAACAGAACAACCCTTGAAGAGTCATGCTCCACCCGCAAGGGCACGTACCTTACGTGACGCGGCTGGTACCCGCGCGGTCCCTTAGCTGTCTGTGTCGTTTCTTCACTTTTCCGTTCCACGACATAGTCTGTTCTACCCACTTTCATCTTTCCACTATCAACAGAACAACCCTTGAAGAGTCATGCTCCACCCGCAAGGGAACTTGCCTTACGTGACGCGGCTGGCACCCACGCGGTCCCTTAGCTGTCTGTGTCGTTTCTTCACTTTTCCGTTCCGCGACATAGTCTGTTCTACCCACTTTCATCTTTCCACTATCAACAGAACAACCCTTGAAGAGTCATGCTCCACCCGCAAGGGCACGTACCTTACGAGACGCGGCTGGCACCCGCGCGGTCCCTTAGCTGTCTGTGTCGTTTCTTCACTTTTTTGTTCCGCGACATAGTCTGTTCTACCCACTTTCATCTTTCCACTATCAACAGAACAACCCTTGAAGAGTCATGCTCCACCCGCAAGGGCACGTGCCTTACGTGACACGGCTGGCACCCGCGCGGTGCCTTAGCTGTCTGCGTCGTTTCTTCACTTTTCCGTTCCGCGACATAGTCTGTTCTACCCACTTTCATCTTTCCACTATCAACAGAACAACCCTTGAAGAGTCATGCTCCACCCGCAAGGGCACGTACCTTACGTGACGCGGCTGGCACCCGCGCGGTCCCTTAGCTGTCTGTGTCGTTTCTTCACTTTTCCGTTCCGCGACATAGTCTGCTCTACCCACTTTCATCTTTCCACTATCAACAGAACAACCCTTGAAGAGTCATGCTCCACCCGCAAGGGCACGTGCCTTACGTGACGCGGCTGGCACGCGCGCGGTCCCTTAGCTGTCTGTGTCGTTTCTTCACTTTTCCGTTCCGCGACATAGTCTGTTCTACCCACTTTCATCTGTCCACTATCAACAGAACAACCCTTGAAGAGTCATGCTCCACCCGCAAGGGCACGTACCTTACGTGACGCGGCTGGCACCTGCGCGGTCCCTTACCTGTCTGTGTCGTTTCTTCACTTTTCCGTTCCGCGACATAGTCTGTTCTACCCACTTTCATCTTTCCACTATCAACAGAACGACCCTTGAAGAGTCATGCTCCACCCGCAAGGGCACGTACCTTACGTGACGCGGCTGGCACCCGCGCGGTCCCTTAGCTGTCTGTGTCGTTTCTTCACTTTTCCGTTCCGCGACATAGTCTGTTCTACCCACTTTCATCTTTCCACTATCAACAGAACAACCCTTGAAGAGTCATGCTCCACCCGCAAGGGCACGTACCTTACATGACACGGCTGGCACCCTCGCGGTCCCTTAGCTGTCTGTGCCGTTTCTTCACTTTTCAGTTTCGCGACATTGTCCATCCTACCCACTTTCATCTTTCCACTATCAACAGAACAACCCTTGAAGAGTCATGCTCCACCCGCAAGGGCACGTACCTTACATGACACGGCTGGCACCCTCGCGGTCCCTTAACTGTCTGTGTCGATTCTTCACTTTTCCGTTCCGCGACATAGTCTGTTCTACCCACTTTCATCTTTCCACTATCAACAGAACAACCCTTGAAGAGTCATGCTCCACCCGCAAGGGCACGTGCCTTACGTGACGCGGCTGGCACCCGCACGTTCCCTTAGCTGTCTGTGTCGTTTCTTCACTTTTCCGTTCCGCGACATAGTCTGTTCTACCCACTTCCATCTTTCCACTATCAACAGAACAACCTTTGAAGAGTCATGCTCCACCCGCAAGGGCACGTGCCTTACGTGACGCGGCTGGCACCCGCCCTGTCCCTTAGCTGTCTGTGTCTTTTCTTCACTTTTCCGTTCCGAGTCTTAGTCTGTCTACCCACTTTCATCTTTCCACTATCAACAGAACAACCCTTGAAGAGTCATTCTCCACCCGCAAGGGCACGTACCTTACGAGACGCGGCTGGCACCCGCGCGGTCCCTTAGCTGTCTGTGTCGTTTCTTCACTTTTCCGTTCCACGACATAGTCTGTTCTACCCACTTTCATCTTTCCACTATCAACAGAACAACCCTTGAAGAGTCATGCTCCACCCGCAAGGGCACGTGCCTTACGTGACGCGGCTGGCACCCACGCGGTCCCTTAGCTGTCTGTGTCGTTTCTTCACTTTTCCGTTCCGCGACATAGTCTGTTCTACCCACTTTCATCTTTCCACTATCAACAGAACAACCCTTGAAGAGTCATGCTACACCCGCAAGGGCACGTGCCTTACGTGACACGGCTGGCACCCGCGCGGTGCCTTAGCTGTCTGTGTCTTTTCTTCACTTTTCCGTTCCGCGTCATAGTCTGTCTACCCACTTTCATCTTTCCACTATCAACAGAACAACCTTGAAGAGTCATGCTCCACCCGCAAGGGCACGTACCTTACGTGACGCGGCTGGCACCCTCGCTGTCCCTTAGCTGTCTGTGTCGTTTCTTCACTTTTCCGTTCCGCGACATAGTCTGTTCTACCCACTTTCATCTTTCCACTATCAACAGAACAACCCTTGAAGAGTCATGCTCCACCCGCAAGGGCACGTGCCTTACGTGACGCGGCTGGCACCCGCGCGTTCCCTTAGCTGTCTGTGTCGTTTCTTCACTTTTCCGTTCCGCGACATAGTCTGTTCTACCCACTTTAATCTTTCCACTATCAACAGAACAACCCTTGAAGAGTCATGCTCCACCCGCAAGGGCACGTACCTTACGTGACGCGGCTGGTACCCGCGCGGTCCCTTAGCTGTCTGTTTCGTTTCTTCACTTTTCCGTTCCACGACATAGTCTGTTCTACCCACTTTCATCTTTCCACTATCAACAGAACAACCCTTGAAGAGTCATGCTCCACCCGCAAGGGCACGTGCCTTACGTGACACGGCTGGCACCCACGCGGTCCCTTAGCTGTCTGTGTCGTTTCTTCACTTTTCCGTTCCGCGACATAGTCTGTTCTACCCACTTTCATCTTTCCACTATCAACAGAACAACCCTTGAAGAGTCATGCTCCACCCGCAAGGGCACGTACCTTACGAGACGCGGCTGGCACCCACGCGGTCCCTTAGCTGTCTGTGTCGTTTCTTCACTTTTTTGTTCCGCGACATAGTCTGTTCTACCCACTTTCATCTTTCCACTATCAACAGAACAACCCTTGAAGAGTCATGCTCCACCCGCAAGGGCACGTGCCTTACGTGACACGGCTGGCACCCGCGCGGTGCCTTAGCTGTCTGCGTCGTTTCTTCACTTTTCCGTTCCGCGACATAGTCTGTTCTACCCACTTTCATCTTTCCACTATCAACAGAACAACCCTTGAAGAGTCATGCTCCACCCGCAAGGGCACGTACCTTACGTGACGCGGCTGGCACCCGCGCGGTCCCTTAGCTGTCTGTGTCGTTTCTTCACTTTTCCGTTCCGCGACATAGTCTGTTCTACCCACTTTCATCTTTCCACTATCAACAGAACAACCCTTGAAGAGTCATGCTCCACCCGCAAGGGCACGTGCCTTACGTGACGCGGCTGGCACGCGCGCGGTCCCTTAGCTGTCTGTGTCGTTTCTTCACTTTTCTGTTCCGCGACATAGTCTGTTCTACCCACTTTCATCTGTCCACTATCAACAGAACAACCCTTGAAGAGTCATGCTCCACCCGCAAGGGCACGTACCTTACGTGACGCGGCTGGCAGCTGCGCGGTCCCTTACCTGTCTGTGTCGTTTCTTCACTTTTCCGTTCCGCGACATAGTCTGTTCTACCCACTTTCATCTTTCCACTATCAACAGAACAACCCTTGAAGAGTCATGCTCCACCCGCAAGGGCACGTACCTTACGTGACGCGGCTGGCACCCGCGCGGTCCCTTAGCTGTCTGTGTCGTTTCTTCACTTTTCCGTTCCACGACATAGTCTGTTCTACCCACTTTCATCTTTCCACTATCAACAGAACAACCCTTGAAGAGTCATGCTCCACCCGCAGGGGCACGTACCTTACGTGACGCGGCTGGCACCCGCGCGGTCCCTTAGCTGTCTGTGTCGTTTCTTCACTTTTCCGTTCCGCGACATAGTCTGTTCTACCCACTTCCATCTTTCCACTATCAACAGAACAACCCTTGAAGAGTCATGCTCCACCCACAAGGGCACGTGCCTTACGTGACGCGGCTGGCACCCGCCCTGTCCCTTAGCTGTCTGTGTCGTTTCTTCACTTTTCCGTTCCGCGACATAGTCTGTTCTACCCACTTTCATCTTTCCACTATCAACAGAACAACCCTTGAAGAGTCATGCTCCACCCGCAAGGGCACGTACCTTACGAGACGCGGCTGGCACCCGCGCGGTCCCTTAGCTGTCTGTGTCGTTTCTTCACTTTTCCGTTCCGCGACATAGTCTGTTCTACCCACTTTCATCTTTCCACTATCAACAGAACAACCCTTGAAGAGTCATGCTCCACCCGCAAGGGCACGTGCCTTACGTGACACGGCTGGCACCCGCGCGGTGCCTTAGCTGTCTGTGTCTTTTCTTCACTTTTCCGTTCCGCGACATAGTCTGTTCTACCCACTTCCATCTTTCCACTATCAACAGAACAACCCTTGAAGAGTCATGCTCCACCCACAAGGGCACGTGCCTTACGTGACGCGGCTGGCACCCGCCCTGTCCCTTAGCTGTCTGTGTCGATTCTTCACTTTTCCGTTCCGCGACATAGTCTGTTCTACCCACTTTCATCTTTCCACTATCAACAGAACAACCCTTGAAGAGTCATGCTCCACCCGCAAGGGCACGTACCTTACGAGACGCGGCTGGCACCCGCACGGTCCTTTAGCTGTCTGTGTCGTTTCTTCACTTTTCTGTTCCGCGACATATTCTGTTCTACCCACTTTCATCTTTCCACTATCAACAGAACAACCCTTGAAGAGTCATGCTCCACCCGCAAGGGCACATGCCTTACGTGACACGGCTGGCACCCGCGCGGTGCCTTAGCTGTCTGTGTCTTTTCTTCACTTTTCCGTTCCGCTACATAGTCTGTTCTACCCACTTTAATCTTTCCACTATCAACAGAACAACCCTTGAAGAGTCATGCTCCACCCGCAAGGGCACGTGCCTTACGTGACGCGGCTGGCACCCACGCGGTCCCTTAGCTGTCTGTGTCGTTTCTTCACTTTTCAGTTTCGCGACATAGGCCATCCTACCCACTTTCATCTTTCCACTATCAACAGAACAACCCTTGAAGAGTCATGCTCCACCCGCAAGGGCACGTACCTTACGAGACGCGGCTGGCACCCGCGCGGTCCCTTAGCTGTCTGTGTCGTTTCTTCACTTTTCCGTTCCGCGACATAGTCTGTTCTACCCACTTCCATCTTTCCACTATCAACAGAACAACCCTTGAAGAGTCATGCTCCACCCGCAAGGGCACGTGCCTTACGTGACGCGGCTGGCACCCGCCCTGTCCCTTAGCTGTCTGTGTCTTTTCTTCACTTTTCCGTTCCGCGTCATAGTCTGTCTACCCACCTTCATCTTTCCACTATCAACAGAACAACCCTTGAAGAGTCATGCTCCACCCGCAAGGGCACGTACCTTACGAGACGCGGCTGGCACCCGCGCGGTCCCTTAGCTGTCTGTGTCGTTTCTTCACTTTTCCGTTCCGCGACATAGTCTGTTCTACCCACTTTCATCTTTCCACTATCAACAGAACAACTCTTGAAGAGTCATGCTCCACCCGCAAGGGCACGTACCTTACGAGACGCCGCTGGCACCCGCGCGGTCCCTTAGCTGTCTGTGTCGTTTCTTCACTTTTCCGTTCCGCGACATAGTCTGTTCTACCCACTTTCATCTTTCCACTATCAACAGGACAACCCTTGAAGAGACATGCTCCACCCGCAAGGGCACGTGCCTTACGTGACACGGCTGGCACCCGCGCGGTGCCTTAGCTGTCTGTGTCTTTTCTTCACTTTTCCGTTCCGCATCATAGTCTGTCTACCCACTTTCATCTTTCCACTATCAACAGAACAACCCTTGAAGAGTCATGCTCCACCCGCAAGGGCACGTGCCTTACGTGACGCGGCTGGCACCCGCGCGGTCCCTTAGCTGTCTGTGTCGTTTCTTCACTTGTCAGTTTCGCGAAATACTCCATCCTACCCACTTTCATCTTTCCACTATCAACAGAACAACCCTTGAAGAGTCATGCTCCACCCGAAAGGGCACGTACCTTACGAGACGCGGCTGGCACCCGCGCGGTCCCTTAGCTGTCTGTGTCGTTTCTTCACTTTTCCGTTCCGCGACATAGTCTGTTCTACCCACTTCCATCTTTCCACTATCAACAGAACAACCCTTGAAGAGTCATGCTCCACCCACAAGGGCACGTGCCTTACGTGACGCGGCTGGCACCCGCCCTGTCCCTTAGCTGTCTGTGTCGTTTCTTCACTTTTCCGTTCCGCGACATAGTCTGTTCTACCCACTTTCATCTTTCCACTATCAACAGAACAACCCTTGAAGAGTCAAGCTCCACCCGCAAGGGCACGTACCTTACGAGACGCGGCTGGCACCCGCGCGGTCCCTTAGCTGTTTGTGTCGTTTCTTCACTTTTCCGTTCCGCGACATAGTCTGTTCTACCCACTTTCATCTTTCCACTATCAACAGAACAACCCTTGAAGAGTCATGCTCCACCCGCAAGGGCACGTGCCTTACGTGACACGGCTGGCACCCGCGCGGTGCCTTAGCTGTCTGTGTCTTTTCTTCACTTTTCCGTTCCACGACATAGTCTGTTCTACCCACTTTCATCTTTCCACTATCAACAGAACAACCCTTGAAGAGTCATGCTCCACCCGCAAGGGCACGTACCTTACATGACGCGGCTCGTACCCGCGCGGTCCCTTAGCTGTCTGTGTCATTTCTTCACTTTTCCGTTCCACGACATAGTCTGTTCTACCCACTTTCATCTTTCCACTATCAACAGAACAACCCTTGAAGAGTCATGCTCCACCCGCAAGGGCACGTGCCTTACGTGACGCGGCTGGCACCCACGCGGTCCCTTAGCTGTCTGTGTCGTTTCTTCACTTTTCCGTTGCGCGACATAGTCTGTTCTACCCACTTTCATCTTTCCACTATCAACAGAACAACCCTTGAAGAGTCATGCTCCACCCGCAAGGGCACGTACCTTACGAGACGCGGCTGGCACCCGCGCGGTCCCTTAGCTGTCTGTGTCGTTTCTTCACTTTTCCGTTCCGCGACATAGTCTGTTCTACCCACTTTCATCTTTCCACTATCAACAGAACAACCCTTGAAGAGTCATGCTCCACCCGCAAGGGCACGTGCCTTACGTGACACGGCTGGCACCCGCGCGGTGCCTTAGCTGTCTGCGTCGTTTCTTCACTTTTCCGTTCCGCGACATAGTCTGTTCTACCCACTTTCATCTTTCCACTATCAACAGAACAACCCTTGAAGAGTCATGCTCCACCCGCAAGGGCACGTACCTTACGTGACGCGGCTGGCACCCGCGCGGTCCCTTAGCTGTCTGTGTCGTTTCTTCACTTTTCCGTTCCGCGACATAGTCTGTTCTACCCACTTTCATCTTTCCACTATCAACAGAACAACCCTTGAAGAGTCATGCTCCACCCGCAAGGGCACGTGCCTTACGTGACGCGGCTGGCATGCGCGCGATCCCTTAGCTGTCTGTGTCGTTTCTTCACTTTTCCGTTCCGCGACATAGTCTGTTCTACCCACTTTCATCTGTCCACTATCAACAGAACAACCCTTGAAGAGTCATGCTCCACCCGCAAGGGCACGTACCTTACGTGACGCGGCTGGCACCTGCGCGGTCCCTTACCTGTCTGTGTCGTTTCTTCACTTTTCCGTTCCGCGACATAGTCTGTTGTACCCACTTTCATCTTTCCACTATCAACAGAACAACCCTTGAAGAGTCATGCTCCACCCGCAAGGGCACGTACCTTACGTGACGCGGCTGGCACCCGCGCGGTCCCTTAGCTGTCTGTGTCGTTTCTTCACTTTTCCGTTCCGCGACATAGTCTGTTCTACCCACTTTCATCTTTCCACTATCAACAGAACAACCCTTGAAGAGTCATGCTCCACCCGCAAGGGCACGTACCTTACGTGACGCGGCTGGCACCCGCGCGGTCCCTTAGCTGTCTGTGTCGTTTCTTCACTTTTCCGTTCCGCGACATAGTCTGTTCTACCCACTTTCATCTTTCCACTATCAACAGAACAACCCTTGAAGAGTCATGCTCCACCCGCAAGGGCACGTACCTTATGTGATGAGGCTGGCACCCGCGCGGTCCCTTAGCTGTCTGTGTCGTTTCTTCACTTTTCCGTTCCCCGACATTGTTCTACCCACTTTCATCTTTCCACTATCAACAGAACAACCCTTGAAGAGTCATGCTCCACCCGCAAGGGCACGTACCTTACGTGACGCGGCTGGCACCCGCGCGGTCCGTTAGCTGTCTGTGTCGTTTCTTCACTTTTCCATTCCGCGACATAGTCTGTTCTACCCACTTTCATCTTTCCACTATCAACAGAACAACCCTTGAAGAGTCATGCTCCACCCGCAAGGGCACGTGCCTTACGTGACGCGGCTGGCACCCGCGCGGTCCCTTAGCTGTCTGTGTCGTTTCTTCACTTTTCCGTTCCGCGACATAGTCTGTTCTACCCACTTTCATCTTTCCACTATCAACAGAACAACCCTTGAAGAGTCATGCTCCACCCGCAAGGGCACGTGCCTTATGTGACGCGGCTGGCACCCGCGCGGTCCCTTAGCTGTCTGTGTCGTTTCTTCACTTTTCCGTTCCGCGCATAGTCTGTTCTACCCACTTTCATCTTTCCACTATCAACAGAACAACCCTTGAAGAGTCATGCTCCACCCGCAAGGGCACGTACCTTACGTGACGCGGCTGGCACCCGCGCGGTCCCTTAGCTGTCTGTGTCGTTTCTTCACTTTTCCGTTCCGCGACATAGTCTGTTCTACCCACTTTCATCTTTCCACTATCAACAGAACAACCCTTGAAGAGTCATGCTCCACCCGCAAGGGCACGTACCTTACGTGACGCGGCTGGCACCCGCGCGGTCCCTTAGCTGTCTGTGTCGTTCCTTCACTTTTCCGTTCCGCGACATAGTCTGTCCTACCCACTTTCATCTTTCCACTATCAACAGAACAACCCTTGAAGAGTCATGCTCCACCCGCAAGGGCACGTACCTTACGTGACGCGGCTGGCACCCGCGCGGTCCCTTAGCTGTCTGTGTCGTTTCTTCACTTTTCCGTTCCGCGACATAGTCTGTTCTACCCACTTTCATCTTTCCACTATCAACAGAACAACCCTTGAAGAGTCATGCTCCACCCGCAAGGGCACGTACCTTACGTGACGCGGCTGGCACCCGCGCGGTCCCTTAGCTGTCTGTGTCGTTTCTTCACTTTTCCGTTCCGCGACATAGTCTGTTCTACCCACTTTCATCTTTCCACTATCAACAGAACAACCCTTGAAGAGTCATGCTCCACCCGCAAGGGCACGTACCTTATGTGATGAGGCTGGCACCCGCGCGGTCCCTTAGCTGTCTGTGTCGTTTCTTCACTTTTCCGTTCCCCGACATTGTTCTACCCACTTTCATCTTTCCACTATCAACAGAACAACCCTTGAAGAGTCATGCTCCACCCGCAAGGGCACGTACCTTACGTGACGCGGCTGGCACCCGCGCGGTCCGTTAGCTGTCTGTGTCGTTTCTTCACTTTTCCATTCCGCGACATAGTCTGTTCTACCCACTTTCATCTTTCCACTATCAACAGAACAACCCTTGAAGAGTCATGCTCCACCCGCAAGGGCACGTGCCTTACGTGACGCGGCTGGCACCCGCGCGGTCCCTTAGCTGTCTGTGTCGTTTCTTCACTTTTCCGTTCCGCGACATAGTCTGTTCTACCCACTTTCATCTTTCCACTATCAACAGAACAACCCTTGAAGAGTCATGCTCCACCCGCAAGGGCACGTGCCTTATGTGACGCGGCTGGCACCCGCGCGGTCCCTTAGCTGTCTGTGTCGTTTCTTCACTTTTCCGTTCCGCGCATAGTCTGTTCTACCCACTTTCATCTTTCCACTATCAACAGAACAACCCTTGAAGAGTCATGCTCCACCCGCAAGGGCACGTACCTTACGTGACGCGGCTGGCACCCGCGCGGTCCCTTAGCTGTCTGTGTCGTTTCTTCACTTTTCCGTTCCGCGCATAGTCTGTTCTACCCACTTTCATCTTTCCACTATCAACAGAACAACCCTTGAAGAGTCATGCTCCACCCGCAAGGGCACGTACCTTACGTGACGCGGCTGGCACCCGCGCGGTCCCTTAGCTGTCTGTGTCGTTTCTTCACTTTTCCGTTCCGCGACATAGTCTGTTCTACCCACTTTCATCTTTCCACTATCAACAGAACAACCCTTGAAGAGTCATGCTCCACCCGCAAGGGCACGTACCTTACGTGACGCGGCTGGCACCCGCGCGGTCCCTTAGCTGTCTGTGTCGTTTCTTCACTTTTCCGTTCCGCGACATAGTCTGTTCTACCCACTTTCATCTTTCCACTATCAACAGAACAACCCTTGAAGAGTCATGCTCCACCCGCAAGGGCACGTACCTTATGTGATGAGGCTGGCACCCGCGCGGTCCCTTAGCTGTCTGTGTCGTTTCTTCACTTTTCCGTTCCCCGACATTGTTCTACCCACTTTCATCTTTCCACTATCAACAGAACAACCCTTGAAGAGTCATGCTCCACCCGCAAGGGCACGTACCTTACGTGACGCGGCTGGCACCCGCGCGGTCCGTTAGCTGTCTGTGTCGTTTCTTCACTTTTCCATTCCGCGACATAGTCTGTTCTACCCACTTTCATCTTTCCACTATCAACAGAACAACCCTTGAAGAGTCATGCTCCACCCGCAAGGGCACGTGCCTTACGTGACGCGGCTGGCACCCGCGCGGTCCCTTAGCTGTCTGTGTCGTTTCTTCACTTTTCCGTTCCGCGACATAGTCTGTTCTACCCACTTTCATCTTTCCACTATCAACAGAACAACCCTTGAAGAGTCATGCTCCACCCGCAAGGGCACGTGCCTTATGTGACGCGGCTGGCACCCGCGCGGTCCCTTAGCTGTCTGTGTCGTTTCTTCACTTTTCCGTTCCGCGCATAGTCTGTTCTACCCACTTTCATCTTTCCACTATCAACAGAACAACCCTTGAAGAGTCATGCTCCACCCGCAAGGGCACGTACCTTACGTGACGCGGCTGGCACCCGCGCGGTCCCTTAGCTGTCTGTGTCGTTTCTTCACTTTTCCGTTCCGCGACATAGTCTGTTCTACCCACTTTCATCTTTCCACTATCAACAGAACAACCCTTGAAGAGTCATGCTCCACCCGCAAGGGCACGTACCTTACGTGACGCGGCTGGCACCCGCGCGGTCCCTTAGCTGTCTGTGTCGTTCCTTCACTTTTCCGTTCCGCGACATAGTCTGTCCTACCCACTTTCATCTTTCCACTATCAACAGAACAACCCTTGAAGAGTCATGCTCCACCCGCAAGGGCACGTACCTTACGTGACGCGGCTGGCACCCGCGCGGTCCCTTAGCTGTCTGTGTCGTTCCTTCACTTTTCCGTTCCGCGACATAGTCTGTTCTACCCACTTTCATCTTTCCACTATCAACAGAACAACCCTTGAAGAGTCATGCTCCACCCGCAAGGGCACGTACCTTACGTGACGCGGCTGGCACCCGCGCGGTCCCTTAGCTGTCTGTGTCGTTTCTTCACTTTTCCGTTCCGCGACATAGTCTGTTCTACCCACTTTCATCTTTCCACTATCAACAGAACAACCCTTGAAGAGTCATGCTCCACCCGCAAGGGCACGTACCTTATGTGATGAGGCTGGCACCCGCGCGGTCCCTTAGCTGTCTGTGTCGTTTCTTCACTTTTCCGTTCCCCGACATTGTTCTACCCACTTTCATCTTTCCACTATCAACAGAACAACCCTTGAAGAGTCATGCTCCACCCGCAAGGGCACGTACCTTACGTGACGCGGCTGGCACCCGCGCGGTCCGTTAGCTGTCTGTGTCGTTTCTTCACTTTTCCATTCCGCGACATAGTCTGTTCTACCCACTTTCATCTTTCCACTATCAACAGAACAACCCTTGAAGAGTCATGCTCCACCCGCAAGGGCACGTGCCTTACGTGACGCGGCTGGCACCCGCGCGGTCCCTTAGCTGTCTGTGTCGTTTCTTCACTTTTCCGTTCCGCGACATAGTCTGTTCTACCCACTTTCATCTTTCCACTATCAACAGAACAACCCTTGAAGAGTCATGCTCCACCCGCAAGGGCACGTGCCTTATGTGACGCGGCTGGCACCCGCGCGGTCCCTTAGCTGTCTGTGTCGTTTCTTCACTTTTCCGTTCCGCGCATAGTCTGTTCTACCCACTTTCATCTTTCCACTATCAACAGAACAACCCTTGAAGAGTCATGCTCCACCCGCAAGGGCACGTACCTTACGTGACGCGGCTGGCACCCGCGCGGTCCCTTAGCTGTCTGTGTCGTTCCTTCACTTTTCCGTTCCGCGACATAGTCTGTCCTACCCACTTTCATCTTTCCACTATCAACAGAACAACCCTTGAAGAGTCATGCTCCACCCGCAAGGGCACGTACCTTACGTGACGCGGCTGGCACCCGCGCGGTCCCTTAGCTGTCTGTGTCGTTTCTTCACTTTTCCGTTCCGCGACATAGTCTGTTCTACCCACTTTCATCTTTCCACTATCAACAGAACAACCCTTGAAGAGTCATGCTCCACCCGCAAGGGCACGTGCCTTATGTGACGCGGCTGGCACCCGCGCGGTCCCTTAGCTGTCTGTGTCGTTTCTTCACTTTTCCGTTCCGCGCATAGTCTGTTCTACCCACTTTCATCTTTCCACTATCAACAGAACAACCCTTGAAGAGTCATGCTCCACCCGCAAGGGCACGTACCTTACGTGACGCGGCTGGCACCCGCGCGGTCCCTCAGCTGTCTGTGTCGTTTCTTCACTTTTCTGTTCCGCGACATAGTCTGTTCTACCCACTTTCATCTTTCCACTATCAACAGAACAACCCTTGAAGAGTCATGCTCCACCCGCAAGGGCACGTACCTTACGTGACGCGGCTGGCACCCGCGCGGTCCCTTAGCTGTCTGTGTCGTTTCTTCACTTTTCCGTTCCGCGACATAGTCTGTTCTACCCACTTTCATCTTTCCACTATCAACAGAACAACCCTTGAAGAGTCATGCTCCACCCGCAAGGGCACGTACCTTACGTGACGCGGCTGGCACCCGCGCGGTCCCTTAGCTGTCTGTGTCGTTTCTTCACTTTTCCGTTCCGCGACATAGTCTGTTCTACCCACTTTCATCTTTCCACTATCAACAGAACAACCCTTGAAGAGTCATGCTCCACCCGCAAGGGCACTTGCCTTACGTGACGCGGCTGGCACCCGCGCGGTCCCTTAGCTGTCTGTGTCGTTTCTTCACTTTTCCGTTCCGCGACATAGTCTGTTCTACCCACTTTCATCTTTCCACTACCAACAGAACAACCCTTGAAGAGTCATGCTCCACCCGCAAGGGCACGTGCCTTATGTGACGCGGCTGGCACCCGCGCGGTCCCTTAGCTGTCTGTGTCGTTTCTTCACTTTTCCGTTCCGCGACATAGTCTGTTCTACCCACTTTCATCTTTCCACTATCAACAGAACAACCCTTGAAGAGTCATGCTCCACCCGCAAGAGCACGTACCTTACGTGACGCGGCTGGCACCCGCGCGGTCCCTTAACTGTCTGTGTCGTTTCTTCACTTTTCCGTTCCGCGACATAGTCTGTTCTACCCACTTTCATCTTTGCACTATCAACAGAACAACCCTTGAAGAGTCATGCTCCACCCGCAAGGGCACGTATCTTACGTGACGCGGCTGGCACCCGCGTGGTCCCTTAGCTGTCTGTGTCGTTTCTTCACTTTTCCGTTTCGCGGCATAGTCCGTTCTACCCACTTTGATCTGTCAACTTTCAACACACAAAACTATTCAGCCCAGACTTTGATCTTCCATCTCGAAGAAGAGTTCACGAGAACAGTGTTCCGTGCTCTCTGACGACAGCTGATCAGGCAACGTCAGATGCGAACCGCGTCTAGCCCGCAGCTAAACGCCAGTAAGCGGAAATCTCTGTTCAAAACCTTGAGCCTTCTTTGTTTTCCCATTGTATTTTCCGAAGGAATACCGACTATTGAAGAAGTAGCATTTAACTGTATGACGTGTCCCAGGACACTGCGAGATAACCAATGATAGACGGAGTTTTAAGCAACCAGCTGGGCCCAAGGAGGCCAGCACCATGGTGTTATAGAGACGGCGAGTTTAGTCGCGAAATGTTGAGATGATGAAGACGGCGAATTTGGTCGCAAAGTAAAGTTAGTCGCAAGATGTTGAGAGGATAAAGACGGCGAATTTGGTCGCACAGTAAAGATTTTTTTTTTTAAGTGAGAGAAGCCGTGTTTTAGGAAGAAGTAAGTAGCAGCTATCTTGCAGTCGCAGCATTGTCATATACACAGTTAAGTAGGCGATAACGTCTTGTCAACGATGCGCCGTGCACTATACCTTCATAAAGGGAAAGTCCTTCAGAAATTACGCTCAAATTAGTCTTTTCTAATCCAATTCCTTATACTCTCTGTGTCCACTATGGACATC